>NC_089510.1:3042144-3373394 GCF_036850995.1 Saccopteryx leptura | reverse complement strand
TATCAGATTGGGCTTTCTTTGCAAATTTCTCCACAAAATAAAAAGTTCAATGGCGCCCAGTTTGCAAGAAAACAACAGGAGACCCTGAGACCGCGGTTGATGGGGTAACTGTCATCAGGACTGGCTACCTTCTCTAAGTGCATGGAGTGTCTTAAACCTATGTTCACAAATAGGAAAAAAAAATTGCATTGGCTGAAAACAGAAACATTTAAATAAATGTTAGAGTAACTGGAACAAAGCCAAAATCATCATCTTCAGCCTTCCATATTTTAAAGGGATAAACTTCAGTACATTAAGATATTTTTCTACTGAAGTAAGTATCCTTTACCTTGACCAGTCCATTGCCCGTGAATAAATACGACGTGACTGCGATTGGTTGACAACAGAAAATCTACAGCCAACTGAAGATCAATGAACTAACTAATGATGCAATTCAAAGTCGGAGCTAACTGCTTTTATGTCTGTTTTGAACTTTGCTGGGGGATGAGCCCCCAAATCGGGCATATTTTGGTACCTTTTCTTATTATGCCCTTCCTTTTGCAGTATCTACGTAAAACAGAATAGATTTTAGATTCCGTATTCCGCATGGAAAGACGGCGACTGCTTCTCGCCTCCCCTCCACCCCCGCCCCCCCCAACAGCCACCCCCCCGCCCCCCCAACAGCCACCACCCCCGCCCTCCCCAACAGCCACCACCCCCGCCCCCCCAACAGCCACCACCCCCGCCCCCCCCCACAGCCACCACCCCGCCCCCCCCCAACAGCCACCACCCCCGCCCCCCCAACAGCCACCACCCCCGTCCCCCCCCAACAGCCACCACCCCCGTCCCCCCAACAGCCACCCCCGTACTAAGCGCCACACTCCCTGGGGGAGGAGGGGCCGTTCTCTCCGTGACAAGCGCAGTGCTTGAAGGACAAGGCAGACTTGTCTCCTTGGCAACGTAAGCGGGGAACAGATCTCACAGGATTGACCTGTTTCGGAGACAGCTAAAGGGGGAGACTTCCGATTTCCAGACCACCCTGGGACCGGGAAGACGACGTGTGAAGCCTCCCCCGGAGCCCAGGCTAACCCTGAACTCCACCTAGACCAAGTCCAAACCGTGTTGGGTCGGCGCAGCGCACCAGGGACCTCAGGCAAATATTCTGCGTCTCCTGTAAAGCCACGACAAGTGTGAGGCCACGCCGGCTGAAGTCTGTGTTTCTAGCTGTTTTAACGGAACGCTAACATGGCCTTCACCCCCTCTCTCTGTGTCCTTCCCCTTTTTTCGGGTTCAATGCTACCTGGTCAGCCAGTCTTCCCTGGTGGGCCCCCTCACGCGCTCACCCACAACCCACACGGTGCTCTGGAATTGTAACAATGTCCCTTCCTTTAGAATCTAAGCGGAGTCTGTGGTCGCTGGGTTTCTTTGTTTCCCCCTTTGCTGTCATGATCATCTGAGCAGTGTTTCAGGCTCTCACAAGAAAAGAGACATGGGATGAGTGCTGTTCACAAGTTTCCATTTAAAGGTCATAAAAAGATAGTAAAACATGTTTATTTATTTATTTTTTTTGAAAAAAACCACTCTTTCATTTAACCATAGCATAAGCATCCATATTATCCAACTGCTATTTCAATGGGATCACAGGAAGAAAAAAAAAAAAAAAGCTTGGAAAATAAGATCATGAAGAAATAAAGGCATAAAAGCAGGCGTGAGATAGTGACACCGTGGTCCCGTGACCGTCCACATCCCATACAGTCCCTTAGCAGCCGTCTTGTGCGTGTTCTCGGCCGTTGGAGCACACGGGAAACCCCCCATAGAAGGCAAACCAGACGGAACGGAGGGAACTCAAACATGTGTGAGGCAATAAATAAATAAATAGATGAATCAGTTCATAAGCCTCGATGGACTCATCAAGCTGACCATCGGGGCGTGCACGGTCGATACAAGATGAAGGCCTGAAACGCAGGAGAAGCAGAGGAGGCTCCCCGTCCGGGGGAGGGCTTCCATCCGCCAGCCGCCCGCCGTAACCGTAACTGTTCTCACTTCAGGAGTCCCAGACGGCCCGCCCAGCCTGCCTCAGGCTCGTGGGGGGGCCTGCCTTCGGGGGTGGGGGGATCACACACCCCGAGACCCCCAGTCTCTCCCATCAAGCTCCATGCTGTGCTGGTCCCACGCCCACATGACCGCATCTGTATCTCTGCATCTCGGATCTGGCAAATATCTCTCTTATTCTAAAGGCCCGTTTTCCCCACCGTTGGGCACGTCCTCAGCAGGAGAGGTTAGAAAAGAAAAGGTGAGGCCCTGGCCAGTTGGCTCAGCGGTAGAGCGTCGGCCTGGCATGCGGGGGACCCAGGTTCGATTCCCGGCCAGGGCACATAGGAAAAGCGCCCATTTGCTTCTCCACCCCCCCCCCCCCCCCCCCGCAGCCAAGGCTCCATTGGAGCAAAGATGGCCCGGGCGCTGGGGATGGCTCCTTGGCCTCTGCCCCAGGCGCTAAAGTGGCTCTGGTCGTGGCAGAGCGACGCCCCGGAGGGGCAGAGCATCGCCCCCTGGTGGGTAGAGCATCGCCCCCTGGTGGGTAGAGCATCGCCCCCTGGTGGGCGTGCTGGGTGGATCCTGGTCAGGCGCATGCGGGAGTCTGTCTGACTGTCTCTCCCCGTTTCCAGCTTCAGAAAAAAAAAAAAAAAGAAAAGAAAAGAAAAGAAAAGGTGAAAGTTAAAAAGAAAAAGAAAAAAAAATCATGCCACTGTGATGTCCAGTGTATCGCCGCTCAGACCTGCAGGGAGTAAATAAGCAACTGACGAACAAGTATATCAGGTGACACTTTCCAGATCTCCCCGAGAGAGGCCGGGGACCCGGAGATCCTTCTGACAACCCATGTGGGAAGTCCTCCTTGAATCTGCCCTGCTTACTTTCCCTTCTTCTGTTCCTGATCTTCTTTGAAGATAAGAGTGACAACCCACCCATCACAGACGAGCTTTTGCTTCAGTCCCCACTCCCTGCCCCGGTCACAGGCAGGGGCCAAGAACGTCTTCATCGATACAACAGCACCGGCCAGTGTGAAGAGTGTGGGGGCTTCCCTGCTGGACTCCTGACCACGCACACTGAAATGAGGGGGTGATGGCTGTTGGGCAAATAAGTCTGTCAGATTTGATTCTTACGTCTGCTCGCTGATAGTCTGCACTGGGGGCTGGGCAGCCCCAAGTATATGTGGGTCCGTGAAATTGCAAATGACCTTCCCGCTTGGTTTTGCTCATGTTTGCTGGAGGAGAGGTTTTCGTGCCAGAAAGCTTTGAAAGGAGCGGAGAACGAGGAGAAGAGGCAGACAGGAAAAAAGGAGCCGTGTTGGCAGGGAAAGAGAGAGAAGCCATGTTTGCAGGGAGAGCAGAGAGACTGCAGCGTGCTGAAGGAGAAGCCAGTTTATGCAGAGAAGGGAGAAGGTGTGCGGATGGGGAACCAGAGCTGAGGGGCTTTGGGAGCTCCCCTGAGGCTGGCGGGGCCTTTGGTTCCAGGAGGAACCGGAGAAGGTTCTCCTGGTTGTGGAACCGGAGAATGCGCCAGTGGCTGTGGGAGCCCTGAGTGAAAGGGAAGCGTTTTCCCTGCGTGTTTGCTCGTCAGCCGGTATGAGACTTGAATAAAGGCATGGCCCACCGTTCTTTGGCTCCGTTCTTTCTTTACAGTCTGCCTGAATCCAATGGGAACCTGCATGTGAATGGCCACGATGGCCACGACAACTGGCCATACAATGGCATATCCTAAAAGGAAGAAGACTTCTTCAGAGGGCTGTCTGGAATGTCTGGTTTGGGCCACACGAGGTGGCCACAGGAGTGACAGTAGGAGCAGAAGGCAGGGGTGAAATATTAAATATGCATAGTTAATGTGGCCAAGGGCCATCCTTCCTAATAGTCACAGCAGTCCCCAAGGTCCCCTTCCTCCTCTCACTCCCTTCTCTGCACAGTGTACATGTGTAAACGCCACAACAGGACTCCCCCCGCCTTTTAAACAGTCTCCTTTTCTTACTTCTAACCCAAATCCCGTGGAGTCTAACTCTGCCCTGTCAAGTTAATGATCCATTGCTTTGTACAAACACCGTCTCCGTCCGTGTGCTGTTTAAAGAGTTCAGTGTTGTTAGCTTTTTGCTCTGTCTGAATAAGAGATCGGCTTTCTAAGAGTCTTTCTTTGAGTCAGCAGTTCCCGTGCTCCATCTTGGCCCAGAAAAAAAAAAAAAAGAGTAAAAAGAAGAGAGTGGTTATGAAACACTCGTGTTGTCCCCAATGCACACACAAACATGTCATAATGACTTGCAGAACTTTGGAACCGCTCGGTACAAGCCGTGCCTCAGGGCCATGAGAGAAACTCAAGCCTAATTAGACACTTGCTCCATCTATTTAAAAAGCTTTAGATGCCCCCAAACTCTAAATATTTACTCGGAGCTGGGGAGCCTCCAGAAAGAGTCAAAGTACTTTCTGTGTAAACAGCCGAAAGCCAGAAGGGAGCCGGCCACAGCTGTTCTGCGCATGGCTAGCCAGGAGAGTCTGGTCACAGCAGAACAATACCGCCCTGGCCCTCTGACCTACTTCAAAGCGGCGTGGTCAGAATTCAACCCCAAACGGACAAACAAAAGCAACATAGCGTTTCAGCAATGATGCAAAACTTGGTAGTCATCTCTTTAAAAACACTGTATTCCACCATGCCGTAAATCTAGGGACAGAAAGGTTAGGTGAGATTCTCACAGGCCCGCAGGTCGTTAAAGCCACAGAGCCGCGGTTTTCTGAGTACTCGTCCAATACCTAACGGCCACGGGAGGAAAGAAATGCCTCTATTTTCACGTGCTGATGGGAGCAGTTGAGTGGATAAGCAGGAGGGTGGATGTCCCATTTTTTCAGGACGGGTTTAGGAGCAGCACCAAAGGTCCTGGGTTCTGGGAAACCCCACAGTCTCAGGCAAGTAGGGGTAGTCAGTCAAGGTGGTTAGGAGTTCAGGATTCCCATCGATGACCCCTGAGGATACGGCGGGGGTGGGGGGGGAGACTAAAGCTGCCCACTCTCTGGTTCCCTGTGAGGGCCGGGGAGGGAAGGGTCCTTAGCCCAGCCATCCGTGTGGTGACAAGCAGTATCACATGGACGAAAGATCGTCAAATGAATGATCATAGTTATGTGAAAAACTGCCTTGGAATTGTGGACACAAAAGGGGCACAGGCTAAGCCCGACAAGCTCAGGACAGGCCTGCACGGTGGCCTGGCAGACTCAGAGACCTACAGTAACCACGGAGGGTGGTCTGACATGGAACCTTTCTAACTGAAAGCAGTTCATGGTGAGGAGTCCTGTCCTAGGGCTGTGTTCTTCTCATGGTGGGGAGTCCTGTCCTAGGGGGTGTTCTCCTCATGGTGAGGAGTCCTGTCCTAGGGGGTGTTCTTCTCATGGTGGGGAGTCCTATCCTAGGGAGGTGTTCTTCTCATGGTGGGGAGTCCTGTCCTAGGGGGTGTTCTCCTCATGGTGGGGAGTCCTGTCCTAGGGGGTGTTCTTCTCATGGTGAGGAGTCCTGTCCTAGGGGGTGTTCTTCTCATGGTGGGGAGTCCTATCCTAGGGGGTGTTCTCCTCATGGTGGGGAGTCCTGTCCTAGGGGGTGTTCTCCTCATGGTGAGGAGTCCTGTCCTAGGGGGTGTTCTCCTCATGGTGAGGAGTCCTGTCCTAGGGGGTGTTCTCCTCATGGTGAGGAGTCCTGTCCTAGGGAGGTGTTCTTCTCATGGTGGGGAGTCCTATCCTAGGGGGTGTTCTTCTCATAGTGAGGAGTCCTGTCCTAGGGAGGTGTTCTCCTCATGGTGGGGAGTCCTGTCCTAGGGAGGTGTTCTTCTCATGGTGAGGAGTCCTGTCCTAGGGAGGTGTTCTTCTCATGGTGAGGAGTCCTGTCCTAGGGCGGTGTTCTTCTCATGGTGAGGAGTCCTATCCTAGGGGGTGTTCTTCTCATGGTGAGGAGTCCTGTCCTAGGGAGGTGTTCTTCTCATGGTGAGGAGTCCTGTCCTAGGGGGTGTTCTTCTCATGGTGGGGAGTCCTGTCCTAGGGAGGTGTTCTTCTCATGGTGAGGAGTCCTGTCCTAGGGCGGTGTTCTTCTCATGGTGGGGAGTCCTGTCCTAGGGGGTGTTCTTCTCATGGTGGGGAGTCCTGTCCTAGGGAGGTGTTCTTCTCATGGTGAGGAGTCCTGTCCTAGGGAGGTGTTCTTCTCATGGTGAGGAGTCCTGTCCTAGGGCAGTGTTCTTCTCATGGTGGGGAGTCCTGTCCTAGGGGGTGTTCTTCTCATGGTGAGGAGTCCTGTCCTAGGGGGTGTTCTTCTCATGGTGGGGAGTCCTATCCTAGGGGGTGTTCTCCTCATGGTGGGGAGTCCTGTCCTAGGGGGTGTTCTCCTCATGGTGAGGAGTCCTGTCCTAGGGGGTGTTCTCCTCATGGTGAGGAGTCCTGTCCTAGGGGGTGTTCTCCTCATGGTGAGGAGTCCTGTCCTAGGGAGGTGTTCTTCTCATGGTGGGGAGTCCTATCCTAGGGGGTGTTCTTCTCATAGTGAGGAGTCCTGTCCTAGGGAGGTGTTCTCCTCATGGTGGGGAGTCCTGTCCTAGGGAGGTGTTCTTCTCATGGTGAGGAGTCCTGTCCTAGGGAGGTGTTCTTCTCATGGTGAGGAGTCCTGTCCTAGGGCGGTGTTCTTCTCATGGTGAGGAGTCCTGTCCTAGGGAGTGTTCTTCTCATGGTGAGGAGTCCTGTCCTAGGGAGGTGTTCTTCTCATGGTGAGGAGTCCTGTCCTAGGGGGTGTTCTTCTCATGGTGGGGAGTCCTGTCCTAGGGAGGTGTTCTTCTCATGGTGAGGAGTCCTATCCTAGGGGGTGTTCTTCTCATGGTGAGGAGTCCTGTCCTAGGGCAGTGTTCTTCTCATGGTGGGGAGTCCTGTCCTAGGGGGTGTTCTTCTCATGGTGAGGAGTCCTGTCCTAGGGAGGTATTCTTCTCATGGTGAGGAGTCCTGTCCTAGGGGGTGTTCTTCTCATGGTGAGGAGTCCTGTCCTAGGGAGGTATTCTTCTCATGGTGAGGAGTCCTGTCCTAGGGAGGTGTTCTTCTCATGGTGAGGAGTCCTGTCCTAGGGGGTATTCTTCTCATGGTGGGGAGTCCTGTCCTAGGGAGGTGTTCTTCTCATGGTGAGGAGTCCTGTCCTAGGGCGGTGTTCTTCTCATGGTGGGGAGTCCTGTCCTAGGGGGTGTTCTTCTCATGGTGGGGAGTCCTGTCCTAGGGAGGTGTTCTTCTCATGGTGAGGAGTCCTGTCCTAGGGAGGTGTTCTTCTCATGGTGAGGAGTCCTGTCCTAGGGCGGTGTTCTTCTCATGGTGGGGAGTCCTGTCCTAGGGGGTGTTCTTCTCATGGTGAGGAGTCCTGTCCTAGGGAGGTATTCTTCTCATGGTGAGGAGTCCTGTCCTAGGGCAGTGTTCTTCTCATGGTGGGGAGTCCTGTCCTAGGGGGTGTTCTTCTCATGGTGAGGAGTCCTGTCCTAGGGCAGTGTTCTTCTCATGGTGGGGAGTCCTGTCCTAGGGGGTGTTCTTCTCATGGTGAGGAGTCCTGTCCTAGGGAGGTATTCTTCTCATGGTGGGGAGTCCTGTCCTAGGGGGTGTTCTTCTCATGGTGAGGAGTCCTGTCCTAGGGAGGTATTCTTCTCATGGTGAGGAGTCCTGTCCTAGGGCGGTGTTCTTCTCATGGTGAGGAGTCCTGTCCTAGGGAGGTGTTCTCCTCATGGTGAGGAGTCCTGTCCTAGGGAGGTGTTCTTCTCATGGTGAGGAGTCCTGTCCTAGGGCGGTGTTCTTCTCATGGTGAGGAGTCCTGTCCTAGGGCGGTGTTCTTCTCATGGTGGGGAGTCCTGTCCTAGGGAGGTGTTCTCCTCATGGTGGGGAGTCCTGTCCTAGGGAGGTGTTCTTCTCATGGTGAGGAGTCCTGTCCTAGGGCGGTGTTCTTCTCATGGTGGGGAGTCCTGTCCTAGGGAGGTGTTCTTCTCATGGTGGGAAGTCCTGTCCTAGGGGGTGTTCTTCTCATGGTGAGGAGTCCTGTCCTAGGGCGGTATTCTTCTCATGGTGGGGAGTCCTGTCCTAGGGGGTGTTCTTCTCATGGTGAGGAGTCCTGTCCTAGGGCAGTGTTCTTCTCTAACACAGGTCCCTGCTGACTTGCATGGAGCCTGTCTGTTGTCTTCTGCATCTACAATTAAGTACCTGATAACATGCCTTTGAAATGTAAAAGTAACCTTTCCTCCCCCCTCAGGGAACACCCCCCCCCAGAGCAGGACCAACAACCCCTCATTGTTATTGTTTTCATGTTGTTGTGAACTCTTAGCTCTCTTATTTCTGCCTGTGTGGAAGAAATGGGAGTCTATACATTGTCACTTTTTGTCCAATCCCAGAGAGTTCCCACTTGGCATTCTCCCGCCTCCTTAAGCTACCACCAATCAATTTCCAGGAACCCTCTTCCGTCTTCCCCTTGGACTCTGATGTTTAAAATAAAGGGTGAAACCACCCTTTTCCCAGAGCAGTTTCTCAATCCCTTGCGACTTTGCTTCCTGGCAACTGTCAACAGTTTGACTCAAATCAACTCATAAAAAATCCCTACGGGTTTGGACATTTCTTACGCCGACCAAAAAAAAAATGGTAGCGTCCAAGTCCAGTGCCCGGGAAGCTATCCGTGGTAACAGAAAAGCGATCTCTCAAAAATACCTCTGTCCTAACCCACGTCCTTGTGTTGTATGTATTACATGGCAAAGGGGAATTAAGGTCTCAGGTGAAATTAAGGTGGTTAATAATAATCTGTCTTCAAATCTGAAGTGATTATACTTGATTATCCAAGGGAGCTGGCCCAGTGGATCACCAGGGTCCTTCCACGGGGATGGAGGGGGTGGTGGATCAGGACCAGAGAGGTGGCACCCTGGGAGACCTGCCCTGCCCTTTAAGGCTTTGAAGATGGAAAGGGCCACAAGCCAGGGAATGCGGGTGGGTTCTGGAAGTCGGAGAAGGCAAGAAAAGAGATTTCCCCGTAGAACCTCCAGAAAGGCACGCAGCCCTGGGGACACCTGGATTTGAACACAGCGAGGCCCACTTTGGGCTTCTGACAGTCATGACTACAAGAGGATACATGGGTGTCGTTCTCAGCCCCTAGGTCTGTGGCACTTTGTCACAGCAGCAACGGGGAACTGACAGACTATTTCAGAACAGAATTGCACAGGGACCAAATTAAGGCGCTCAGGTCACCTGGCTTATATGAACGGGATGGGACAGGCGCAGGAAGAAGTTCAGGAGAAAGAGGTGAAGTGGGTCAAGACAGTGGACACACAGCACAAGGGTAACTGCTGGAGTCCTGGGTACACACTGCCCACACGCCTGTACCTCCCTCTGCCGCGTCGGCCTCCCAGCCGTTCCCACGGTGCGATTAGGAGAATGAGAGCTGAGATGTGAGCAATAGCGTCCGTGGATGAAAGGCACCCTGGGCCAGTGACGTGCATTGGCCAGACAGAGGGACAGGTACACCTGGTCACATCGAAGGGTCAGTTAACCTGGCGCAGAGCCATGGATGACAAGTGTGGTTCTCCTGGAGACAACACATAAAACCAGAAGGGTGTCACCCTCGAGTGGCCGAATGAAGACCTCGCACATACTGAGTGTGTATGCATATTTAACGCACCCTAACTCTTGAGCATCTTGTAGAGTTCGTGTATCATGAATAAGTGTGCTCAGGTGCCCTGTGTATGATTTAAAGTAACTCGTGAATATTAATTGCTTCTTGGTCCATCTCTTCTTCCTGTTCAGTATATGCTCTGCTTATTACTCATTTATACGTAACACATCTCACGAGGTGCAGACACCTCGTCGGTGCCCTCGTTATCTAGAGCAGGAGGAGATGTTTTTTTCAAACAACAGGATTAATTCGCATCACACCTGGGAAGGGGATGAACAAAACCACAGGGTGTTTGTTTCAAAGCTGCCCCAGGACAATGACATTCTGAAGAGTCACCCCAGGTCTGCTACAAACGTCAACCACTGTTCTTTCTCTGTGTCCCTTAAAGGGTACGTTTGCAGGATAATTCTTTTAGTAAGAAAGACGTTCTTTTTTCTTCTTCACATTTAAAAATCCAGCCCTGGCCAATTGGCTCAGTGGTAGAGCGTTGGCCTGGCGTGCAGGAGTCCCAGATTCGATTCCCGGCCAGGGCACACAGGAGAAGCACCCATCTGCTTCTCCACCCCTCCCCCTCTCCTTCCTCTCTGTCTCTCTCTTCCCCTCCCGCAGCCGAGGCTCCACTGGAGCAAAGATGGCCCGGGCGCTGGGGATGGCTCCTTGGCCTCTGCCCCAGGCGCTAAAGTGGCTCTGATCGCGGCAGAGTGACACCCCGGAGAGGCAGAGCATCGCCCCCTGGTGGGCGTGCCGGGTGGATCCCGGTCGGGCGCATGCGGGAGTCTGTCTGACTGTCTCTCCCTGTTTCCAGCTTCAGAAAAAAAAAAAGAAAAAAAGAAAGAAAGAAACAAACAAACAAACAAAAAAAACCCTGGGCTTGCCCGGTCAAGGCACGTGTGAGAATTGATGCTTCTTGCTCCTCCCCCTTCTCTCTCTCTCTCTCTCTCTCTCTCTTCTCTAAAATGAATAAATAAATAAAAACAATTTAAAAATAAAATTATGTCTTTTCTTAAGATGCTGTTACTACATTGATTTGCCTTTATGGACAAGAAAGGGGCCACATTCTAAGTCTCACAAACTCAGGGGAGGCCTGCCAAGGGGAGACCTCACAAACTCAGAGACCGAAAGTGACCACACAGGAGGGTCTGAACTGAAAACTTCCTAACTACAACCGAGTCACGGAGGCTACTCACATCTTCAGCCTGTGTCTCCCATGACAAAGGTCAGTCTGTGCCTTGACTGAGCCTGTGTGTTGTCTTTTTGCATCTACAATAACACACCTTCGGGATGTCGGAGTAACCCCCTTTTCCCTGAGCCCTCAGGGCAGACATACATAACCTCTCACCCGGACAGTAGACCACAGACCCCTCATTGTTACCTTGTTGCCCCAATACCCTCTCCACGTGCTGTGAATATTAACTCTCCTGTGCCCACCAATGGGAAAGAGGGACGTGTCCGTCCGTTTTACTGTTCACCCAACCCCAGAGATCTCCCCCTCTGCTGTCTCCCGCCTCCCTGACCTCCCACCAATGGATTCCATGTGACCCCCGTACATTTTCCTCCTTTGATTCTAACGGGTAAAATAAGCTGCAAAACTGCCATTTTCCAGAGCAGTGTCTCAATCCAACTGAGATTTCGCTTCCTTGGCAACTGTCATCAGTTTCGCTCAAATAAACTCAGATAAATTCCCTCCAGGTTTGGCTATTTTTTATGTGGACACCGTAAACATCAACGCTCTGCGAAGTCTAAGAAAATGTGGTCAACGACTGGCATCCGTGCCAAGCTACAGGCTGCCGCACACCAACCTCATTTGCGTTACCCTTAGGGTACCCATGATTGTACAGTCTTATCTTCCAGACCAGCCAGGAGGTTTGCTGAGGGGAGGAACTGAGGCCGGAAGGTCTGGGGGTCGCGTCTCTCGTAGACACTTGAGTCCCGAGCCAAGAGGGTTCTTGGCTTTGAGCAGGAAAGGACTCTAGACCGGAACCAGACAAGAGGTTCAAGGGGAGAAGTGGTGTTAGCCAAGCAGAGAGGCCAGCAGGAAAAGCCACCCCAGAAAACAGCGGGCTCTCCTCACAAGAGGAAGAGGGACCCCAACCATCTGGAGAGGCTGAGCCTGTATCTGTTTGCGGTTACTATGGAAAATTGCTGGTATGGAAAAAGTTGAGATTAACTTTAACCGGCACAAGCTCTAATGGCTTTGTGTTTCCCTTCACGGCATAGAGACTTGACAAGCTACCAAGGTCCGGGTGAGCAGCTGTTAAGCAATCTCCGTAGGGGTTTACTCCGTCTGAGGGTCCTCCGTGGTGGGCTTGCATCTCGGGTCGGTAGAGGTCCACCTCAGGCAGCTCGTAGCCGACCCCTTTGTTTGACTTCAGTCGGTCAGGAGAGTTCTCAGACCCCTCTCCTGTCCTGAAACCGTGAGTCTCATGCTTGACATGGAATAGGGACTCCTTCATTTCTTGTTTGCCTGAAGACACGAGGAGGCACTGCAGGAATAGCTACATCAGAGGATCAGTAAGAGCTCACGTCAGGGTTGTGTCAGAAGCCAGGGACCAACCGGGGCTGGGCTGCCCAGCCTGACTTCTGTCAGTGACGGGCAAACCTCCCACATCTCCACCTCTTCATTCACCCGTCCACTCATCCACTCACTCAGTCTCCATACACTAGGAGGTTAACCGCTCCATGTTAACACTACAGTTTGAGTGGGAATGAAAAAAATGAAAATAAAATAAATATAATATCTGTCTCTAGAGGAAGGTTTGTGTAAAGAGACGCCTATAGGATTAAATACCCCTGGTACAGTGAACATTATCACTGCCGGACTTGGTGAGTTGAAGAGAAGGGCTTATTTTCCCGGGTGGGTGCGGAGTAACACTAACCATGGCAGATGCGTCTCGAGTCATGGCAAACAGTTTATTTTCATGCCTGCAAGCCATGCTGTTTGACTTAGCGGAGATTTTAATGAAAAGTCATTATTCGTCAGCCATGGAGATGCCCAGAAAGAGAGGCTGTGGCTGAAATCCTTTCACTCTGATTTATGCGTTCTTGGTTATTTGAACGCCACGTGGCAGAGGGCCACTGATAAAGGCGTGAGCGTTTGTCTCTGAACGAGCCAGCAGGATTTGAGGGGGGTAACGTTCAAACAATAGCCTATTGACAAGCCATTAGACTCTACTACCCCCCCACCCCGCCCCCCAGCCGTACTTTGAATTAAATGGCTGTCCTAATGCAAGGACTTTATGTTTTAGAATTCCAATATTATGTAAGATGAGAAGCATCTTTTAATGAGGTTTTCAATAGAATCAGCCCGAGGCTCTCCCGCTCAGCATCTTGACCGCTTATCTTCCTTGACTAAGGCCAAAACAAAAACGAAGATAAGTAGAGAAAATCATTAACAATCCATTTACTTCAACTGCGACTTCCAGATTGAATGGACATTATTCACGCTTCTTGTCATTTCCTCCGGAGCGGGAACTCAATTTCATAGGGCTTTTTTATTTCCCAGAGGGCTGTGCTGCTCTCCTCGAACTTGAGAGTCATTTTGGTCAGCTCTTCTGCCTGCTGGAAGCACCTCCCTGGGGCGAATAGAGATCAGGTGGTTTTTGTTGTTGTTGTTTTTTTTTTTTTACTTTTCCATTCACGCTTAAAACGTTTGCTGTAAGAAGGAGACGTAAACAAAGAGACAGGGGAAGGAGCGTGTGCTCCTCTTTCAACATCTGGGAAGAAAGGCAATCACTGAATGTCTGGCCTAAAAAAAAAAAAAAAAAAAAATCATAGGAAATATTTGCATTACCCAACAGAATATTGAGGTCAGCCAGCCCAGAAGAAAATTTACAAGGGAAAGTTGAATATAATATTCTTTGGCCAACGGAGACACTCTGACAGGGCTGACAAAAATGAAGGGACCAGGGAGCGTGCAGACACGCCAGTATTTTCAGCCTTTTGTACATCAGTGCATTTTCACCGATGAAATAAAAGTGGGTTTTGCCTCTCATTTGCATAATCGAACAACTTTCTTTGACTTGTTGCTTGCTTTTCTGATGTTCTTGTTTAATAAAAAAAAAATGCTTCCTTTTTTTTAATTGCTTCCTATGCATTTTGACATAGCCTCTAATTTTTGTGAGCAGGATATTTCAACACCTAAGTTTCATGATCCAAAAGATGTGAAACAATGGCGTCCTGTGGGCGTTTTGTAATAATGTCCTCGGAGGAAGCATTAGCCAAGCTCAACCCCCTGCCGGGCCACAGCGGTCCTGTGTTTGCTGAGCTGAGGTGTTCTTCCCCTCCCCCACCCCCCCACCCCCTGCATCCCAGTGCATCAGCACCGGTTCTCTTCTATGTTGCGTTTCACCTTACAAGGCGCTCGCTTTAAACAAGCGCCCCTGGCTGTCAATTAAAGCAGTGTTCTATTCACATGTGGCAGCCACGACAGAACTGTTTCAAATTAACCGAGAACCAAATATATATCAGTTCTTCTTTTGACATCGATGTTTTCCCCGTTGCCCATGCCTTTCACGTCATTCCAACGGCTACGCTCACGAACCTTTGTTTACATCATGTACAACGTTGAGGGCGGAAGAATTTCGTGACAGGATGACGCGGGGCTAACCGCTTCGAAATGATACTTCCAACTGCCTCAGGTATTTGTCCGGTCATCTAAGTAGAAACCAATAACGATCGGATAATAAACAGATGGAAACCGGGTTGGGAAGGAAAGAGAAAAGAAAATTGACTTCCTAATTAGATAACAAGGGTTTTGTCTTCATATAATGCCAAAATAGGAAATTTCATATGTTGAACGAGCTAGACTGGTTTTTATCTTGTGAGCAAAACAAAAGGCCAATTCCCTGATGCTTTATTGCTCCAATTAGTTGTGGTGGCATTATGCAGACATAACCTAACTCGGTTTCAAGCTGTCTTTTCTTTGTAGTTTCCTAGGGAGACTGCCAAAAGGAATTCCTCCCCTCTTGTGCTATTAAACATTGTCTATACTCAGAAAATAGCTTAATCATTCTGGTTTACTTTACCAGGAATCTTAGCCCCCTAACGAGACTACTTATGGTGTGTATGTCACTTAGCAACGTTGAGATATTTTGTATGGAGCAAAATCAGCTTTTTGAAAATTCTAACCAAATACATGTACACCTTTCAGTGAAGAAATGCTGAATGGATAGAAAAATAACTAGAATTGTATGCCCAGGGCTTATTCTAAAATATTTGTATTTCTTTAGATGCCAGGAGACCTTCATTTCTTAGTTTATCTCTGACCTTTCTTTGAGATTTCTTGTCTTTTTTCTTCTTTTCCAAGTGAGAGGAAGAGAGTTAGAGAGACAGACTCTCTCATGAGACTGACTGGGATTTACCAGCAACCCCAGTCTGGAGCTGATGCTCTGCCCATCTGGGGCCATGTTCACAACCAAGCTATTTTTAGTGCCTGAAGCAGAGGCTCCGTGGAGCCATCCTCAGCACCCAGGGCTGATGCACTTGACTCAATCAGTCCATGGCTGGGGGAGGAGGAGAGAGAGAGAAAGAGAAAGGAGAGGAGAAGAGGTGGAGAACCAGATGGGCTCATATCCTGTGTGCCTGGACCCAGAATTGAACCTGGGACATTCACATGCCGGCCAATGCTCTACCATGGGGACAACCAGCTAGGGCCTGAGGTTCTTAAAGAGATGCTATTATGATATATCTAGCCTTGGGGATTTAATTCAGTTGTAGGTGCAGTGATGGTGTCTGACCCATAAACCGTCACCTCACTTTTGCTGTTTTCCCTTAAAGGTATGAAATCTATAGAATTCAGTCCGTCCTCCTATTCTTGACCTACCTTCTTTTTCTAGCTGTATCATCTATACCCAGAGAGTCCTCGAGCATCCCTATTCCATGGATGACCAGACGTTATGTCTCCAGCTCAGATCTTTAAATCGAGTTCCGGAGCCACATCGCCAAGGGTGTCTGGGACATCTTGATTAGTTCTTTTAGTTTTCCAACAGAAGAAGTGTTTGTATTAATTAATCACTGCAGTTTCTTTTTTCCCCCAGAAGGAGCTTGTCTTTCTGCCTTCCTGATCTTGGGTAATCTAACCAGCTGTCACCAGACTCACCCTCGTCCTGTATAATTTCACTCTTTCCATTAACACCACACCGGATCAGTCTCTAAATCCTGCTGAGTCTGTCTTCCCATTGGTCCTCCTTTGTTTTCCTTCTGTCTCCGTTTCTTGGCCGTGCCTTGAACATTTTCATTTCTCTTAAGGAGCATTCCTGTTCGTGTCTAAGTGTCCGTGATCACTTCTTTCACTGAGCTGACAAGGTGATACATTTCTAAACATGCAAACCTGATGTGATTTTTCTTGATGAAAGTCCTTTCTAGGGCTCCCAATTGTCTGCAGAGAAAAGCCCTCGTTTCTTAGAGAGGTACTCAGACATCCTCTTCCATCTGATTTACCCTTGTTCGGCCGCGCCGTCTGCTGCCTGGATTCCAAGCTCTAGCAGTGTTAAACTGTTTATAGTTCCTCAGATGCACACGCTTTTTGAGGCACGAGCAAGCTTCTGCACACCTCTGTCCACCCAGCACCTGGGACTCCTCCACGAGGTCTTTCCTCTTTCCTGTGTGACCACTGAAGAGCGAGCGTATGGACCTGTATTGATTTATATGTTGTATTTTCCTATAACAGTTCAGTGTTTTTTTTTGTTGTTGTTGTTGTTTTTTATCAGAGTACAGACTACTTGGACTATGTCCTTTTCTTTCTTTCTTTTTTTTCATATAAATTCTTGACATATTGCAGACACTCAACAAATTTTGAATTTATGAATGAATATTTTTTATTGGGGAGTTTGGAACAGAACTATGTCTCCAGACTTCCTTTCAATTTGCCTTTTTTTTTTTTTTTTGCCGTGTAATCTGAACCAAATTTAATAAAAAGAATAACTTTTTGTAGACATGCTTTTCATGTCCTAATAATTTTTAAACTCTTGGAAACTCCTGATCTCACGGCATCGTAACCTCGGCTCTGGAAGGGCGCCCGGAGGACGTGTAACCCCCTTCCAAGCTGACCGTGAGTTCCCGCACAAGTTCTCCAACACGTGTGTGTCCAGATTGCCTCTGAGTAACCAGTGATTGCGAAAATGAGGAAACCATGGGGCCTATTCTTTCTTTCCTTGCAGAATTATGACCACAGAAAAGGTCTCCTTTTATACCAAATCTAAATTTTTCTCTCCACAAGTTTTACAGACTGACCTTCGTAGAACCCCAGGGGCAGAATATTTAATACCCTTCCAGAAAATAGCCATTTAAGCATCGGAGCACAGCTTAGATTCCCCGCCCACATCCTTCCTATCACAGCTTAACACATAGAACGTGCTTTCAGGTGATGTTTACAGGCCTCGCGCTATCTTCTTCTCCACCATCTTTCTTTTCCATCGGCAAGAAGACTCTTTTTTTTTAAATTTTAACAGAGAGAGAGAGAGAGAGAGAGTCAGATAGAGACAGACAGAAACAGAGAGAGATGAGAAGCATCAATCATCAGTTTTTCATTGCGACACCTTCGTTGTTCATCGATTGCTTTCTCATATGTGCCTTGACCGTGGACCTTCAGCAGACTGAGTGACCCCTTGCTCAAGCCAGCAACCTTGGGTCCAAGCTGGTGAGCTTTGCTCAAACCAGATGAGCCCACGCTCAAGCTGGCGACCTCGGGGTCTCGAACCTAGGTCCTCCGCATCCCAGTCCGATGCTCTATCCACTGCGCCACCTCCTGGTCAGGCTGCAAGAAGACTCTTAAGGTGACCAACTATTTTACAATGAAAAGGAGGACAAAATTAAATGGAAGAAAACATTATCGTAAATAAAAGAAGCATTTTATTCACTGCAACAGTAATACACTATAATATGATAAATACATAATATAAACATTTATAATATTTTATATTGTAGTTATGCTTATATGCCTATTAATTTTTAATAATAATTCTAAGAAAAAAAGTGCTCATTTAGATCCAAATACATCACATCACACACAATGGATCGACTCTACATCGATCGAATACGGACATTTACAGATTAGTCTTCCAGTATCAAAAAGGAGGACATGTAGGAGGATACTTTTCAAGGGAGGATGAAACTTACAAAAAAAGAACTGTCCTCCCTAAAGGAGGACGACTGGTCACCTTAAAAATGAGATTCATGCTATTAATACTGACTTAAAAAAAAAAAAGTGCCTGGCCCGGTGATGCTATTGTGGTAAGAGCATTGACCTTAGATGCCAAGGACTCAGGTTTGAAACTCCTAGGTTGCTGGCTTGAGCACAGGTTCATCTGGCTTGAGCACGGGGTTGCTAACTTGAACGCGGGGTCACTGTCTTGAGCAGGGGTCCCCAAACTACGGCCCGCGGGCCGCATGCGGCCCCCGGAGGCCATTTATCCGGCCCCCGCCGCACTTCCGGAAGGGGCACCTCTTTCATTGGTGGTCAGTGAGAGGAGCACATTGACCATCTCATTATCCAAAAGCAGGCCCATAGTTCCCATTGAAATACTGGTCAGTTTGTTGATTTAAATTTACTTGTTCTTTATTTTAAATATTGTATTTGTTCCCGGTTTTGTTTTATTTTTACTTTAAAATATGTGCAGTGTGCATAGGGATTTGTTCATAGTTTTTTTTATAGTCCGGCCCTCCAACAGTCTGAGGGACAGTGAACTGGCCCCCTGTGTAAAAAGTTTGGGGACCCCTGGTGAGTGTGAGATCATAGACATGACCCCAGGGTCACTGGCTTGAGCCCAAAGGTTGCTGGCTTGAAGCCCAAGGTTGCTGGTTTGAGCAAGGGGTCACTGGCTCAGCTGTAGCCTCCTGGTCAAAGCACATACGAGAAGCAATTAAACAACTAAGGTACCACAACGAGCTAGTGTTTCTCACTCCTCTTCCTTCCTGTCTGTCCCTGTCTGTCCCTCTTTCTCTGTCTCTTTCACTAGAAAAAAATAACAAATAAATTGAGTTGGACCCTCACGTAATGGTTTCTAAACATTTTGGTGAAGCTTAATTTGCATACATTCATTCTTTTTGCTAATTTCTTCTTTAAAAAATAAAACAGCTGTAAACATATTTGCTTATCATTTTAACAGTTTGGCATAAATGGCTTTCATAGTATTTTTAACATTCATATAATTTGCAAATAATATTCATATATATAAAATTTGCACATTTGTGTGAGTATGTGTGTGTGTGTATATATATATATATATATATATATATATATATGAATGTATTACCAAAATTGGATCACATGTTATGTGTGTGCTAACTTGCTATTTTTACTTAACATTATCTTTAAACACGTTTTACGTTTTGATTACCTTTGCATAGCAGTACTCATCACACTAGTTGATTCTACTGACAAGCTGCAAAATAGTCTACTCTTTAAACGCTGTATCCTTTATGTGACTAATTGATTGATGTTATGTTAATTATTGAAATCACAAACAATTCACCAAAAGTGTCTGAGCAGCTGCACCCTAGGCAACATTACGCCCACCCCTGGAGCCGAGGAGAGGAATCCTAGGACAATCGGGTCCCCCGGGGTGCAGGATGTGGTGGGTCAGAACCTGCACCGGCTCGCAGAGGAGGCAGACACTCGCAGGAATCAGGCAAATGTTGCACAGAGAAGGAAGCGCTTACATTGCCCGTAGAAACACAAGAGGTCAACACTGAGGCAAAGGTATTTCTGGTTGCTGGGTAGAGTCTATTTAAAGTCATGGTTACGCAGAATCGTGGTGTTATTTCAGAAACTACAGGTCATTCAGAGGACTAAGGACCTTGGAACCCTGTAGAGAACCAGAAGTGGGTCATGGTTGTCTAATGAGGAGCCTGTTGCACCGTGCCACGGTCTTTGGATCTTATTCTGCTGGCAGTACGGAGCCAGGCGAGTCCAGTGTAACGTGCAGCAGGGCCAGGTGGGAATACATCTTCTTCATGCAAAACGTCTGTGAGTAATTTTTTTGCCTCGTTTGACGTCCACGGGCATAGCAGACGACATTTGTGCTTTGACTCCATGACCTTGTGCTTTATTATTATAAAACCTTCCTTCCAATTGCTTGGGGGGGGGGGAGTTATCCCCTTAGGTCAGAAACCATTCTGTCTCTGATCACAGGGAAGGGGTGCCAGAAATATCAGGGATCCCCGCTCCCAAGCATTCCTCAACCAGTCACCCCTGGGAGTTGGTCTGTGAATCCCCTCGTTCCCTTGCCCTGGACTGAGCTACTTCTGAGCTAGTGTTCCACACTAATCCTGGGAGTTTCCTGGTGGTACGAAGCTCTAGCATCACTAAGGTAACTGGCTTAATAACAAATCCTTTACTGGCGACAGTTTCTCCCCTTTCTCACCTCTCTGTTCCTAAACATAGGGTCACTTTTCTAAGATCACTTACTAAGTAAATCATTTTTTACTTGAATCTTAGTCTTAGGGTCTCTCTCCAGGAACTGAAAACAAAGGCTTTGGCCAATAAAATCTCAGCCAAAGGAGTCCAGGTGATCTACCGGTTCTGTTACTTATTTATCTAGAGTAATGTCAAGAAAAGCTTTCCGCTTGTTATTTTGCTCCAAGCCTGAGAAAAATGAATGGTTTCATAGAACATGACTTTCTCTGTCATCAGTATTTTGGTTTCCAGGGATCAAACCCCCCCCCCCACCCGAAGGAGCTCAAAGAGATCTAAAGAAACACAAGAATCTCGGGAAGCCAAGACCAGAGGGACCACTCTTAAACCAAAATCACTCAGCATCTTTTCTGGCATTCCGTGTTATTTTGTTTAATAGTTTTGCACATGGTTCCCCCTTCCTTTGCAGCAGCCTGACTTCCAAAATGAGAACCCTACAAAAGGCACCCTCTGAATGTTGATAGGAATGGCAGCAACTCTGGCGCCAGGCATCCAAAATAGCGTATCTTCAGAGAGTCAATTTGTCCATTAGGTCTAGTTGACATAGGACCTGCACATATCTAAAGGGAACAATTTGGTAAATGTTGACACATCTGTATACCAATGAAACCACCACCACAATCAAGAGGATAAATGAATACATTCCTTTTCACAGTTTCCTTATCTCCCTTTGTGATCTCACGCTTCAAAACCTCATCTCTCCTGGTCCCTGGCCCCAAACCATCCTAAATCTGATTTCTCCATAGATGAGAATGAATTTTCTGTAAGTGGAATCATATAGTATATACCCTTTTTTTCCCCTGGCTTCTTTCATTTTGTGTAATTATTTTGTTGAGATTTGCCCATATTATGTGTATCAAAGTCTTATGCCTTTTTAATTACTGAGTAATGTTCAATTTTATACATTTACCATACATACATATATATATATATATATATATATATATATTTTTTTTTTTTTTTTTTTTTTTTTTTGTATTTTTCTGAAGCTGGAAACAGGGAGAGACAGTCAGACAGACTCCCATATGCGCCCGACCGGGATCCACCCGGCACACCCACCAGGGGCGACGCTCTACCCCTCCGGGGCATCGCTCTGTTGCGACCAGAGCCACTCTAGCGCCTGGGGCAGAGGCCAAGGAGCCATCCCCAGCGCCCGGGCCATCTTTGCTCCAATGGAGCCTTGGCTGCGGGAGGGGAAGAGAGAGACAGAGAGGAAGGAGAGGGGGAGGGGTGGAGAAGCAAATGGGCACTTCTCCTGTGTGCCCTGGCCGGGAATCGAATCCGGGACCTCTGCAAGCCAGGCCGACGCTCTACCACTGAGCCAACCGGCCAGGGCCACCATACATATATTTTTCTATTTGCCTTTGGACAGTAGGATATTTGAGACATTTGGGTGGTTTCCAGTTTTGCTTAATTAAAAATAAAGTTATTAGGGACATTCATATAGAAGTATTTTTATGGACATACACATATGCTTTAATTTGACTAAAGTAAATAACTAAGAATGGAATGATAGGGGTGTGTTTGACTTTAGATTGCAAGTCAGGGCACAGAGAAAGAGCGAACATTTGCTTCTTCCCCTCTTTTTCCCCCTCCTCCCCCCTCTCTTTTCTCCTCCTGAAGCCATGGCTAGGTTGGTTCAAGCACATTGGCCCTGGGCACTGAGGATGGCTCCATGGAGCCTCTGCCTCAGGTGCTAACAATAGTTTGGTTGTGAGCACGGCCCCAGATGGTCAGAGCATTGGCCACAAATGGGGGTTGCTGGGTGAATTTCGGTTGGGGTGCATGTGGAAGTCTGTCTCTATTTCCCCTCCTCTCACTTAAAATAAAAAAAATAAGTAAAGTGTTCACATTTGTATGTATGTGTGTGGGGGTGGAGTGGGAGGTTAATTCATTTTATACATTTTAGTCAGCTCCAACAAAAACCATCATTTTCAGAAAATTACCTTAATATGAATTTGAATATTTCCTGACATAATTATCGGGCTTTGTGGGGCCATTGCCCCTTTTCTCTTACTAGTTTTGAGTCAATTTGCAGTATGTCTGTCTGTCTTTATCTATCTATCTGTCTATCTATCTAGCTATCATTTATCTACTTATCCATCTAACGGTCAAATGAAACCTAGAGAAAAGTATCAAGTGTATTGTTGGTAAAGGCGAGTAGTAAAAAGCACTTGGATTCAAGGCCAAGCTGGGCCTCCAATCCCACCTTCCCTGCGTATTGCACGCATTCTGCGAGTCACAGTCAGGGCCAGTAGACCGCTGTGGGCCTCCTCCAAGGGAAGAAGAAGCCTGTTCTGTATTGCACGCATTCTGCGAGTCACAGTCAGGGCCAGTAGACCGCTGCAGGCCTCCTCCAAGGGAAGAAGAAGCCTGTTCTGTATTGCACGCATTCTCCTAGTCACAGTCAGGGCCCGTAGACCGCTGCAGGCCTCCTCCACGGGAAGAAGAAGCCTGTTCTGTATTGCACGCATTCTCCTAGTCACAGTCAGGGCCTGTAGACCGCTGCGGGCCTCCTCCAAGGGAAGAAGAAGCCTGTTCTGGAAGGTTTAGCACAGGACAGAGCACCCACAGGGAGCAGGCCCAGCGACAGAGCATCCAGGAGGAAGAGAGCAGCAGGCACACACCTGCCGCCCCACAGCCTCCCTGCTACGTGGAGGAACGCACCTCTCACGCAGTTTCTCTGTGGCAGAGGAACTGACACCCGCCAAAAATTATTAATAATAATAAAAAAAAAATGTTTGTACCCCTTCCCTATTGTCGAAAGGTTCCCAGTCAAAGGCTCTTCTACCCTTTGCCTTCATGGGTGGTCCAGGACGACTTTTGCTAAAGGGAATGAATATTAGGGAAAAAAAAAAAAACGTATGTCAACCTCTGGAACACATTGAGCCTTCTTCATCATCTCTCTCCTTTTCTCATTGGTGGATTGTTCCAGCCAATCATGGGACCTTCCGTGAACAGAGTCTGGGTGATTAAATCAATCAATTCGCAGGAAAGACAATTGCCTCCCGGCTAGGACCAGCACCATTGAACTGCTACGTAAGTGAAATACATTTCAGTTCTGCTGGCTGCTAGCATCACCTTCATAGGCACACAGTGACTCTCTTCTCTAGGATAGAAGGATGAGGGGGTCCTCACTGAGCCCCGAGGGCTCTGTCCTGGTCCTTCTAGCAAGCGGCAAGTCCTTACTGAACTGGCAGAGACAGAAACCTGGGGGAGAGGGAAACCACAGCTCCCCTCGTCCTGAGTCCCCAAATTCTCAAGGGACTGAGCTGTGTTAGCCCTTCGCGTTTATCCCGGTGGGAGCCGGGAGGACAGAGAAGCGGGTGCCACGTACATCCTCCCGGGAGCTGTCTTTCGGGAGTAGTTTCCGGGGAGGGGGAGGGGGTCCAGCAACTCACACAGAACTCTGAAGGCTTCTCGGGTTAGAGGAGCAGGAGGACTTGACGAATAAGACATCTGTCCAGGGGTGGATGGAGCTATTTGGGCGGGAAGCTGTTGACAGGTGGAGCAAGCGCGATGGACAAACCCGTGAGGAGCCGGCTTTGCCGTGGGGAACCCACGCTAGGCTCGGTGTCGTCTAGGTACGACCCTGTTTCCCCCCAAAATAAGACATTCCTCGAGAACAGGACCTAGCGCAATTTGTTTTCAAGCTTAGAAATATAAGGCCTCTCCAGAAAATAAGACCTATCACCTCTTTAGGAGCAAAAAGTAATATAAGACACTGTCTTATTTTCGGGGAAACGGGGTAGATTGTTGTTCATGGAAATAGAGTCACAAAAAATTCTTGATGGAATTCAGAGTTTGGCTGGTTATGCTGATGTTTGTGATGACATGACTGCAGTATATGAATAAATGTTGATTTTTTTTGGTGTTGTTCAACAATAAATGTGAATTTTTGTTCATGGAAAAATAAAACATCCCCGGTAAGTAAAACCTAGCACATCTTTAGGAGCAAAAATTAATCTAAGACACTGTCTTATTTGGGGGAAAACACAGTAGGGATCCTTCCAGAGGGCTCCTGCCTCTGATTCCAGAGAGAATGAGATACTTGAAATAATATTACTCTTGTCCTTGATACTACAACAAAATAAGCTTTTCAGATAAGGAAGTGAGATGGCTGGTTGATTCAGAGGAATGTGGCTACTGACTTGTGGAATTGTGTGAGTTTCAGGACACACCCAAAATTTTTTTTTCCGATAGCATTTTTTTTCTTTTTTCTTTCTTTTTTTTATTATTATTTTTTTTCATTTTTTGGAAGCTGGAAACGGGGAGGCAGTCAGACAGACTCCCGCATGCGCCCGACCGGGATCCACCGGGCATACCCACCAGGGGGTGATGCTCTGCCCATCTGGGGCGTCACTCTGTTGCATCCAGAGCCATTCTAGTGCCTGAGGCAGAGGCCACAGAGCCATCCTCAGCGCCCGGGCCATCTTTGCTTCAATGGAGCCTTGGCTGCGGGAGGGGAAGAGAGAGACAGAGAGGAAGGAGAGGGGGAAGGGTGGAGAAGCAGATGGGCGCTTCTCTTGTGTGCCCTGGCCGGGAATCAAACCCGGGACTCCTGCACGCCAGGCCGACGCTCTACCGCTGAGCCAACCGGCCAGGGCCAGCATTTTTTTTCAACTCACACTTTCCTGACATGTTAACTCACTCATCTCTTTATTAACGAACAAATACATCATGAAGACCTACTTCTAGGCACTGAAGAAAGAAAATAAAAATCTCTATTCCAAAAAAAAGGTAAATTTGAGTAGGGGAAATAGAAAGAGAAGAGAAGAAATATGTATATTTTCAAATATACCAGGAAGTGATTAACAATGGAGACGCTAATAAAGCAAGGACTTCCCTGTTTATAAATTTATGGAATACCTTGATTTATGTGAAAGAGGCAACAGTTCCACTTAAAACGCAGACGTGGTGTTTCCCATAATGCCGGGCAGCCTGGTTCTCACGCCAGAACCTTCCTGTCTTCTGTGACTGTCTAATACTCTAACACAGGAGGAAATTAGAGCGGGGGAGAGGGGGGAGGGTGTTCTTTTTTTTTTTTTTTTTTTACAAGTGGGTTTTGAATTTCTTGCTGGAAGAAGCACTTATCTAGCAATAGCAAATGATTTCTTTATCATGTCATCTTTTGAAATGTAAATGCAGAAAGCGATGGGCTTTTGTGTGAGGCGTCCAGAGATGACTCATTTATATTCTCTGGAACCACTGCTCTACCTAAAGTGTTTCCTGCATCCTTCCTCTGACGCCCATCACCAGCAGAAAGGAGGCACAGTTTTCCGGCTCCTCCTGATGCTTACCCGCTGTGTGGCCCCGGGAAAGTTACTAAAACTCTCTGGGTCATTTTCTCATTTGAAACAGACAAAGAATAATAAATAGCCAGCTCATTCAGGTTATTGTGAGGATCAAATAAAATCATACAAGTACATTTCCTAGCTTAACAGTCCCTCTGGAAATGGTAGTGTCTATAGTCACTACTGTCTCTTAATATCACTTGGCATTCTAAAAGCAAGGTGTGTTTTGCATGAAGATCTCTTGATGCTTCTCTATTTTTATTTTCGGATCGTTAATTCATGTCTAGGATGTTGGTTCAAGGTCTAATGCTGAATGCCTAACAATCATCTTCCACCAAGTGAGAGATCAATGAACTGTTTGGGTTGAAACAGATTTTCTGAATGTTTTACTCACCCTTCTCCTACGGAAGAAAAAGATCCTTCACTAAGTCCCGTGTGCTTGAGACTTCAAATGAAGAAGAGTTCTATTCAAGACCCCAAAGTGGTGACATTAGAATTCATGTGGTACTGTTTTCCATACACACACACATACACACACACACACACACTATGATTTGGCTGCCGTTCTAGAACCGGTAATTGGACCCAATGTCCCACAGTCTGTTTTCGTGTTATAGAGATACTTCTAAGAAATTATTTTACATCCACTCAAATTTTTAAACAAACACAAATTAACAGTTTATAAAACCCCACTGTAAAGCCAGCATTCACAGGCACCATCACAGCCGCCTGGCCCGTGAAGTTCGCGTTTGATGAAACAACAGAGCCCAAAACTGATGGTCCATTTTCCTTTGTTCTAGACTCACACTCGGCAACTGAGTAAAAACACACACACCAGGCTCCAAAACCCAATCATTCAGTGCTCACAAAGCTACTGACTCATCCGAGTTTCCCTAGAATCAAAGGTTTCTACCTCACTAGTGTTATTCACCTGTTTCCCATCTCCTTCTCCTCCACGAACTGGCTGCTCCTTCCCCCCTTCCACCATGTTGGCTGCCTCCTCCTCCAGGTGTCCTCCCTGCCCTGCTCCACCGTGAGCTCTTCCTCTCTGCAAGAATGTGATCACTCTCCCCAAATGGCCTCCTAGCTCCTCCTTTTAAAACCTTTTGGTACGAAAGCCCTCCCCCAACACACATTAGCATAACCAAGCCCCTTCCCAAGCAAGAAGGGCATTAATATTATGATCACCTGGGAAACAGGAAGTGCCATCTTTAACAAAAAGCATGAACGATACCAGAAAATACAGATTTTACAACTCATTTGCCGACACCCACCAAATGTATTATGTTGCTTGCACTGTCCATTGCTCTCAACCTTTGTGGGTATTCTGATTGATTAGTAGTGTGCTCTTTTCTCTTTTGATATAAAAGGAACAAGGTATGTAAAACTGGAGCACTGGTTTTTATGATTTTCTTCTTCGATGACTCAAGGATTAATTCTTCACTCTTTTCTTTCCCTTTCCCCTTTTCCTCTTATGGTCTCTCCCGGAAGACTCCAGAGAGCTGGTCAACTACAGACCCGTAAGCATATGGAAGCAAGAATAGGGTTTTAGAACAACACTTATATTCTAATTTTATGATTTAAAAAGTAAGACATCAGAAGTTTAGGGCAGTAACAATACTTGCTCAGATTCATAAGGTCTGTGACAAAGTGTCCGTAATATCTTTAATAGCTAGCATTAATTAATTTTTCATTATTTTCTAGATATTTTTTGCCAAACACATTGGAAGTATTGATAATATGTCCTACTTGATTTAACCTTCCAGACACCCTTGTCTGTCTTATTCACAATGGTATCTCAGCACCTTGGAGAGTCCCTAACACACAGCAGGTTGGGGCTCAATAAACATATGTTGGAGAAAATCCGTGAACGAATTTAAGAATAGGGCTCTATTATATCCCTATTTTACAGATGGTCACACTGAGGCTTCAAAGGTTGAGTGACTTGCACGGGGTCACACTGTTACTGATGAGTCTGGGTTCTTGTCTCCTGATGTGAAAAGGAACGTAGACCAGGGACTGATGAGTCTGGGTTCTTGTCTCCTGATGTGAAAAGGAACGTAGACCAGGGACTGATGAGTCTGGGTTCTTGTCTCCTGATGTGAAAAGGAACGTGGACCAGGGACACTGATAGAAGCGAAGGCAGATTTATTGAGGTTCTGCAGAGGGCGAGAACACAGAGACGGGGTCCCGGGTTCTGCTCCACCAAAGTGGGCCTTTCTTCCTTGGGGACATGTAAGTTGCCTGGGTTAACCGATCTGGGTGTCAGTTTCCTCTCTCTTTCTTTTAGGAATGCCGGGTCCCTCGGCAGTCTGTGTATACACCTCAGTAAAGCGAGGCATTCTGGGATTGAGCAACACTTATCCTGGGACCCAGGAAGAGGCTTTCCCAACCAGGTACCGAGCTGGCCTCTGGGTTTGCGGCTTGGCTGGCTTTCGATCTGAGAACACAAACTTAAGGGAAGCCAGGTGAGTTCCTGGACCATTGGTTTCCAGCTCTCTGTTGATAGCTGCCCCAGTTCTGACAGGGCGTGGCACGGGGCAGCCGTTTGGAGGAACATTTCCATCTACCTGTTTCAGTACAGGTCATGACCGGCCGTGCGTGACTGCCTCCAGACAGACTTCTAACTCTTCTCCCTGCGCGGGCCACCTCTGGGAGGCTTCGTTGGGGCGAGAACCTGCAGAACGCAGGCACGGCGAATATTTCCACGTACAGCCTGGGGTTGACTTTCTCAGGACACCGAGGGTTTCACTATGGTGACCAGCTTTTTTACCATGAAAAGGAGGACAAAAATAAATGGAAGAAAACAATATCGTAAATAAACATTTTGTTCATTGCAACAATAATGCACTATAATCTGATGCATGCATAATAAAAACATTTGTAATATTTTATATTGTCATTATGCTTACATGCCTATTATGCTTTAATAATAATTGTAAGAAAAAAATTACTCGTTTAGTAAAACTAAATATCAAACAAAACCCACTAATTTGGAGTGATATTCGGGTATATTTATCATTTTCTAATTTAAAAAATGTCTGTTTTATGCAACTATTTAATCAAAATGCATTATTAATAGATACGGTTTGAGGTTAGATTTCCACTTTAAAACTCGAATTTCGGGAAAATACTTGTAAATAAAATAATTGTGAGTCGACAATGTCGTATGTGCCGTGTCGTGTTTCAGTAAGAAGTACACAAAGCCATTTGTGTGCTCGGTATATCACGCTCTCTCTCAAGGTCTCCCGTGCAGAGCGCGTGTGTCTCATAATCGCGCCTCGCCGCACTGTACTGATCCCTGACGAATCGTCGTGTCAAATACAAGTATGTCACATCATGTCACATCACACACAATGGATCGACTCTGCATGGATCGATTACAGACATTTACAGATGAGTCTTCCAATATCAAAAGGGAGGACGTGTAGGAGGACAATTTTCGAGGGCGGACGGAACTTATAAAAGAAGGACTGTCCTCCCTAGAGGAGGACGATTGGTCACCTTAGTTTAAGGACTTCTCCTGGTTTCTTGAATGAGGTCTGATGTGAGAAAGGAAATGGCCTCATCGCAAAACCCACCAACAGGTGAGGAGACAATGGATTTGAAATTTATTCTGCATAACTAAATTCAGGAGAAGAGCTTGACCATTTCGTCTATTTGAAAATAATGGTAAAAGCAAGGATTGGTTTTATACCTCTTTGAGAACTAAGCAGTTGGGAAAACTTATTTTTTGATATAAAATTCAAGCTTCTGACATAATCAGACTCCCAGTGGCTCTGCTGATTTTACAAACCTTCTATGCTGGTGTTTTTTATCGTCTAAGGGGCTCCATTGTTACTTCTTACTTGCCCTTGGGTTCTACCTTCTACTCTGTGGACAGAAAAAGGGGCCACACGCCGAACCTGACAAACTCAGGGAAAGCCACAGACTTTACCTAGTTCCACAGGGAACTAAGGTAAACCCACAAGATGGTCTGAAATTGAACCTTTTTCACTAGAAGCGGTTTATGGTGGGTCCTCCTGTCTAGGGAGTTGTTCCCTATCTCAACAAAGGTCAGTTTGCTTTGAAGTCTGTCTTTTTTACCATTTGTTTCTGCAATAATGTCCCTGATAACATGCCTTTGAGGGGTGGGGGTAACTGTCTTTTTCTGCCTGCTCAGGGTGGGCATCCTACCAGAGCATTGTTATTATTATCATGTTAATTAACTTAACCTGTTTGTGTCTCCCTCTGTAAGGGAGGTTTTAGTGTAAACGTTTTCACTTCTATCCAATCCCAGGGAGTTCCCACTTGGCTTTCTCCCTTCTCCCTAATCTATCACCGATCAATTTCATGGGACCCCCTGACATCTTCCCCTTTGACTCTGACATATAAAATAAGTGGTGAAACCGCCATTTTCTGGAGCAGTTTCTCAATTCGTTGAGAGTTTACTTCCAGGCAATTATCGACAGTTTGGTTCAAATCAACTCATAAAAAATTCTTACAGGTTTGGAAGTTGTGTCCCCCTCCCCCCCCCCCGGACCCCCCCCCCCCCCCCCCCCCGCTGATAACTCCTTAAGAGCAACTTCCTCCTGACCCTTTAATCTCTTCTTTTTCCACGTTCAGCACAGGCCTGTTCAATTACCCCTTCTTACCCAGAGGCCTCTCTGAGATGTCTCCTTCCCCCACAAGGGATCTCTCCCTCTTCTGAACAGCGAAACACTAATTCTTACACCTGTTGTTTCCATATGCAGTCCCAGGCAGATGCAGAACTGTTTGCTCATTTCCCGGCTTGGGCTGGGCTGCTGTTCCCTCCAAAGGGGTGGGGCAGAGTCTTCAAGGATCCGCTCTGCACCTGACACTTTGAATCATCACAGCGTCAAAGTGCCTTGTGGATGGTGGTGGCTTAACTGCTATCTGTGGAAAGAAAATGAGGAGACTTCGATTTAAAAACATTGCCCTGCTGGCAAAATGTAGCTCGACTGGTCATGATGTGCAGAGGTTGCCGGTTCGATCCCTGGCCAGGGCATATACAAAACAAATCTATGTCTCTCTCTCTGTCTCTCTCTGTCTCCCTTCCTCTCTCTCTCAAGTCAATAATTTTTTTTTTAATGTTCAGTTTCATTTAATAAATTGCAAGTGTTTAGCATGACCAGCTTTGGAAACCCCAGCTTGCCCCTGCTGGAAAGAGCATCAGAATGAATGAATGTAGAGTAGCTCCTCCCGCGTGATCTGGGGCTGCACCTTCTCAGGTTTCAGTTTCTGGTGGTCAGCCACTGTCTGAAAAAAGAAATAAATGGAAAATTTCAGAAACAAAGCATTCACCGAGGTTTAAACCAGGCGCCCATCCGAGTAGTCCGGCAAACGGTGTCCCGTCCTGACAAGGAGGTGCGTCTGTCTGTCTTTCCTCCTGCTTGTCCACCCTGCGGACGCGCTCTGGCCCCGTCCACCAGCGAGTAGCCATCGGGGTTATCGAATCAGTTATCCGAGAGAGATAATGGAGTCATATCAGTCTCATTACAGCATATTGTTGTAATCGCTGTATTTTATTACAAGTTATTGTTGTTCATCTTTTACCGCGCCTCCTTCACACAGTAAGCTTTCTCCTAAATCGGTAGGTATGGGAGAAAACATAGTGTATATATACAACATTTGGTAGGCTCTGTGGTTTCAGCGTCCACTGGGGGGTCTTGGAATCCGTCCCCCGTGGGTACGGGGTGGGGGAATGACTTTACTGTATGTTTCTCTCTTTTTTTTTTTTTTAGATTTTATTTATTCATTATAGAGAGGGGAGAGAGAGAGAGAGAGAAGGGGGGGGGGAGCAGGAAGCATCAACTCCCATATGTGCCTCAACCAGGCAAGCCCAGGGTTTTGAACCGGCAACCTCAGTGTTCCAGGTTGATGCTTTATCCACTGCACTGCCACAGGTCAGGCTGTATGTTTCTCTTTTTAACTTGACCATCAGATGAGATGTTTTGGTGGTTTAGTGCTTAGAGCTTCAAACAGAGTTATAGATTTTTATGCTCCCTGCCAACTTAATTCTTTTTTTTCTACTACCAATGTATGTCTTCATTTGCCACTATGTTTTCACCGGCAATAATAAATGTGTCCTTGGAGGAGATCTGTGAAATGTAATTTATGTTTTCGGAGGCCTCTGGGATGTTGGAGTGCGAAAGCGTGAGAAATGCGGATGATCGTCGTGGACTCGGGCACCTGCAGCTGCGCCGTTGTTTCTGGTGCGACGAGGGAGTCCGGGATGCTTTCCTTACTTCGTCCGGAAGTATATTCAAGCTCATTTTTCTCTCCTCACGAGCAGGTTGGTCTGCTGTTGTCCAAGCTAATTAGATTTTTGAGTTTGTTTCTTTTTCTGGTCAATTTAAAAAAAAAAATCAACCGTAGCTGAAATATTAGTTGTCAACCTTGGTAAACCGCAGGCGACTCAAAACACTGTCACCTGCACAGGCAGAAACGTGGGAAGTTTCCAGTATCCTCAATGTTTTTTTTTTTTGGAGGGTAGCTCCGGTGAGTGACAGTCTCTGGCATGTTTGGTTCAATGTGGGACCTGCTGTCAGAAATCACAGTGAGGACATCCAAAGCCCGACTCAGCTTGTCAGGTGAAGCCCTGCCCCCCCCCGCCCCCCCATCTCAGGCTCGGGCTCGCCAGTGCCAGGCAGCGGGTGGCACAGCTGGGGGTGGCTGCCAAGGGGGTGCTGATGTTCTGCGTCTGATTGCCGCTGTCCTCTGGGCATGCGCAGTAAGGACACTCGTCTTCCTTATTCAAGTCCGAGAAATGTCTGCCATCAGCACAGAGACAGGTGAGCCGTTCCCCTCCCCTGGGAGCCCCTCACGTGAAAGAATTAAGGTCACATGGAAGCTTGCTGTGGAGAGATAATAATGTCAAAATTTAAGTGAATTCATTGTACTTTAAAAGGCCTAGTGTGTGGTGTGTGTGTGTGTGTGGTGTGTGTGTGTGGTGTGTGTGTGGTGTGTGGTGTGTGTGTGTGGTGTGTGTGGTGTGTGTGTGTGGTGTGTGTGTGTGGTGTGTGTGTGGTGTGTGTGTGTGGTGTGTGTGTGTGGTGTGTGTGGTGTGTGTGGTGTGTGTGTGTGGTGTGTGTGTGGTGTGTGTGTGGTGTGTGTGTGGTGTGTGGTGTGTGTGTGGTGTGTGGTGTGTGTGTGTGGTGTGTGTGTGGTGTGTGTGGTGTGTGTGGTGTGTGTGTGGTGTGTGTGTGTGGGGGTGTGTGTGGTGTGTGTGTGGTGTGTGTGGTGTGTGTGTGGTGTGTGTGGTGTGTGTGTGTGTGTGTGTGATCTTTCAGAACACTGATACTATGAGCTATCCTTTCCAGAATTTCTGGGAATTCAGTGATAGGGTACTAACCACCCCCCCTGCCCTTTTAAAAGCTGGATTTCTATCTGATTAACATATGGGGGGGGGGGATCCATGTCTCCTGAGTGTTAGGCAATGTGCGATGTTCTCTTCCGGGCATTTTCCAAACAGCTCAGTGGAGCGGGTCCTATCCAGGGTCATTTACACGTTGGGAAATGGACAATGAGTTCCTGTACTTACATTTTATAGATTTCTCTCAACTTTTTTTTTTTCCACTTACGGAAACCTTTCAAGGATGGTAAAAAGTAATGACGGAACTTTGAAAAAATGTATCTATTAAGGACATCTTGGAGGATGGGGCAGATACAGCAGTTTCATGAGATAAAGGTTTAGCTCGTTGTCAAGGCAGACGAAGATGAGCAGAGGACGGTGGGCACAATGTGAGATGGGTGGGGGCCACACGGCTGTGACCGGGAAGGGCTGCAGGGACAGTCAAGGAGACAACAAGATCGACCCCTGAAAGATGTATGGCTTAGGACCAGCCGAAGAGCAGCCGAGTCCAACACGGTGACAATTCTCATCTTGGGGTAACCCCGAGCCTCATGATGTGCCCCCTGCAATGCATTAGTATTCTAAAGGACACACCCACCACCATGCTCAGCAATGGAAAGCCCCTGTAAGGACACAACATGGCCCCCCGGGGGGTCTTCTGAGATGTCTCCACCCTTTTCATCAGAAAATTCCTGAACATTCCCCTGTTATTAAATGCCTTACCCCTCCATTAATTGAGTCACAGTCAAAGAAGTAACCTGACCTATGGGGGCACAGCATCGACCTGGAATGCTGAGGTCACTGGTTCAAAACCCCAGGGTTGCCCAGTCAAGGCACATACAAGAAGCAACTACTATGAGTTGATGCTTCCCGCTCCTCCCCAAACTTCTCTCTCTCTCTCCTCTCTAAAGTCAATAAGTAAAATCTTAAAAATAATAAAAATAAAAAAATAAAAGAAGTAAACACGTTAGGGAGGGCTGCTCTGTCTCACTGCTGCATGAATAAATTGTTTCACTTTAACTCTCTGCTGGCTTGAGTTTGAATTCCCTCCTTCGTGAGGTCAAGAACCCACAGAGGGGCTCAGACGCTCTGGTTCCTGGAGGAGTTAGAAATGACAAGGGTGAGGTCCCCGTTGACTTGTCAAATCACAATGAGTTGTTTTCTAACATGGAAATTTCCAAAGTAGTCATTTCTGCAAATGTAAGAAAGAAATATATTGGGGGAAAGTGTTAAATCTTTTAAGTATATATCCTTAAAACTTATCTGACTGAGACAAGGCTGAAATGGATATTTCGTGAATGAATTTTAACTTTGGCTAACACGGCACACATTACTTGTAGTCACACTGAGTAACATCGAGGGAAGATACAGTCAGCCACAAGGGCTGTAAATTTCATGTAGACAGAATCCTAGTTACTTCAATGCTCTCATCTAAGTCACACAGGTAGTTGTCAGCAAAGCAGGACTCGAGTGCAGATCATCTAAGTTTTGGTGTCGATGTTCAGTAATTCGGTTATGTTTCCTATTATTTTTACAGCCAGCCCCTACGTCTTAAAACATCTGTAAGTTTTCCTTTCCCCAAGTTTACTTGTGGAATAAAGCCCCAGCATACGCTCCTTTGCTGGCATCGAATCATGCACAGAAGACCTACTTATTCTTAAAGTTTTACTACAAAGTAATACAGAATGAAGTAAATAAAATATTACAGAAACAATAAAGGTTTGTAAAAACTCAAATAATTTATACGATAGTTATTCATATATTCTAATTGTATATAAAAAACCTTTTTCTTTATTTATTGAAATAACTGAAGGTGGAGCTTGTAAGATTTTTTTCTATCCTTCAATCTTGTTATTTTTTGTGTTAATTTCTTTCTTTTTTTTTTTTTTTAAGTGAGAGGAGGGGAGATATAGAGACAGACTCCTGCCTGTGCCCTGATTGGGATCCACCTGGCAACCCCTGTCTTGGGTTGATGCTCAGACCAACTAAGGTATGTTTAGTGCCTGAGGCTGATGCTTGGACTAACCGAGCTATCTTTAGTGCCCAGGGCTGACACTTGAACCAATTGAGTCACTTGGCTGCAAGAGGGGAAACGTGTATGGGGGGGGGGGACGGGGGGAGAAGCAGATGGTCACTTCTCACGTGTGCTGTGACCTGGGATCAAACCGGGGATGTCTGCATGCTGGGCCAATGCTCCGTCCACTGAGCCAGCTGGCCAGGGCCTGTGTTGATTTCTATTCAAAGCTACTTCTTTTTCATTTTCCACAACCATTTTCTCTCTTCATCACCTTAACTATGATTCATCATTTCTTAGCTTTCATCTCTGGATTCTTGGTCTTTTGTGGGAGCGGCCATCTTTAATTAGTGCTAAAGTCTTCTAGTCTCCATCAAAGTAATGTAGCAAAATTCCACTTTATCTTCTGAGCCATTTCACAACTAAACATTGCGATGTGTATGTTTTACATATGAATCAGGAGACACTGTAAAAAGGAAGCTGGATTGGAGTTGAAATAGCTGAGTTTTCTCACTTCACATTTTATATGCCAGCATTTTATTTTCATATTAATATTCTCTAAGTACTTTTTAGAGCCATCATTGTATAGTCCCTTAAGTTGTAGGTCAGTGGGAGATAAAAATGATGTAATATAGAATTAATTATGGAAAAAAATATGAAAATAATACAATTGATCTATAACCCCCCCTTTTTTTTAAATCTATGTTTTCGACCAGTTTGAGGGAGAGTCCAAAGAGTTCAACTCTAGGGACTGTATCTTCAGGTAGACAAAGCGAGACCCATTTTGATGCCGGATCTCAAATAATATTTCAGATGCTTGATGAACTATGTCACAAACTCATACCAACTACAGATGGCCGTTTCCGAAAGCTAACAATGTATTTATTCATTTTTATAAAAAATGACCCTTAGGAAACAACTCAATTGGACTAATGATCGATTCATGCCATTTTTTTTTTTTTTTGGTAGAAATGAAACATTTGATTTTATAAGATCCGTAATATACCTTACAATTTTTGGAGGAAATGAATTTGGTTTTATGTCTTTTCTTCCATTACAGTAGGCATTTGTTCAGCGCGGGGGTGGGAGGGAAGGTAGTAATGTAGAAGAAAGGCAGGGTTGCTGTTTTCTGCAGAAGGTTAGAGGAGAGCTCTCTACCATTTGCAAATACATTTCAAGGGCATCTCTCACGCACTTGAAAGCTTTGTTGGAACAAAAGATGCTGTATTTTCTGAAAATCAGATGTGGACAAAATAGAAAAATGAGAGTAAAAAAAACCGGACAGAGGGTTTAGTTGAGTCCTGCCCAGTGGAGCTCGAGGGTGAGGTGAGAAGAATTCAGCAGGAAGCTCGGGGCGGGGGTGGGGGGCACTAGGTGAACGCAGAGCTATGGAGTCGGAGTCGTGGGAAGGAGGGACCCGGGGACCTTGTGGGAGTCCTGGAAACCAGCTTCAAGGAAACAACAAGACAAAGACAGAAACAGAAGCACAATAGCTTTAGCCGCCTCCTGGTGAAGAGTAGAAGCGAGTTGGCAACAGCAGAATATTAGGCAGGACATCTCTGTTCTCTGGCCCCCCTCCCGCCCCCCAGTTAGGGTCTGGTAGCTTCAGTGCAGCAGCTGCCAGGCAGGTGAGGGGGCCCCCCCTGCTCCTCAGTGGCTTCCTACCTGTGAATCGAGTCCTCACTGACTCAGGGAAGCAAAGGCACATTCAGATTATTATCATAAGAGGTCTGCAATTAAGAAACCACACCAGGTGGCTGTGCATGCATTAAGAGTATCTGACTTCGTAAAAACAAAACGAAACAAGTTATGGGCTTGTTGGAGTTTTCTTCCAGGAACAGGGACGATTACTCCTACTGAATCGAGTTTAAAGAGATGAGAGACAGAAGAACATTCTCTCGTGGATCACAAACCGTGTGTCATAGTTGATCATCCTGATGGTTATGCGTATCTCTGTAATTTTATCCGTAAGGACTTTTAATGTTTAAATTAAGTTTCTTGCTGAACAGAGTTGGCTTTCTTTTGGAAACCCCCCCCCCCTCCAGAAACTCTGGATTGATGTACTGATGTGGGCCCACTGCTGTCTCAGTGTAACGCTCACTGCCCAGGCACTGGCCTGGGCCCTCTCTGAATCGTACCCATAGCTTAGGTCTGCGTTCTCTTTCCAGTCTTTGCCCATCTCTTCCGCTTTGTGAAGAAGAACGCATGTGCGGGCGGAGACATTTCCAAGAACTTACCGGTCTTTAAATTATTTCCTTATTTCCTAGTCATGAGACAGTTCAGCTGGATATAGAATTTAAGACTCAAAATGCCTTTTACAGAAAAAGGGCATATCTACATTTAACATTCCCCTTTGGAAGTGACCTTTAAAGGTTCTTGGGATGGTTTCCCTTCGCAAAGCCCATCAGCAGATACTTAGTATGGGTCTTAAGTAATTCATCTTGCGTGGTGCTTTACGTATTATTCTACACACTACTCCTGTTTCCATGGGCAACCCTACCAACTTCAGGAGTGTGTATGGGGCTCTGCCTGCAAGATTCCCCTGACAGAATTTCTCTTCCACTGAGTTCTGAGTTTCAACTTCCTTCATTTCAATAAGATGCATCAATATAAAACCATCCACTTTTCATGTTCAGGCAGTGGTCAAAATCACTCGTCACTAGCGGTGTATCCTCTCTTTGCATATATTTCATAGGTTTATTTCCATCCATGTTTACTTACTTTCTTGCAATTGGTTTAGGGGAGAATCAGTGAAAAAGACATGTGCTCAATCTGATTTTTTTTTTTTTTTGTATTTTTATGAAGCTGGAAACGGGGAGAGACAGTCAGACAGACTCCCGCATGCACCCGACCGGGATCCACCCGGCATGCCCACCAGGGGCGACGCTCTGCCCACCAGGAGGTGATGCTCTGCCCACCAGGGGGCGATGCTCTGCCCCTGCTGCTCTGCCCCTCTGAGGCGTCGCTCTGTTGCGACCAGAGCCACTCTAGCGCCTGGGGCAGAGGCCAAGGAGCCATCCCCAGCGCCCGGGCCATCTTTGCTCCAATGGAGCCTTGCTGTGGGAGGGGAAGAGAGAGACAGAGAGGAAGGAGAGGGGGAGGGGTGGAGAAGCAGATGGGTGCTTCTCCTGTGTGCCCTGGCCGGGAATCGAACCCGGGTCCTCTGCACACCAGGCTGACGCTCTACCACTGAGCCAACCGGCCAGGGCCCTCAATCTGATATTTTGATCTTGGAAGTCACAGAGCAGTGGTGTTTCTGTTTCCAGTTTTCAACTCTCTTTGCAAATTGAAGGGAAAGTCAATATCCCATTATCTACCTATCTATCTATCTATCTATCTATCTATCTATCATCTATCTATATAGATAGATCATGTCACTTCTCTATAGAATATGTATATTCCTGTAGCTTAGTGTTCTTGTGTTTTTTGATGATACCAACCCCTAAAATCTTGGCCTGGTAGAAGTTGGCCAAAGCAATCATGATTGCTACCCCAACAAAAATGGTTATAAAAGTGACGTAGTCCAGTTTTGAAGAAAAGCGAAGAAAAAGAAGACTAAATTTGCTATTATAAGAGAATGATATGTCACTAAATTTTACCACTAAGACTTCGCAATGACAATGCTTTAAAATCTGATGCCTAAATGGCACATTTTGGATATTTTAAGTCAATCATTCTAATTCCTGGATTCATGTGCAGTTAATTTTTTATTTCTCTGCTTCATCTACTCTGTTATTGGTTTTTTGTGATTTGTTATTTCAATTAGTGTATTCTTCATTTCTGAGTAATTCTTTCTTATGGTTTTTCCACGTTCTATTTCAGGGGTTGGGAACCTATGGCTCGCAAGCCAGATGTGGCTCTTTTGATGGCTGCATCTGGCTTGTAGCCAAATCTTTAATAAAAAAAATAATAATAACATTAAAAATATAAAACATTCTCATGTATTACAATCCATTCATTTCCTACCACTCATGTTCATGGTTGTGGATGGCTGGAGCCAATCACAGCTGTCCTCTGGGACAACACCAAATTTTTATTGGATAATGCGTAATGTACCCAGGTCGTTGTGTGGCTCTCACGAAATTACCTTTTAAAATATGTGGCGTTCATGGCTCTCTCAGCCAAAAAGGCTCCCGACCCCTGTTCTGTTTTATGCTGTTGAAGATAGCACTAGGTCTTTTGAATTTCTCACTAAGTTCTCTGAGCTCCTTGTCACCTTTGATTTGAAGTCTGTATCTGATAGTTCGCTTGCCTCCATTTTATTTCGTGTCTTCTCTTTTTCTGGAGGTTTATCCCGTTCATTCATTTGTGACATGTTTATTTTATTATTATTTTTTCTCCTCATCTTGGCTGCTTCCCTGTGTTTGTTGCTATGGGTTAGGTAGAGATGTTTTGTCTTCCGTTTGTGGTGGAGTGGCCTTGTGTGGTAGGTGTCCTGCAAGGTCCAGTGGCTCAGCCACCCCAGTCCCTCACGCTGGGAGCTCCAGGTGACCCCTGTGTGGGCTGTGTGCGCTGACCTGTCGTAGCTGAGTCTTTTTTTTTTTTGTATTTTTCTGAAGCTGGAAACGGGGAGAGACAGTCAGACAGACTCCCGCATGCGCCCGACCGGGATCCACCCGGCACGCCCACCAGGGGGCGATGCTCTGCCCCTCCAGGGCGTCGCTCTTTTGCGACCAGAGCCACTCTAGCGCCTGGGGCAGAGGCCAAGGAGCCATCCCCAGCGCCCGGGCCATCTTTGCTCCAATGGAGCCTTGGCTGCGGGAGGGGAAGAGAGAGACAGAGAGGAAGGGGGAGGGGTGGAGAAGCAAATGGGCGCTTCTCCTGTGTGCCCTGGCCGGAAATCGAACCCGGGTCCCCCGCACGCCAGGCCGACGCTCTACCGCTGAGCCAACCGGCCAGGGCTGTAGCTGAGTCTTGATTGCTATTGGCGTGTCACCTGGAGGAACTTATCCTCTGGCTGATCAGCTCTGAGGACCCGCTGTGACCACAGCAGAGGAGCTGATGTGCAGGATGGAATTGACTCTACAGAGCAGGACTGGCTTCAGTGGGGCTTTGCTGTTCACCGAGTCGGCCTCTGAAGTGTGTTTTTTTCTGGAGATGATAGGGTTCTAATTCTGCCTGGTCTGAAGCTGTCCACAGGACGCACTGTCTCTGAGGTGTCCCGGGACGTAAAGGTAAAGGTGAGTCACCACCTGTGTGTGCCCTGCCTGGGGCCTCCAGGCACGAGCTACAGAGCGCTGTGCGGACAGGCGGCTGCTGCTTGTGCTGATCTTGGAGGTGATCCGGAGAGGCCGAGCTGTGAACCAAGCCCGGCTGCTGCTCCTGTCGAGCCTGAGACCACTTAGCCAACGTCATGCGATGTGCCAGGGGCCAGATGCTGCTCGTTTGAGAGATTTTAATAAAGTCCAAAGCATGAGGCAAGAGAGGCCGTGTGTATAAAATAAAGAGCTGCTGGAAATGGCTTGCGTGGGTCTGCCATTTCGGCCGGGCAGCCTCTCAGGGACTCGCCAGGATGGGGCAGACAGGGACAGCCAGGTCGATGGAGACACAGAGAGGGTCCCCACCTGCTGGCTCTATGCAGGAAGGGCCCAGAGTGGGAACAATGACATCTGTCAGGTCTTCTGTCCAGGAGAAAGCGGCCCACTCCCAGCTCGTGCCCTGACACCAGACAGTCCAGTTCCTCCCCGTGTGCCCCTGGTGCCCTTCAAGCTGCTGTCCCAGCGCCGGAGCCCAGAGGGAGGGAGTCTGAGGCAGTCCCTGTGGGCCCTTTAAGAGGAACGCCTGGGACTCCAGCAACTCCGTCTCCCTCAGCCACAGTCCCTGCTGGTTTTACAGCCAGAGGTTGTGGGGACTTCTGGTCCGAGCACCAGAAGCCTGGGCTGGGGTTCTCCTGTGGACCTGAGACCCCTTGCTCTTCAGGGGGACCTTCTTCAGCCAAGACATCCCTCCGGACATTGACCGTCACACACGGATACGGGACCAGCGGACCAGACCATCCGGCATCTTCATCCCTCCTACCTGTCTTGACCTGGCTCTGCCCTCTATCCTCAGTTGCAGGACCGCCATCCAGCTGGACGTCAGGTGGTGGGTGATGAGCAGTGATTTTTCCGTCATTCAGTTGTGCTTTTAAGATGTGGTGGTGGGAGGTTCCAAGTACCGCGTTGATCTACGTGGCCATCTTGACCAGAGCCTCTGCTTTCTACATAATCGACTCCAATAGAAAAAGATGGAAACAAGAATGTCCACTGGCTATTTCAGAAGGCAAAGGCAAGAATTTGAAGGTCTGATTTTCTTGCTCCCACAGTTCCTGAGAGCATAGACGGAATTCCTCGTGGAAACAGTAGTGAGGTCCCACGCGGGGCCTTGGCACGGCCCTTGGGAATTGGCGTGAGGGGCGGCACACGTCGTTAGCTCTCAGGAATTTGGAAATCGGGACCCCTGGTGGATTGAACGAGGACAGCTCGCTCCCCTAATCTGAGTCAGAGTTATGACAAGTACTTTTAATTTAAGTGCCTCAGCGGGGGACCACTTGATCATTCCGCCCATGTCAGGGGCGGAGAGCCTTCAATTGACAGATCACGCAGTCAACGAGGGACCAGACCGCTTTGAAAAGGGAACAGGGTGGAGACTTTGGAGCTTACAACAAAGAAATGAAGAAGGGACTTAAGGGAGAGAACGGCTTTGAGTAGATGTATCCTTTTCTCCCTTGTCTCTGTCTAGTGACGAGACAATTGACTGGCATTTCTAAAGGGGTAATGAGAGACCTCGCCATGAACTGCTGCCTATGTGTTTATGGCCTTTTAATAATGTCAGCGTGTGACCAGGGTGAGTGCTGAGGGGATGAGCCGAGTCTGGAAGCCCAGGGGAGTCAGGCCTGGACTATTAGCCTCTGGCTTTCCCACTTATTTTTCTGCACACGAATCCCCTCTTGACCTTGAATGAGACAGAGCTGAAATATAAGGGAGAGGAAGAGAAGAGAGCTGGGCAGCTGAATACTAATTGGGTCTCTGCCACTTGTCACCGCGGGCTCTCGGGCTCTTCCCCTGGAGCGGTGCGCGGGGGTGGCCTCCCCGCTGAGTCCGTGATCTCCGCGCGCGCGTGCGCGCGCGGAGGGCCCCCAGATGATCTCCTGAATTTTTCAGCATGGGCGCAACAGAGATGTAGAGAGCTGGGTAATTAATCTGAGTCTCAGACAGCGCCATGCCCTCCTCAGCCTGTCTGTGAGCTGGCGGCTGCGATCGGAGGAGTCGATGACATCCACACTGATACTGTGTATCTACTGATCACGAGCCTTGAACACAGACCGGGGCTGTGATTCCAGGCTAATGGATTCAGAGCCGTTTCTGCAATCGGCTTCAGGTATTTTCACGGTCATGCGATTAAAGAATTATATATTTTAAGTGATTTTTTTTTTTTTTTTAACAAACTGAAAATGATTTGCAATCACATTAACGGGAAGAAAAGAAATGAAAGACACTCAGGTGAAGAGTTTAACACCGGAAATATTCGATTTTTATATTGTAAGAGTTTAGGGTGCGTTTGAAGTGAAGGTTTCCCTGTGCCTTTTGTCGGGGGTTGTTTCTCATCATTAACTTGGTTTTTAAAAGATTCCTAATCAGCCTGACCTGTGGTGGTGCAGTGGATAAAGTGTCAACCTGGGAACTCTGAGGTCGCCGGTTCAAAACCCTGGGCTTGCCTGGTCAAGGCACATATGAGAGTTGATGCTTTCTGCTCCTCTCCCTTCTCTCTCTCTCTCTCTCTCTCTCTCTCTCTCTGTCTCTAAAAAAAAACTGAATAAAGTTAAAAATATTTTTAAAAAAGATTCCTAATCACTAGAATTATATGAATATCTTTGGCATTCCTATTTCGGGAAACAAAGTCACTGAGGTGTGAATGCTCGTGCCAGCTCATATTGAGGGCGTGTGAGGCAAGCGGGTGGCATTGGTTTAATGTTTCTACTGCTTTTAACTACTTCTGCATTCTGCTGCATGATGATCGTGTTTAATTAACTCATGATATGAATCATAACCATGGTACTTATCACTAAAATAATAATTCCACTAATGTGGCCACAGTCCTCTAAATAACTATAACACTGTCAAATAGCTTTCTCAAATTAATGTTAATGTGATCCAAAGAGCACATGAGCATATACATTTTACGTGATGTGTGTGTGTGTATGTGTGTATGTGTGTGTGTGTGTGTGTGTGTGTGTATGAATATTGGCTGCTTTGAGTGTATTTAAGAAATAGGCAAGTTTTATAAAGTCAAGCAAGCTCTCTACTATGCATTTTACACTAAATGAATGGTAGGTTTTTTGGCATCTCATTTTTTTTACAGTTCATAGCATGATATTATGTTTTTTTTCCCCCCTCAGATAATGTGTTGACATAGGAAAATGCATTGATAGATTTTTCTAATATTAAATTTGGAGTTCTTGTGATAATATCTATTTGTTAGAATTAAATATAAACTGCTGCACATTTTAGGTAATAAATTGTTGGCTTATAATTTTTCTTCCAAGTGCTGTTATCATACAGTTTTAAGTCAGTGTTATATGAGTCATGCAAAGTGAATAGGTAGTTTGTTTTTTTCTATTTGGGAAATATTGTATTAAAAAGATATTTATTTAGAACACATAAGCCATAGTATTTGTGTTGTGTTTTGAAAGTCTTTGTATTTTAGCTGTAAGCTTAAATCCAGATCATTATTAGAATTGGTACTTTGTATTACGATTTATTTCTGCTATAGTTTCGGGAAGTTTTTAAGGTCATAATTCTCTTTCTCTCTCTCTCTCTTGGTTTCTATTGAATGAAATAAAGGCCCTTAAGTATCTTTTGCCTCTTTGTCCATCATACTGGAAATTAAATGTTTTATTAGTATATTAAATGGAAAGTTTTGATTAAAATGCGAAAACAAAATATATGATGTAATTGTAAAAGGAAGGTGTTAGCTAGTCTAATACACAAAATTTAAACGGAAATGTCCTAAATTTTGTTTCAGAACCTAAAAACATGAGACAGGCTCACGCTGAGGATACTGAAGAGAGAGGAGAAGGTTTGTGAACGGTGGTGTGGGATTCAAATAGTTTAACAACTGGTTCTCTGCCCTAATGACCGTTTTAAGTATAAAAACCGATATACCGGAAGGTAGTTTATTATTTCATGCACTTAATATTTAAATAAGAACCATAAAAGAGGTACACAAAACTACATTATGCTATAAGAAAGTTTTAAAATATTCATAAAAATATTAAATAATTCCTGACAAAAAACAATAAAACTGTTATTTATGATTTTTCATGTTGCTCCTTGATGGGCATCCTCACTTGCCATTTTCCTCTCCTGTGGACGGAATGAACATGACTATGGGCGCTTAGAACACGCTGTTATGCAGATGAAAGTTAAACAAGAGTCAAGAATGTAAATTTGTGATTTACACTTTGGGCGGCTGCCCAGGCGTCCACCTAAGAGAGAACCCTCATGAGAAGTGCCATTGTAGCCACTGGTTCACTGAACTCAACAAAAAACTAGATCTCAGCCTGACCTGTGGAGGCACAATGGATAAAGTGTTGACCTGGAATGCTGAGGTCGCCGGTTCAGAACCCTGCACTTGTCTGGTCAAGGCACATATGGGAGTTGATGTTTCCTGCTCCTCCCCCCTTTCTCTTTCTCTCTTTCTCTCTTTCTCTCTCTCTCTCTCTTATACTCTCTAAAATGAATAAATTAAAAAAAATTAGATCTCAGTTCTGCTGAACTGGTGCAAACTGGCTGAGTCTCATCTTTATTTATGAAAACATTTTGCTGGAGGGACTGTGACTCCCATGCTCACTCACGGGAGAGAAAGTGTGGAATTTAACTCCTACATCACAGCAAGGATTCAGGTTCAGGGACTCAGGTGCAGAGGCTCAGGTGCAGGGACTCAGGTGCAGATAGACTCAGGTGCAGATAGACTCAGGTGCAGGGACTCAGGTGCAGATAGACTCAGGTGCAGGGACTCAGGTGCAGATAGACTCAGGTGCAGGGACTCAGGTGCAGATAGACTCAGGTGCAGGGACTCAGGTGCAGATAGACTCAGGTACAGATAGACTCAGGTGCAGATAGACTCAGGTGCAGGGACTCAGGTGCAGATACACTCAGGTGCAGATAAACTCAGGTGCAGGGACTCAGGTGCAGATAAACTCAGGTGCAGGGACTCAGGTGCAGATAAACTCAGGTGCAGATACACTCAGGTGCAGGGACTCAGGTGCAGATAGACTCAGGTGCAGGGACTCAGGTGCAGATAGACTCAGGTACAGATAGACTCAGGTGCAGATAGACTCAGGTGCAGATAGACTCAGGTGCAGGGACTCAGATGCAGATAGACTCAGGTGCAGATACACTCAGGTGCAGGGACTCAGGTGCAGGGACTCAGGTGCAGGGACTCAGGTGCAGAGAGACTCAGGTGCAGATACACTCAGGTGCAGATAGACTCAGGTGCAGGGACTCAGGTGCAGAGAGACTCAGGTGCAGATACACTCAGGTGCAGGGACTCAGGTGCAGATACACTCAGGTGCAGGGACTCAGGTGCAGGGACTCAGGTGCAGGGACTCAGGTGCAGATAGACTCAGGTGCAGGGACTCAGGTGCAGGGACTCAGGTGCAGGGACTCAGGTGCAGATAGACTCAGGTGCAGATAGACTCAGGTACAGATAGACTCAGGTGCAGATAGACTCAGGTGCAGGGACTCAGGTGCAGATAGACTCAGGTGCAGGGACTCAGGTGCAGGGACTCAGGTGCAGGGACTCAGGTGCAGATAGACTCAGGTGCAGGGACTCAGGTGCAGGGACTCAGGTGCAGATAGACTCAGGTACAGATAGACTCAGGTGCAGATAGACTCAGGTGCAGGGACTCAGGTGCAGATAGACTCAGGTGCAGATAGACTCAGGTGCAGATAGACTCAGGTGCAGGGACTCAGGTGCAGATAGACTCAGGTGGATAGGTCTTGGGGACAGTCCAGCTGCCACTCCGTGGGTGTGAGAGTGACTCTGGCCCCAGAAATGTGGCCCTCAATGACATCTGCTGAGCAGAGTCTCGGGCTGGTCGAGTTACAGCAGAGAAGACAGGTGTGACACAGCCCCGAGGGGGAAAGCCTCACTGTGGGGCAGAACCAGGGGCGTGCCGGACCTGCTGGGTGACCTTCAATGATGACCTGAGCCTGGGTTAGCAAGGAGGGGCCTCTTTCTCCCACACTGACCGGAGGAAGATGGCGGAGACACTGAGTTCATGTGCACAGGCTAGCTGACACTCACATAGTTAGTACACTCCGGCATTATTTATGCACTTAATATTCCTTTATGGGACGGACCAGTAAATAACTTAGAGCTTTTGACTTGGCTTACAAAGAAGTGCTTTTGAAACTATAAGCTGGAGGACAGCCTTACTTTGCGTGAATCAGATGACAGGTTTTTAATCCTTTTTCCTAGTTCCTGGAGTAGAATTTGTGTGTGTGTGTGTGTGTGTGTGTGTGTGTGTGTGTGTGCGTGCGCGCGCGCGCATGCGCGTGCATGCAAACACACACACACAGAAGCAGAGATGAGAGCCCAGCTGTCTTTTATTAGCCTGGAAATGAAATAGATTTGCAGAATTACATAAAATGTCACTTTTCTCATTATTGAGGGAGATTTAGCTACTTTTTATACAGGAATGTTATGCATATTAACATGTCAAAGATTTTTGAATTGCTCTTTTAATAAGTTAGTAAGTAAATATTTAACAATGTATCTGTTTTTGCATGATACAGCGGTAGAACTTGATCCTTGGCATCTCTCGGAGATGTTTACACGTGTCAAAGGGTCTGAAGACGAAACCACTTGAGAACTCCATGTTACAACCACATATTGGAAGTGCGGAATTTTGAGAGGGGCAGTATGTCATCACAGAGCCTTTAATCAGACATTGAGATGCATGCCAGTGCTATGAATTACAGTCAATTGCATACTGATGAAATTAGACACAAAGTATTTTCAAATTCTTTTGTGCTGTGGAACCTGAACTATTGCATTCAAAGAAAGGGAAAAAAAATGGTTTCTGCTAGCTTTCCTTCAAACTAGCAAAAGTCACACCTTCCTCCAGCCACTTGAGGGTCAGCTAGTGGGACTTTTGTGCAGCTGGACTCCAGGTGGGTTTCCGTGGTGGGTGTCCATGGTGGCTGTGATGTTGAGGTGTTCCTGTGAGGAGGCGAGCACAATGTCCCTGCTCTGCCAGCCTGGCTGGAAATTTCTTACCTGGATAAGTTATTTACTGGTCCATCTCATCAAAGAATATGAAACGCATAAATCATGCCAGGTATCTATCTGGCTGTCAGCTCCTCTGTCCTGCCTGCCTCTTGTACAGCCCATCTGATTTCTACTTCAAGGGGCTGCCAGGGAGATTTTTCTAAACTACAGATACGATCACGCCACTCCCTGTGAATGGATTTCCAGGATGTCACCCTACCTAATTATCCCCCACCCTCACCCCTGGGCTGTGTCAGCCTTGTGACCTCCCTCTTTCTCTCTTTGTGTCCACATAGACGTTGAGAACTCTCATTAAGCAAATTGACTTTAAGGGAAAATAACACTCATCTCAGAAATAAATCCATATTGAGTGCAAGGACATAGAGAGGTCATGGTGCTTTGTCTCGCCAGCTCAGCCTGGTTTCTCTCTGCCAGTCCGGCCACCGTAGGGACTGAGGGGCACAGGGCAGGGGCCGTAGTGACCGCAGGTTAACTGGTGGTGAGTGTGGCTCTCGCTGTGGACGTTCCTTAGTCACAGGCCCTGAGGGCAGAGCACCTCCCGTAGGACCAGGCTCACAGAGTTCATCACGCCCCTGGGATGGCTACGTGAAGGCTACAGATGTATACTTTGCTCCATGGTCATCAGGCTTCAGTGGGAAGCGTCTCACCTCAGAGCATGTGGACGTTGATTTTCTCTCCACAGGTTAGTTCTCCGGTGTCTAGAATCAGCCTCTCCACGTCCCTCTCACCTCACAGCGTCTTAGGAGGAAATAAAATGTCTAAGATCCTGGTTGCTAAAGCTGAGATTTCCCTCTAATTTCCTGTCTCTTTTTGTTTTCTAAGCCTGTGACCTCCACTGGAGGTCTAACAGCAGCCAAACCTAGTGTATCAGCTTTGCTTAGTGCTTCGATTCCTAAGGAAATATTTTAAATTCGTTTCCAATATTTAAACATCAGGAAATATATAGATCACCAGCTTCTTTCGAAAAGTCAGGGGCTCCAGAAACCCTGGGCTTCGTTTATTTCTTTCTTCCAGCCTGGCCACCGTGGCCAGTCCTCAGACAGGAGTCTGGCAGGCGAGTCCGGCATGCCTCGCGGCCACTCTCCCAGGTGGGCTGTTTCCGCGGATTCCCTGCGTGTTCTCGGCTTTTTTAGGATGAGGCGCTGTTTGGAGTGAGAACAACTGAACCCTGCGGGTCAGCTGAGCACAGGGAGACCCAACGGCACTGAGTCTTCGAGGGGCGGAGGAAGTTCCAAGTGTCGGGTGGATTGGAAGAGGCTTCCGCAAGTGTGCACCTCGGGGGCTTTTCTCAGGCCAGAGCCCACTCTGTCTGTCCTCATGACAGCCCCCCAAGTGGGTGCTGTGAAACACCCACTTTGTAAACACACACATCCGCAAACAAGCAAACAAACAAACAACAATGGGCAGACAGAGTAAGTCATGCCCTAGTCACACGGCTATGCCAGGGTGGAGCCTGGCTCTGAGAGCAGGTGTCTGTGACCCCAAAGCCCCCGCGTTCCCCCAGCCCCAGCCCACGTGGGACTCACAGGCCAGATCGGACCCTCTGTGTCACCCTCTGGTGGAGGGGACGAGAAGGGCTTCGACTTGTCGGAAAGGCAGGACGGGCAGGATCTGGCAGCTGACTGGGGTCTGAGTCTTTTAAAATATAGAGAATAGTGAACTGGAGTTGAAAGAAGTTGTGATCTTATCAATAGACGCAGAAAAGGCTTTTGATAAAATACAACACAATTTTATGTTTAAGACTCTCAACAAAATGGGTATAGAAGGAAAATATCTCAACATGATAAAGGCCATATATGATAAACCATCAGCTAACATCATATTAAATGGCACTAAACTGAAGGCTTTCCCCCTTAAATCAGGAACAAGACAGGGTTGTCCACTCTCTCCACTCTTATTTAATGTGGTACTAGAGGTTCTAGCCAGAGCAATCAGACAAGACAAAGAAATAAAAGGCATCCATATCGGAAAAGAAGAAGTAAAGGTATCACTTTTTGCAGATGATATGATTCTATACATCGAAAACCCCAAAGAATCCACAAAAAGACTACTAGAAACAATAAGCCAATACAGTAAGGTCGCAGGATACAAAATTAACATACAGAAGTCAATAGCCTTTGTATATGCCAACAATGAAACAATTGAGAACGAACTCAAAAGAATAATCCCCTTCACGATTGCAACAAAAAAAAATAAAATACTTAGGAATAAACATAACAAAGAATGTAAAGGACTTATATAATGAAAACTATAAACCATTGTTAAGGGAAATTGAAAAAGATATAATGAGATGGAAGAATATACCTTGTTCTTGGCTAGGAAGAATAAATATAATCAAGATGGCTATATTACCCAAAGCAATATACAAATTTAATGCAATTCCCATCAAACTTCCAATGACATTTTTTAAAGAAATAGAGCAAAAAATCATCAGATTTATATGGAACTATAAAAAACCCCGAATAGCCAAAGCAATCCTAAAGAAAAAGAATGAAGCTGGGGGCATTACAATACCTGACTTCAAACTATATTATAGGGCCACGACAATCAAAACAGCATGGTATTGGCAGAAAAATAGACACTCAGACCAATGGAACAGAATAGAAAGTCCAGAAATAAAACCACATATATATAGTCAAATAATTTTTGATAAAGGGGCCAACAACACACAATGGAGAAAAGAAAGCCTCTTCAATAAATGGTGCTGGGAAAACTGGAAAGCCACATGCAAAAGAATGAAACTGGACTACAGTCTCTCCCCCTGTACAAAAATTAACTCAAAATGGATCAAAGATCTAAACATAAGACCTGAAACAATTAAGTACATAGAAGAAGACATAGGTACTCAACTCATGGACCTGGGTTTTAAAGAGCATTTTATGAATTTGACTCCACAGGCAAGAGAAGTGAAGGCAAAAATTAATGAATGGGACTACATCAGACTAAGAAGTTTTTGCTCAGCAAGAGAAACTGATAACAAAATAAACAGAAAGCCAACTAAATGGTAAATGATATTTTCAAACAACAGCTCAGATAAGGGCCTAATATCCAAAATATACAAAGAACTCATAAAACTCAACAACAAACAAACAAACAATCCAATAAAAAAATGGGAAGAGGATATGAACAGACACTTCTCCCAGGAAGAAATACAAATGGCCAACAGATATATGAAAAGATGTTCATCTTCTTTAGCTATTAGAGAAATGCAAATCAAAACTGCAATGAGATACTACCTCACACCTGTTCAATTAGCTATTATTAGCAAGACAGGTAATAGCAAATGTTGGAGAGGCTGTGGAGAAAAAGGAACCCTCATACACTGTTGGTGGGAATGTAAAGTAGTACAACCATTATGGAAGAAAGTATGGTGGTTCCTCAAAAAACTGAAAATAGAACTACCTTATGACCCAGCAATCCCTCTACTGGGTATATACCCCCAAAACTCAGAAACATTGATACGTAAAGACACATGCAGCCCCATGTTTATTGCAGCATTGTTCACAGTGGCCAAGACATGGAAACAACCAAAAAGCCTGTCAATAGATGACTGGATAAAGAAGATGTGGCACATATACACTATGGAATACTACTTAGCCATAAGAAATGATGACATCGGAACATTTACAGCAAAATAGTGGGATCTTGATAACATGATACAAAGCGAAATAAGTAAATCAGAAAAAACCAGGAACTGCATTATTCCATACATAGGTGGGACATAAAAGTGAAACTAAGAGACATTGATAAGAGTGTGGTGGTTACGGGGGGGGGGGGGGGGGGGGGGGGGGGGGGAATGGGAGAGGGAAAGGGGGAGGGGGAGGGGCACAAAGAAAACAAGATAGAAGATGACAGAGGACAATCTGACTTTGGGTGATGGGTATGCAACATAATTGAACGACAAGATAACCTGGACTTGTTATCTTTGAATATATGTATCCTGATTTATTGATGTCACCCCATTAAAAAAATAAAATTATTAAAAAAAAAAAAAAAAAAAAAAGAAAGAAGTTGTAGGTTGTATAGAACACACGAAGAGCTCCAAGTTTGTTCAGTGTGAATAAGTAATATGTAATTGACATAGGTACTGCAGCCGGGAGCAGGGATATGAGGTGCCTGCAAAGTGAGTGTTCACAGCAACTTTATAGAGCAGATTACTGGGTGGAGACCCGACTGCCCAGCCGCTAACAGCCCCGCCGCAGAACGTCCTGGAGATGTGAACGTCCATAGGCCTTTGTCTTCCATTGACAGTTAAGAAGAACCCACTGCTTCTGGCCAATTCTAGCAGAAAGAAATGGCTTTTGTCTCATAATTACCTTAAATATCAAAGCCAGATGACAGGCCTGTCTTTCTGCATTCCAAGGAGGGTTCCTTCACACAAGGTATTCCTATAAGAGCACAGCCAACACCGCACACACCACGGCCCCTCCCACACCACGGCCCCTCCCACACCACGGCCCCTCCCACACCACAGCCCCTCCCACACCATGGCTCCTCCCACACCACGGCTCCTCCCACACCATGGCCCCTCCCACGCCATGGCTCCTCCCACACCACGGCTCCTCCCACACCACAGCCCCTCCTACACCACAGCCCCTCCCACGCCGCAGCCCCTCCCACACCATGGCTCCTCCCACACCACAGCCCCTCCCACACCACGGCCCTTCCCACACCACAGCCCCTCCCACACCACAGCCCCTCCCACACCGCAGCCCCTCCCACACCACTGACCTCTCAGGACCCGGAAGAGAGCAGATGGTTACTTTGAAAATAGGACTTATTAAAAAAGCTGAAAGCACTTTTTGTGTGTGTGTGTGGGGGGGGGGTTGTTTTTTTACTTCAGAGGAAACCAACGGTACAAACAACAATTCTGTGGCCTTCCAGATGTCTCGTTTATTTCATTGTTGATAAGCTTCACCTCCTATGTGGCACAAAAATACTTTGTAGAATTGTGAGGGTAAAATTCGGCAGGAAACTCCCACAGCAGTCTCCGTACCAGGCAGAGGCGGCCCGGGAGTTCTTGCCAGTTGCTGGCTTCAGTTGGCATTTCATCTTCCAGAATGCCATTTAAGACAGAATCAACACCACCCGTGCCAAGGGACCCTACAGAAAGAAAAGTAAAGATAGCAAACACAGCAATACTGACACCTAAAACGATAATACACGGTCACCTGGCCTACGGCCAACCCAAAACACCCTGGGTTAGGCTAGTTTAAGAATTTCTCTCGTCCAATGTGAGCTCACTGAGTTAAGGTACAACATCACTTCGGAATACCCTAACTGCCCTCTCGAGGATTGCGGAGACGAGACGGTGTGCTAAGGAAAATGATAATACATGCTCTGCGAATGTTAAGTAAAAAGTTGTCACCGGCTGTCAGGGTTTCTCGGCCAACGGCCGGCTCCCAGGAACTCTGCAGAGTGGACACAGACAGCTGCCCTGTACAAACAGAAACAAAAGGAGGCAACGTGAGGCTCGGACTCTGGGTAAGATACTCATTACGGGGACGGCAGTGAGGAGAGGCTTTGTGAAAAGGGGAGAAAAACCATTCTAGGAGTGTTTGCTTCTCTTCCCCTGAGCTGCATGAATAGTATCACTGTCAATAATAATACTCATTATTACATCTGATTTCCTACATTCTACCTTCTCCTCTTTGTTGTGTACACACAGAATCATCCCTACTGGCTCTTAGGCAACACTTATTGATTTAAATGTCAAACCAGATATGATAGAAAGCTTGTTTTCATTACCATAGTGTCTTAAAATAAAAACAACTCAGACATTTTCATTTCTGTATTTTCACTGAGAATTTCTGGAATCCAAATCAAAAGCTTACCATTCCAACACTGTCGATTTTCTTACATAGCCAGAGTGAGTTTCAAATGTCAAAATGTCTTCACAGTATTTCTTATGATGTTCATTCAAACAACCAGGTAAACGCTCTGACTTTAAAATTTTGGAAAGCAGGAAGCACATAAAATGTCACAAAATCATAGACGTTCTCAGAAAACTACCTATTCTAACATGGAAAAAAATGACATGCGGCCCTGGCCAGATGGCTCAGTGGTACAGCGTCAGACGAGCATGTGTGGCTGTCCCAGGTTCGATTCCCGGTCAGGGCACAAAGGAGAAGCAATCATCTGCTTCTCTACCCTTCCCCTTCTTCCTTCTCTCTCTGTGTGTATCTCTCCTCTCCTCCCACAGGCTCAAATGGTTGGTTGAAGTTGGCCCTGGCCACTGAGGATGGCTCCACGGTCTCACCTCAGGCACTAAAATAGTTCAGTTGCCAAGCAACAGAGCAACAGCCCCAGATGGGCAGAGCATCTCTGGGTGGGGGGCTTGCCAGTTGGATCCCAGTGGGGTGCAGGTGGGAGTCTGTTTTTCTGCCTCCATGCTTCTCACTTGCCTAATGTTTTCAGAAATTATAGTATTTTCTGGATGCCACAAGAAAACCTCCCATACTTTGCCTCTGCAGGCTTGTGTTTACCAACAAGGGGGCAGAAAGCAGACTTCACCAAAGGAGAATCAAGTCGAAGTTACACCCCGAAGATCTGAGCCCATGTACAGGCTGTATGTATCATGTGACACGGGAGAAGGGGGGGGGAAGGCTACAGATTGTGTCACGTGACTGGGGGGGGGGCAGGCGGGGCTGAGACCTCCCAGGTTCTGGCAAACATGAACAACCTGAAACGTGCCCAGCACGTGCAGCGTGGTGCATTGGTGTGTGACGCGCCGTACCGAGCGCCTCGCTTGTGGACGCCTGGCTGCTGGATTGGCTCCAGGGGAAGGTGCGGTCAGGGCTGCTGGTCCACCACGCGTAGAGCGACTGCACAATTGGCCCCGTGACTGGGAGGCGGACTCTGAAATCTACCATCGCAAGAAATGAACTGTGCTCTATGGACCCCTTTTCCCCTCCGTGGAGGGAGCGACACTCACAGGCTGAGTGGACACCGGCAAGGAGCAGGCCTGGGCTGGGACGTCAGGCCCTGTGACAGTACCGTCTCCGCTGAGGGCTCCCGGCAGAGGCCACGGGCAGGTCACGAGTCTTCCCTGCCCGGGCGGACTTCGGACCCGGCCAAGCGAACATGCAGAGGCTCTGAAAGGCCTTCGGCAGAAGGACAGAGGGACAAGACAGAGGCCACCCCGCCCCAGGGTCCCCGGGAGCTCCAGGGTCCCCTGCAGTGGGCCTCACAGGAGACCAAAGCGGCTCTGGCCCTGGGGGGTGCGAATGGGGGGGGGGCTTCTGCAAGTGCCATGGGCTCCCCGCTTCTCCCCTCCTTCCCACTCTCCCTCCTCCTTTCTCTCTCTCTCTCTCCCTCCAAAAACCAGTCAGTAGAACATCTAAAAGAAAATGATGTTTTTTAGAGAAGCATATGAAATGAAACTTAGTGACGAGGTGCTGAGACGATTTCTAAACGGCGCTGCTCTGTGGGCCCAGCCTGTGCCTGCCCGCCTAGGACAGCAAGAAGAGACACCTACTCCCTGCCGCCACCACTCTGCCTGGCTGGGCGGGCACCGAGGCCCTCCGTGTGCCCCGCACCCTGTCCCTCCCAGGACCTCGCCCGCGGTGGGGCCATCGGCAGGGGACACACTTCGGGAGTTCCCCCTGGTGGTCCTGGGTGCAGAGGGACACGTGAAGGAGTTGGGGGTTCCGTGTGGGGAACACGCTACTACACAGTCAGTGTTCCTTCCACATACGTGAAGCAAATTAGACGCTAAATGAGGGCGTAGCCAATATTTTGAAATCATACATTTTTTTTTTTTCCCTTGGGCAAGGTGAACATCAACTTTTACTTCTTCAGTCGGGGTCACTCAGGGCTTAGAATGGTGGCCCTATTGTTTCCCTTTGCGGTCACCAGTGCCTGATCTCTCCTCCTGCAGGTGCCAGGCCTCAGGGCATGTGGAGGCGCTGAGCAGGGGGTGAGCAGGAGGCAGCCCCGGGGCAGGAGGGACTGCCTGGACCCAGCGGAACCCACACGCAGGGTCCAGCCCTGAATTTTCCCCTCCTGTCACAGGACAGGCTTAGAAAACTGGCCTCCCTGAGGTCCGGGTCTGACAAACACAGCCAGGTGACAGAGCAGAGAGCCCGGGAAAGGGCTGGCACCCGGTGTCCTGTTTACACATCCACAACTACTCCTACTTCCTTTATATAACCTTTTCCCAAGATGTGTTCCTGGTGAGGAGGTTTTTCTACAAAACTAATGATTCTGGAGAGAAAAAAAAAATCACAAAAAACCCCAGCTTGCTGAAGAGCGTTGTTAATTATATCCATCTCCTGGGGCTCTACTTTGTTACAATCTCTGGGAAATCTTGCCGCGGAACCTGGCAATGGCATTTGAAAAGCGATGTCCCCAATTTCATCTGTCCCTTCCACGGCACGCTTCCTCAGCCGTGTCTATTCTGAGAGAGATGGCTCTCGAAATTCTGCTTTCCGGTGTCACCTGGATGAAGACTGGAGGTCACAAGTCAGGGGTACTTTTTTCTTTTTTAATTTATTCATTTTAGAGATGAGAGAGAGATAGAGAGAGAGAGGGAGAGAGAGAGAGAGCGAGAAGGGCAAAGTAGGAGCAGGAAGCATCAACTCCCATATGTGCCTTGACTGGGCAAGCCCAGGGTTTCGAACAGGTGACCTCAGCGTTTCAGGTCCACGCTTCACCCACTGTGCCACCACGGGTCAGGCTAAAAGGAAATCTTTTTTTTTTTTTTTTTTTTTTGACAGAGAGAGACTCAGAGAGAGGGATAGACAGGGATGGAGAGAGATGAGAGGCATCAATCATCAGTTTTTTTGTTACAAAACCTTAGTTGTTCATTGATTGCTTTCTCATATGTACCTTGACTGGGGGGGCTACAGCAGAGCGAGTGACCCCTTGCTCAAGCCAGTGACCTTGGGCTCAAGTTGACGACCTCGGGGTCTTGAACCTGGGTCCTCCGGTTCCCAGTCCGACGCTCTATCCACTGCACCACCGCCTGGTCAGGACAGGGGTACTGTTGAAAGAATGGTTAAGCGTTCTGTGACCTTGGTGTTCGATGTCCAGATTAAGAAAAATGGTAAAGAAACCCTTTCATGATGACTTGGACCTCTTTCCTCATAGAGCTCTTGCCTCCTTAATAGATTTTGCTAAAACTTTGGGGAGGAATGTCACAATCGATCAGATTTGTTAGCTATTAAGAGATGTCGATTATTTCCGGGTAATGAACCTGGTGCGACGTAAAGTGAGTTGCCTGACAGCTTCCGGTCAGCCGGTTTCTCTATCTATCATACGGGCCCCAGGTGGAAAAACAGCACCATTTATTCTACTGTCGTTGGGACAATTTCTATCTTTGAAGGCAATTTAAATACATTTTCAGTTTATGTAACAATGAGCCTGATATACATCAGGCGGAAAGTCATTTTGGAATTAGAGCGTTCATTCTCATTTATATTCTTTTTTTAGTTATTTCATATATATATATATATATATATATATATATATATAACACTGAAAAGGGAAAGAAAACATAATGATTACAATCAACTGTATCAGGAACTGTACCACATCAGCTCTTTGGTTTTAGAATGAATTATATAAGAGATTTCAAATACAGTCCAAGTACCAAATTTGCTAAAACAAAAACAAAAAAAAAAACGTAATGGTAAAAACACTGTAGGCAGTACGTATCATCTTCTATTTCAATCATTAGTAAATGCTTAGTCAAAGTGTTTTTTTAAGTCAGAGATGCTGTAAATGATCACTTCTCACATTCCTTAGGAAGCGAGAGTTCTCCGTCAGTTTTCGGAACCTTGGCCGTCTCAACAAGGTGGCTCGTGTCTGAGAAGAAAACCTTAGAGGGTGAGGAGACTGCACGGCCTTGGGTGGTCAGCAGACCCTTGGACCCATCTGGCTAGGGATCGCTGAGGACTCTGAGTTGGTCACATGAGCATTTACCAAGGGAACTGCACCCACTCCCCCACCCGGTAGAAAGAAAATGCAGCGAAGCAGGCTGAGTTCCGTGGAGGAGGTCTGCTTAAGATCCGGCCGGTGGTAACAGCGTTTGCCTCCTGATGGGGGCGCTTCGAATCCCACTCTCTGGAAACACGTCATTGTCCCTCAGTTATTGCTGGCTCTGGTGGACCCTCTTGAAGGACACCCGTCAGATGAGTGCGCAGAGAGTAGCAGAAGCCTTGCAGCCTCAGCACTGTGCTACTGACTGCTGATAAGAATGACAATAATTTGGGTCATGGACAGGCCTGCACCAGGGACTGAGATAAAAATGCTGATGAGCTTAATCGACACAACCAGAAATCTCTATTGTTGGCAGTATTTTGCCCAGGGATGTGCTGATTAAGAGATAAGAAGAAAACTAAAAATAAAAAGATTTTTTCTTTTCTTTTTTTTTCTTCTTTTCTAAGTAAGAAGAGAGGAGATTGAGAGACAGACTCCCACACACACCCCAATGAGAATTCACACAGCAATCCCTGTCTGGGGCTGATGCTCTGGCCATCTGGGGCCATGCTCACACCTAAGCTATTTTTAGCACCTGATTAGAGGCTCCATGAGGCATCCTCAGCACCCGGAGCCAATGCACTCGAACCAATCGAGCCATGGCTACAGGAGGGGAAGGCAGAAAGAGAGAGAGAGAGAGAGAAGGAGGAAGTGGGTCACTTCTCCTGTGTGCCCTGACTGAGAATCGAACCCAGGACATCCACATGCCAGTCTGACACTCTACCACTGAGCAAACTGGCCAGGGCCAGCTTTTATTAGTTTCTGGAAGAGTTTTTGGATCTACTGGTTTTCAGGGGAATCTGGGCCTTTCTAAAAGACCCTGCTAGACTATTAGAGGGATTCGTTCTAAAATATATTAAAGGAGTCCAGTAGTGAACTAAAGAAACTATCAGCAGAGGTTACTTCTGGAAATAAGAAATTTAAAGTCTTAGAGAAGACAGTATCATCATTTCATGAAGATTTATACTGTTTGCATTTTTGTGAGACAGTTGGGTTACTTAAAAGGAGTTGTCAGCATCTTTTTGGTGAACTCAATAGCTGGTATGAACATCTTGAATTTCACGCAAAAAACTAATTACTACAATTGTAAAAAACCAACAAGGAAATGAACCACAAGAAAAAAATAAACAGAACAAAAAAACAACATCAAAAGTTTTGTATTTTGTAGCCGTACATTGGGGATTTTAAGAGGAGGGTCATGGTATATTCTGTTATGGATGGAGAGACATTTCTCATTGCAAAAATGGGCTTTGTCACAGTTAATATTTCCATTGGTTGAAACACACAATGCATTTATTTCCCTTTGGAAGTAACTTTGCTTAGGTGGGCTAATTCCATGACAATTAATTCTCAAGAACAAGTAGAGTGCTCACAAAAATTAGGAGATATTTTATTGCTTCCTATGAAACCGATATTTCCATCTTTGTGAAGAAAAAATGCTAACACGTGATCAGCTCTAGCCACGTCTTCGCCACCTGTCCACAAAAGGGAAGCAGCCTGGACCTCCCGTGCGGAAGGCCAGCACCACCAGCCTGCCCCTCTGCACACCGGGAGGCAGGGTGGCTGCCCCAGCCCTCTCCTCCAGCCCACCACTGTTGGGTGCGGGCAGCCTTCTAAGGGCCCAGCTCCCCTGAGATGACCACATGCTGGACACGAGCCCAGACTGGAGCAGGGACAGAGACTATGGGAGGGTACCGGGAGAATGCGAGGTGGGACTCAGGCCTGGGAATTCCTAAGGGGTGAGAACCAGAGGGTAGAGCAGCTGCCCGGGTGGGGGGTGTGGGGGTGGCGTTCATCTGCCTCCTCTTTTCATCTCCTCCGTGGTCCCACGCGCCCCTGCTCAGCAGCCTTGTGTGTGGCTGGGAACGTGGCCAGGAGAGGGGCAGGGGAGCAGCAGCGGGTCCCCCGTCCTGAGACTGGGGGTTGGGGGGCGAGGCTCCCCTTGCTCTTCCCACCCTCCTCCTGCTCAGATTCAGGGACTGACCCCCTGAGGCGAGGACTCAGGGGCCAGAGCGGGGAGTCACGCGGAGAGAGGCCTAGCTGAGCGGGAGTCACGCGGGGAGGGGCGGGCGGCTCAGCGGGAGTCACGCGGGGAGGGGCGGGTGGCTGAGTGGGTGTCCCCTCTCCTGCACCATCACCTCTGCCCGGGGCAGCTGCCAGCCTGGGGTATTTATAGCGGGCTGAGCCCCAGGCTGGGGAGCCGAGGAGGGAGGAGAGTGAGCACCAGGGGCGGGGGGATGCTCAGAAGGACACGTGAAGCCGGATCCTGGGCCCACCCACCGCTCTGGCACGTGGCAGCCTCCTCCCCCCCCCCCCGTGGGCCCTGGCCCCCCTGCAGGACCCTGACCCCAGCACCCTCCCAGTCTTCCCAGCTTCGAGAAAGAAAGAGGTAGAGGGAGAATAAAGAGGGATAATAATAATGTTTGTATAACTAATACACACTTTTTTCCAAAAATTTTGGGCTCTAAAAACTGGATTCATCGTATCCAGTGGTAGTAGATTTCTTCACTTGCATTTCCCGGTTTTTCCACGCTGGGTTTTGCGCTGACTGTTGAAGACAGTGTGATTTGTCATCAGACACAGAGGACGACAAGCTCATGGGCGAGAGTTTTGACAGGGACGAGGAATTGTCTGAATTTTATGACGAATGAAACTTGAGTTCAATAACTTGACATAATACATTTTTCCTTCAAATGTCGGGCCCCCAAATTAAAGTGCGTCTTATACATGGGAACGCCCTATACCTGGGGAAATATGGCAGTTACGGGGCTCTGTTTACAGGCGTCGTCTCAGCTCTCGAATGATCGATCAGGTGGGGTGGGTATTGGTTCTCACCTTCACTTCGCCGACGAGGAACGGGAGCACAGAGAGGCTGTATCACTTGTGCGGACTTAGGCAGGTGACTTAGCAGGGCAGCGGCTCAGGGGTGTGTAATGGATTCGAGAGCATCAGAGGAACATCGAACACAGCCTGTGCTGCCGGTCGACAGGTGCGAGCGGCTCTGTCGGGGGCCGAAGACCTGAACTCAGCAGTTCCCGTCTAGAAATGCTATTTTTCATGTCAATGGAATCATACTAGAATGAGAATACATAATGATAAGTGAGATGTTACCATTTTTCATAGATTTTCTGTTTGTTTGTTTTTTTACAGACAGAAAACATCACAAAAAAAAAAAAACCCAGTCATTCAAGCAACTATAAATATGAATGAATAAAGGAACCTAGGAGGGAAAACACTCTTTGGCAACTGTTCCACCAGGTTTTTGCATTTAGCAGAGGGTGAGACCGTGGGGAAGCCCATTTCCTGAATGATGTGAAATCGTTGTAGATGATTAAGATGAGATCATGTGTTTTCTGCAGTTCCTACGTTTTGAACCTGAACTATAAAAAAGAAATATAGTTCCTTTTTTGTGAAAGTTGGGTGATGTTGATTCTTAGTTAACTCTTTTTATTTTGGATATTGTTCTTAGATTCTTGAGAAACTAGCAAATGCGGTTTTAATATTTTATATGGGTTTCTTACCTAGTGAAAAAATTAAGGTTACTTTTTAAAAGAAAAGCGTTATTTTAATATTTTGATGATTTTGGCAGCTCACAACTACAGCTTAAGATTAAAATATACTAAAAAAAAAAAGAAAATATACCAATGGGGTTTAATAAGTTTATGTAAATCACATGTGAAAGAAAATGATCATCCTTACCAAAAAAAAAAATGTACTGTGTTTTGCCAGATAGAACAAATACATAATAAAAAAAATATTTCTTAAGCAAACCAACACACCACGAATAATGATTGCTCACTATGGTCTATCTTTCTGCATGACTCAGCTTTCTGGAACCTCTGTTTTCTTTGAGAAAATGTTAAAATGTTGACTGTAATGATATAGTTTATTGAGTATAAATATATCTCATAGCAGAACGGTGTGACATTCCCACCACTTGCTTTGCCTTCAGATGAAAGCCGTGGACGGACTTGGCCGCCAACCTGCCTCCTACTTGTCTGGATGCTACTTGACATTCTCAAAAAATAACTTGTTAATATTAGGGGACCAATCTAAGGAAGCTGAGTATCAATAGTTCCTGTTGTATGCTTTTGGTATAGGCTCATTATATTTAACATTCACCAAAGGAGGTGAAAAAGTGTTAAGTCTCTATGTTTCTGACCACAGTAGGGATCAGGACCTTGTGCTTCTATCGTCAAAGTTTCAGGAAAGTTTACTTATCAACTCAGGTTGAAATATACAGAACTGATGTCAGATACAAACAACAAATTTATTCAGAAAAGGGAGAAAGTGCAAAATGACTTCACCAGCAGAGGAAGAGAACATTGGCTAATAAGTGAATATGTCCCTCCCTCCCAAATGAGAGAGAGAGAGAGAGAAGACAAAGTGAGGGAGAAGGAGAGTAAAAGCTGGAGGTATTTTAGGAAGGGCTAGTTTGGCCTGACCAGGTGGTGGCACAGTGGATAGATCATCAGCCTGGGATGTTGAGGACCCAGGTTTGAAACCCCAAGGTCGCTGGCTTGAGCACAGGCTCAAGCTTGAGTGTGGGATCAAAGACATGACCCCATGATTTCTGGCTTGAGCCCGAGGACTGGCTTGAGCAAGGGGTCAGTGGCTCGGCTGCAGCACCCCCCCCTCCCCCGTCAAGGCACGAATGAGAAAACAATCAGTGAAAAACTCAGGAGCTGCAACAAAGAATTGATGCTTCTCATCTCTCTCCCTTCCTGTCTGTCTGTCCCTGCCTCTCTCTCTCTTAAAAATAAATAAATAAAAAAGCTAGTTTGTTTTTTTTTCAAGAGAAAGTTCTTTTCTAGGCTAGATGAAATCAAGTCCCCTGGCCTAGGGAAATTCTGGGTCTATAAGAAGTGGATTTTAGAGACTTGCATTCGTTTGAAATAACCATGATAATTCTATCCTTTCTGCAGACTGACCTTGGAGTATTGAGAACACCAGCTACGGGGCCACTCTTGAAGCAGCCCCTCCCCCCCCAACCTCTGGGTACGTTTTCAGACTCCCTGCAATTTATCTCGTCTTCTGATTGGCTTGGGGTATATATGACAGCCAGGAAGATGTCCTCCAGGATTATGGCCTTCCAGAGGGCGAGAAAGATTTCTGAGAAAGCATCTTTCGTGAAGACATTTTAAAAGAAGCAGCATTTCTTAAAATTAATTCAAAGCGAGAAGCATATAACCCAAAGATAGCCACGCCGTTCCCATCCCTCCCCGTCGCCGTGCTGGGCAGAGCCAGCCGCCCGCAGCCTGGCGGTATTTCACACGTCTATTTTCATGCATTCCCGCGGCCCCAGACCAGCCTTCTGCTGCGCTTTCTCCCCACGAGGTTAAAAACGCGTGTTGATGACACATCTTGAAGACTGTGAACATTGAGGACTATTTTCATTTCACATCAAGAAACGCTGGTGCCATTTTCCACCAAAGACACGCCCTTGCGAGAGATGCATTTTGACATGGACGCCTTTAATTAAGCAAAGCATTGACAAGAACTTTTTTTTTTTTTTTTCCAGTCTGAAAAAAAGGAATGACAGATTTGTAAAAGCAGTGTTTCTGCCTGGAGAGACAGAGAGAGGAAGAAGAAAAAAAAAAAAAAAAAAGACCTTAGAAGAATGACAGAATGACATGGTGATCACTTCCTCCGTGTTCGGCGGGCTCAGCGGGCGTCAGTCGCAGAGGGTTTATACCTGAAGGTTGTGCAGAGGAGCCAGCTGTAAGGGTCAACTCCGTTCTGTAAGGGTCAACTCCGGTCACAGGCCACTCAGCGGACAAACCCTCCTGCGGGAAACCCAGCAGGGACAAGAAAGAAAACAGCGGAGAGAACATGAAATGTCTTGATTTCACACTCAGCGCATTGAACTGTCCTCTCCAGATGGTACCGGGTCCCCCCCGCCACCCCCACACCTCCCCCGAAACACCAGGGAAGGCAGTCTGCCCTGCAGTGTAACACTCCGGGGAAGAAGGAAAAAATGACGAATACTTTGAAAAGGCTAACGAGATTAAGTTGTCTTCATGGTATTTAGCTCGCTTTGAGAAGGAAAAGGGAAGTAAAAAATAATTTTTTTTTTTTTTTACTTCAAATGTAAGATGACTTTTCTGACCCATAAGAAAAGAGTGGGCTTATTCCAAGCGGCTAAAACGTGGCAGCCGGTCATTGTTGTTGGTACACGGTCCTGAAGAATGCGCAAAGGACATCTCCCCTGTGGATGGATCCTCCCGCTGTTTGCAGTAATGGTGGTTCTCTTGATTTCTAGTCGTTCCAAACACAAGTGGCTTAACTCCATTGTACCGGTAGACATACACTAGCTTAGAATCATTTAAACTTGTAAAAGCTAAATGTTCTTGAAATTAGGGCTGAAATTTCATTGTATTTTTCCCTTTCATGGAGAAACTTTTTTTTTTTTTTCCCCTTCAAAAACACTAGGCAATGATGACCTTCTGGGCTTCAGCCTCTTTGACCCGGAGCTTGTCGGCTGGGCCACCTTGTCATGGAACCGGTGTGTTAAGCCCAGACTACATGATCACAGCAGACCTGACTGATTTCATTATAGGGCGCTCTCCCAGTCCCCGGAAACTGCTGCTAAGTCAGTATGAAAACAGGGAACTCCTGGTCTCAGTGCAGAGAGGACCTGGCCACAGTGCACTGCTCCTGAGAGACAGTCCCTGTCCATCAGGAAAGTACTGCATCGAGGACCCGTGGACTGAACTGGGCTCACACCCCACGTCATTCCTGATCCTTGGCCAGTGGCAAGACAGCGTCCACCTTCTCTTCACTCATCCCTGCATTTCTGGATGGATGCATTCTCCTGAACTTTTCTTTCTTTCTCCCTTTCTTTCTCCCTTTCTTTCTCCCTTTCTTTCTCCCTTTCTTTCTTTCTTTCTTTCTTTCTTTCTTTCTTTCTTTCTTTCTTTCTTCTTTCTTTCTTTCTTTCTTTCTTTCTTTCTTCTTTCTTTCTTTCTTTCTTTCTTTCTTTCTTTCTTTCTTTTCTTTCCTTCCTTCCTTCCTTCCTTCCTTTCTTTCTTTCTTTCTTTCTTTCTTTCTTTCTTTCTTTCTTTCTTTCTTTTTCTTTCTTTCTTCTTTCTTTCTTTCTTTCTTTCTTTCTTTCTTTCTTTTCCTTCCTTCCTTCCTTCCTTCCTTCCTTCCTTCCTTCCTTCCTTTCTTTCTTTCTTTCTTCCTTTCTTTCCTTTCTTTCTTTTCTTTCTTTCTTTCTTTCTTTCTTTCTTTCTTTTTCTTTCTTTCTTTCTCTTTCTCTCTCTCTCTTTCTCTCTCTCTCTCTCTCTTCCTCCCTCCCTCCCTCCCTTCCTCCTTTCCTTTTCTTCCTTCCTTCCTTCCTTCCTTCCTTCCTTCCTTTTCTTCCTTCCTTCCTTCCTTCCTTCCTTCCTCTCTCTCTCTCTTTCTCTCTTTCTCTCTTTTTTTCTCTCTCTCTCTTCCTCCCTCCCTCCCTCCCTTCCTTTTTTTTTTTTTTTGAGAGAGGCAGGGAGAGAGGGAGATAAAAACATGAAGCTGCTCCCATATATGCCCTGACCAGGGATTGAACTGGCCACCTCTGCGCTCCAAGACAATGTTCCAACCAACCAAACTATCTGGCCAAGGCTTATTTTATTTTTTAAAATTTATTGATTGATTTTTAGAGTACAGAGAAAGGAAGGGGGAGAAGGGAGAGAGGAGGGAAGGGGAAGGGGAGCATTGGTTTGTTGTTCTACTTGATTGTGTATTCTTTGGTTCCTTCCCATGTGTGCCCTGACTGGGGATCGAACCCGCAACCTTGTCGTTTCTGGACAATGCTCTTAACTGACTGAGCTAACCAGCCAGGGCCACATTCTCCCGCATTTCAATTCTTACAATAATAGTTCTGAGTGGTATGGCTATCTATGAAGTAAGCCATCTAAAACTGTGGGTTCTCACTGCTTCTCCATTTACCTCAGGGACCTGCATCTCTGTGCCATTTCATGAATCCACCCTCGTAGAGAGATTGGTCCTGGCCACCACTTGTAGTGAGATTGGTCCTGACCACCACTTGTAGTGAGATCTTGCTCCTGGCCAGCACTTGTAGTGAGATTGGTCCTGGCCACCACTTGTAGTGAGATTGGTCCTGACCACCACTTGTAGTGAGATTGGTCCTGGCCACCACTTGTGGTGAGATTGGTCCTGGCCACCACTTGTAGTGAGATTGGTCCTGGCCACCACTTGTGGTGAGATTGGTCCTGGCCACCACTTGTAGTGAGATTGGTCCTGGCCACCACTTGTGGTGAGATTGGTCCTGGCCACCAGTTGTGGTGAGATTGGTCCTGACCACCACTTGTGGTGAGATTGGTCCTGGCCACCACTTGTGGTGAGATTGGTCCTGGCCACCAGTTGTGGTGAGATTGGTCCTGGCCACCACTTGTAGTGAGATTGGTCCTGACCACCACTTGTAGTGAGATTGGTCCTGGCCACCAGTTGTAGTGAGATCTTGCTCCTGACCACCACTTGTAGTGAGATCTTGCTCCTGGCCACCGCTTGCACAATCTCACCCCGGGAATACCAAACTAAATCACTCAGTTCTGCAACCAGAGCCTCTTGCCTCTCGCCTTTCCTAGTTTTCCCAACTCTCAGGTTCTTAAATATTTTGGAACCCCCGGGTCCCACCGCTGACATATTTTCTCTCTTTCCGCCAAAGTCTCACGATGTCCATCTCGCCCTGCGCCCGAGTCCACGCCAGCACCAGTGGAAATCTAGGTCCCTCCGCCTCTCACCGGGAAAGCCACCGGCGCACCCACCCCCGCACGTTTTTCCCGCCTCCTCTCTGGGTATAGTTACTTAGTGATGAAGAACCGGTCCTGGTGGTGAAAATGACCGCTCATGAGAATGAACTGCAGAGCGGTTACAATAAAATTAGATTCCCCAAAGAGATAATCACACACTTTTTGGATGCCGAAAATCTTTCACACTATTTATAGCTAAAGCATCTGGCAAAACCCAGATGTCCTACAACTTCCGTCTGGAAGGAGTTGTCATCAGCCATAACTCAGTGAACCCTCATTAGAGAACATTATTTCAGTGTTTTTCCCCCTTTTTAATAACTATTGATTGGAATAATGAAGAAATAATGTCTACATCGTTTAACGCAATTAAAAAATAACTATTATTTCGTGAAAAATATGTGCTAAATTCTCTTAGGTATTGAAGAAAATGTAGATGTGAATAAGACATTACCTTGAAACTAATTTTGTTGTTGTTGAATTTGCAATGTGAACAGGCAGGCTGTGTAGAAGTACAGTTAACCCTTGCAGAGAGCATGGGGCTGGGGACACCAAACCCCATGCCATCAAAAATCCATATAACTGTTGACCCCTCCAAAACTTAACGACTAATCGCCTGCTGTTGACCAGAAGCCTTCCTGATAGCATAAACAGTGGATTGACACATATAAGGTCTACCGGAATGTTCTGTCCGTTTCTATCACAAGTTTCAACAAGTAAACACATGTTTATTTGTCACATGTGTGCCTCTCTATTTTTATCACTTAATGTATACATACTGACATAGCAAATTACCTAAAACAAAGTTGGTTCACGTTAGTCTTATGTGTGAAGCAATAGTGTACCCGTGGCTACTGATAAAGTTCATTTACACCATTGTATTTTTATGAATTTCAACAAGGAAGAAATGCTACAGAAGCATGTAGAAATTTATTGAAAGTGTTTGGTGAAGGTACAGTTTCTGATAGGACATGCAGAAGATGGTTCGAAAAATTCAAAACAGGTTATTTTGACCTTTCTGATAAGCCACGTTCTGGGTGACCATCTTTGATCAATGACGATGTTGTTAAGACCATGTTGGAGCAAGATCCTTTTCTGACAACATTGGAGATCACAGAAAGGCTTAATTCAGCTCAGCAAACCATTCTGGACCATATTCAGAAGATAGGATTGGTGTGGAAATATTCAAGATGGGTGCCACATGAATTAAGTCAGAAGAATTTGTATTTTGTTTTATTCCAAAAACGGACAGAACTTTCCGGTAGACCTTATATTTTATATGTTCTAGGTATTAGGTATGCATTATATGTTGTCTTACAACAATGTAAGCTAGAGAAAAGAAGATATTATTAAGAAAATTATAAGAGAAAAATGTGTTTACAGCATCATACCTACTTATTGAAAAACATTTGCGTGTAAGTGGACGTGTGTGGTTCACACTCATGTTGTTTGAAGCTCCACTGTAATTGAGAGAAAACAATTTCCAGTTGTTGAGAAGTTTAAATAAAATCACATTTCCTGGTTGAGGTTGAATTTAGCTTGGGTTCCTGAGAGGAAATAAATACAGGTTGCACTGCTCTCCAAAAGTAGAGCACTCCTGTGAGACCGTTCCTCAGCTCAAACTGCACAAAGTGAAGAAACAGTTACTTTGGGACACATCTCGCTAACGGTGCGAACCATCAGTTCTCTTGTTTAGCAGAAATGGGGAAGGAACGCCAGTCTGTCCTCAAGGTGAGCCGCCTAAAGCGAACTTCCAAAAACTGGGAAATACCTGAATGAACAGATATCAAACAGTCCAGGAAACTTGACTATTTCACTGACTACTTACCTTATTAATATAAATAGTTTAGCCCCTTTTTACAAAACATTTTATTAGTTATTATTTTGAGAGAGAGAGAGAGAAAGAGAGAGAGAGAGGAACACGGAGCTGCTCCTCTCTGTGTCCTGACCAGGGAATTGAACCGGGAACGTCAGTGCTCCAGGACACCGCTCCAGACAAACGAGCTATCCTGCCAGGAAGAGAGAGAGAGAGAGAGGAACACGGAGCTGCTCCTCTCTGTGCCCTGACCAGGGAATTGAACCGGGAACGTCAGTGCTCCAGGACACTGCTCCAGACAAACGAGCTAGCCCGCCAGGACTAGTTTGGCCCTTTTAAAAAATTCTTTTAAAATATTTCTATTTATAGATACTAGACAGAGAGGAAGGGTGAAAGAGAGAGAAGGAGAGAAAGAAACATTGATGTGCTCTTTCACCCATTTGTACACTCATCGGTTGGTTTTTGTGTGCGCCCTGACCGGGAATCGAACCTGCAAACTTGGCGTATGGGGACAGCACTCGAAGCAGGAGAGCTATCCAGCCAGGGCCAGTGGAGGTTGGCTCTTTAAATCAACTATCTCCATACACACAGTACCCCAAACCTTGCTCTGTTAACAAGAACTATTAATAGGATAGTTTAAAAAGCATTCATTAATTGATCCATAATGAATCCCCCAAATAGTTTGTGTTGGAATGAAATCAGTTTCTTACCACTTTTCCTAAACATCTTTACATAAGAACGTAGCCCAAATTTTAGTTTTTATCTCTTAATCATCTGTAGTAACAATGGTGTTAGTAACAATAGATAATACAATAGGCTGGAAAAGATGAAATAGATGGATAATTCTCAGTATCTCTCTACTCTTCCAGTGGACAGTTCTTATTAAATATTCCTGCAGTGCAGGTATTGGCCATGATACACACACAGAATAACACTGTTGGTTTGTTGTTGTTTTTTTGTATGGTAATACTTTACTGTTAGAAACCTCCTCTGTCATCCAGTTTCTCTTAACCAAATTCTGTAATTACTCACACGTGGATTCTACATTGTATGACGTGAAGGTCATTCAAAACTTTGGTCAGTTGTGTTCGTGAGTAGATGTCCGTCTAGGCCGGCATTTGATTCCAAGTCCTTAATCCTCTCTCCAGCTTCCTGAGATAATGTCCAAGGATAAAGCTAACCTCAACTGTTCCACGGAAGAGGAGGCTGAGAGAACGCACAAGACCAGTGACCCGGAACACGGTGCCGGCCCCTGATCGAGGGAGGTGGTCCAGGGCACGGCCTCTCGCTTCCCAGTGAGAAGTCATCTGTCTCCTCTGCAGGGGCAGATCGGAGTGTGGCTCCTGTCTGGGCTGCCGCCTGTGACAGCTGGTCTCCAGACCTCTGGCTGAAACGCTCAGGTCACTCCATGACAGGGCGGCTCCAGGCATCCGAGGTCCGAGACCCACAACCACAACCTGCTCATCCGCCCGCCTGCCCGGGAGTCAAGCAGCCAGACTTGTCCTCACCCCCCGTGGGAGATCCTAGTGCAGGGCTCCCCAAACTACGGCCCGCGGGCCACATGCGGCCCCCTGAGGCCATTTATCCGGCCCCCCCCCCCGCACTTCCGGAAGGGGCACCTCTTTCATTGGTGGTCAGTGAGAGGAGCACATTGACCATCTCATTAGCCAAAAGCAGGTCCATTGTTCCCATTGAAATACTGGTCAGTTTGTTGATTTAAATTTACTTGTTCTTTATTTTAAATATTGTATTTGTTCCTTTTTTTTTTTTTTTTTTTACTTTAAAATAAGATATGTGCAGTGTGCATAGGGATTTGTTCATAGTTTTTTTTTATAGTCCGGCCCTCCAATGGTCTGAGGGACAGTGAACTGGCCCCCCCGCGTAAAAAGTTTGGGGACCCCTGTGACCTAGAGGAAGGCTGAGCCAATCAAGGGCACAGCACCGGGGTCCTTCCATAAAAAAAGAAGGCGATGTGCATCTCGTAAAGGATGTGAGGCCTCTGTCCGCCCAACGAGTTGTCCACTTCCTCGGCCAGAACAACACGCAAGGTAGAACAAGAGGAAACCTGCAGGTGGGCTTCAGAAGTCTCACCCGAGGGACCGATCGGAGCCGGAAAAGCTCGCCCCCGTCTGCCCTGACTCGGTTGTTCTGAGCGTCTCCTCTTTCTTTCTACATTCCTGAACCTTCCTAACTATCGGGGGCAAAAAGAGGGGAGACCTGGCCACCCACCTCAGAATTCCCCGCCCCCCGCAGCTGGAAACGGCCACCGACCTCAGAATTCCCCGCCCCCCGCAGCTGGAAACGGCCACCGACCTCAGAATTCCCCGCCCCCCCCCCCCCCCGCAGCTGGAAACGGGGGTCCGGTGGTGGAAGAGCCCCGTGTTTCTCCTAAAGGAATCGGATTGACCCCCTTGTTTACTTTCCTAAACTGCCCACAGCATTCGTGAATACAAGACACGTTTGTGAGTTTACCTCCAGAAATATGTATATATACTCTTTTTTTTTTTGTCATGGATACCTTTCCAGAAACGGATTTTCTTCCTGCGTTTGAATCCATCCATCCACAGTCACCGCGAATTTCCTCTTCGTCCCATTTCCCATTGGTATCGGCGGTGAGAGCCTGGGGAATGGAGGCACACCCGTCTGTCGTGGTCACCGCAGCGCGGGGTCGTCAGACGCGTGAAGGTCGCAGGGTTCAGAGAACCGGCATTACCGTGGGACCCACGGTGGAAACGCGTCTGCTGCTTCTGAGAGATGAACGTATCTGACGTAACGGAAGACCGGCCCAGGTAAGCGATTCTCCGCGTGCGGCCTCAGCTTTGCCTTCGTGAGCCGAAGGCCTTGCCTCCGAGATGTGCGGAAAGGCGGGGCCCGTCTCCTCTGGGCACGGTGACCTAGCCCAGTTCCTGGAGTTTGGAAAGGGAAGCTGGTTCTGGTTTTGGATATTAGAGGCAGGAGGACTGTATGAACCCAACAGGCAACCAAGGGTAAGGATCACAAAATCGCACATTGGCCCTGGCCGGTTGGCTCAGTAGTAGAGCGTCGGCCTGGCGTGTGGAAGTCCCGGGTTCGATTCCCGGCCAGGGCATACAGGAGGAGCGCCCATCTGCTTCTCCACTCTTTCCCCTTTCCTTCCTTTCTGTCTCTCTCTTTCTTTCCTGCAGCCATGGCTTAGTTGGAGCAAGCTGGCCCTGGGCGCTGAGGATGGCTCCATGGCCTCTGCCTCAGGTGCTGAAATAGCTTGGTTGCTGAGCAATAGAGGAACAGCCCCAGATGGGCAGAGCATCACCTTATAGGGGGCTTGCTGGGTGCATCCTGGTCAGGGAGCATTCGGAGTCTGCCTCTCTGCCTCTCTGCTTCTCAAGAAAAAAAAGAACCACACATATACTGTGGCACAGATAAACATCATGCTCTGCTATCATAATTTATTTTTAAACTCCAAACGTTATCTGTAGATGCATCTGGCAGATTTGCCAGGGGACATTGGGAGGCACGGTGGGGGGGGGAGGGGGGAGGGGAGCCATTTAGGAAACAAAGTTACTGGCCCATGAATGGGGATTACTCTTTTGACATTCCTCAGGCCCTGAGGCGGATTCCTCATGGGGAGCTCATTGTCCTGTGGGCTGGAGAGGCGCAGAGTTGTCCGGGTGAGCCACAGAGGGGACATCTTTGCCATGACAGATATCTGGCATCCGGGCTGCACTGGGTACGCTCCTGTCGTGCTAATGAAGCAGCTTTTCTGACACGAGGAGGATTTCTCCCTTTCCGACGTTTTAGCAGAGCCCACAGTCACCCTTCTCTTCCGATGTGGTACCTGGTTTACAGATGAGTCTGGGTGCCTCCTCTCTCTCTCTCTCTCTCTCTCTCTCCCTCTCTCTCTCTCTCTCTCCCTCTCTCTCTCTCTCTCTCCCTCTCTCTCCCTCTCTCTCTCTCTCCACCGCAGAAGTAATCCCACAGACACCCACGGTGGAACAACACCCCTTCCTGCGGTTTTGTTTACTTACTTCAACTAAAGTGTGTTGCCGTGTGGGTTTTTTTTTTTTTTTTTTTTTTTTTTTTTTTTTTTGTGTGTGTGTTTTTCTAAAGGTCCGTTCCCAGGAAGAGGAGGGGAGCTTAGAGGGTAAATGCATTTCAGCACCTGAAACATCTGAAACTTCTTGCCTTTCATTCCTGAACTTCACACTCACCCCGGGCCCCGTCTCTGTGGCTCCACGCGGCGAGGTGGTGGCTGTCAGCGTGTTTCAACTACAAACAGACTTCGCAATCCTGGGGCTTTGGAGTCCCGGCTTCCTCTTCCCGGTGGTATGCCTGATCTCCGGCTTTTCTTCTTCTCTTTGATCCTGTGCCAGGAACGTCTTAAAACGCAAAGCGCATTCACTGCGGCGTTTTCCCGCCGTGAACTCTGTGGTGCTGAGACAGAGGTAGCAGATGTGTCCGGGACCTTCCCCACGGGGGACCAGTGGCAGCCAGAGGCCACAGACACACACCCCGGAGGGACTCACGTTCAGGGACATGCCCATCAACCTGGCTGCGCGCGTGTGTGCGTGTGTGTGTGTGTGTGTATGTGTGTGTGTCTTCTTGTTGTCATAGCTACGCTTGCACCCGTGAAAACTTTCAAAGGGGAAGGTGGGGTGAGGGACATGGTCTACAGATCAGAAAATACTTTGAAAAGACGAGAGGTTTATTTATTTATTTATTTTCTCGACGGTGAATGGTGCCTTTCTTTGGTCAAAGTTGTCACGTTGTTATAGAAACGCACGGAATTTGCTACGAAGATGCTCTTGTTTCCACAGCAAACGCTAGGGCAGAGTTTCTCTTTGGCAATGTTTAAAATTTTTCACTGGGTGGGGGGAGGCGGGGGGAGTCGGGAAGAAGGAAGGAGAGGAGGAGAGGACCGGTTAGACACAGGGAATGTAGCCAGAAATGAGGCGAACAGGAAAGTGGTCGCCGTCTTGTTCTGTGTACCTGATCGTGTGGTTTGTTTGTTTTTTTGTTTTTTTTTTGTCTCCTGCCTTTTCAGAGTAGGCAGGGGAATGGGGCTGTGTATTTGTCTCATGAGAAAATGCTCTGAATGAACTCTTCAATGAAATGGCTGTTCTTAGTCTATCCCAGTAGAGGGTCAAAGTCCGAGCTGTGAGTTAGGCAAAGAGAAGGCGTGAGGTCCAGTCTGGCATGGTGTGAGATCCTCCCCACAGACCCCTGTGTGTGAGTGCCCAGCCCAGGGCAGGCTGCCCCTCCCACTGGGGCGGGGGCACACGGTCTGTGTGACGGGGGGAGGGAGGGTCTTCTCATGGCCTCTGACCCACCGCATTCTCACGGGGCCGTTGACCCCAATGTGGAGCATTCACACCCTTAGAAGTCTTATTCAGAGAAGAGGAAAAATACCAAAAGGGGAAAAGATGGAAGGATTTTGACATACTTAGGGACGTGTGTTCTTCTTACAGAGGAAGGAAAGCCAGAGGGTGTGCTGGTGCCGAGAGTCGTTTGAATGGAGACGTGGCTGAGAAAGCCGACAGAGCCCGGTGGGCAGATGCTGTCAGGCACAGAACGGCCGAACCCGTCTGCAGACTTCAGTGCGGGAGCCGTGCTGAGTGACCCTCCAGCAGCGTCCACAGGGCCACACGGCCCTGGGGCACCGCCTCTGCCCAGGAGGAGCAGGGGTGCCTTCGTTTATTGAAAAGAAGTCGTCTGCCGGCTGTTCAACGCCTTTGGCCCCTTTCTCTGTGTTACAATGTGAGACTAATCGTGGGACAGGCTTGTTTGTTTGTCCGTTTGTTTTTTTGTTGATTTTCATTTCTTTTTAGAGATAAAGAGACCTGCTAGCCACTTGATCATGACTTTTAAAAAGGCTAAGTGTGAACTGGAGTTCAGTGGTGGGAAGACAACATGTTGAAGACTCTTTCCTCCCCACCCCCGTCTTTCTTGTTTGTATATGAGCTTGTTGTACGTGCCCGGGAGCCCTGCTTCTGGTTATGAGTTCTGTTTCTGTATTTCTAAGGCTCTCAGGAAATGTGGCATCAGAGACCCAAGCCAGAGGAGGTGAGAGCCATGCAGAGTGCTACACGGTCTGGTACGCTCGTGGACATTCTCGGGTCTGACTCCGCAAACTTAAACACGAGGGACACAGGCGCTCAGGACGTTGAAGGGAACGGCTGATTGTCACGGAGCTGTTTAGGGACAGGAGGGTGAGAGGCATCCTTTGTCCTGAATTTTAGAGCCTTGTCCTTTGTGCTGTCCCCCAGTTTTCCTGGAAGGACAAGGCCTGGTGATCAGAGACACATGTTGGTTTCCTTTGTGTGTGGAGTTTTAAGTGTTTCCAATGATTACAGGGACAGTGTCTGTTCTTACATAATGGTTTTAGGGAGGGAAAAGGCAGATGGATTTTTTTTTTTTTTTTTTTTTTTTTTTTTTGCATTTTTCTGAAGCTGGAAACAGGGAGGCAGTCAGACAGACTCCCGCATGCGCCTGACCGGGATCCACCCGGCATGCCCACCAGGGGGCGATGCTCTGCCCATCCGGGGCAACCAGAGCCACTCTAGCACCTGAGGCAGAGGCCACAGAGCCATCCCCAGCGCCCGGGCCATCTTTGCTCCAATGGAGCCTTGGCTGCGGGAGAGGAAGAGAGAGACAGAGAGGAAGGAGAGGGGGAGGGGTGGAGAAGCAGATGGGCACTTCTCCTATGTGCCCTGGCGGGGAATTGAACCCGGGTCCCCCACACGCCAGGCCGACGCTCTACCGCTGAGCCAACCGGCCAGGGCCAAGCCCAGGGTTTTGAACTGGCAACCTCAGTGTTCGAGGTGGACGCTTGATCCACTGCGCCACCGCAGGTCAGGTGGGAAAAGCCATTATTTTAAAGTCAACATGTTTAACACTATGCAGCGACAGCATACACTTATCCGTAAAGGCCCGAGCTGCATCGTCCGCCGTCCTCAGCACGTGGGCCGTACACACCTCACATGTAAAGGTGGAGCTGATATATTCTGACTGTCAGTGGTTAAGCATAACATCCCCACGATAACCAGTGTGCATGGTTCTCATTTCATGAGCAATTTTAGAAAGAACAGTTTGATTTTAAAACAGGTCAGATAATCCTAGAGTTTCTTCCTCATTCACTGCTAAAAATTTGTAACCACTTGTTTTGTTTTTTGTATGCCTGTTAATTAAAAAAGTGATAGGCCCTCAAGGTTCAGAAAGTTGGTTTCAAGAGCTGCGTCTAGTTCTGAAAAGTCTACCATGAGTTCCGAGAACTTGGGCAATATGTTTCCTGCATGAGACTGGGTAGCAAAAGACAAGTGATCAACTGGATCACAGTAATGCCCTGGCCAGTTGGCTCAGTGGTAGAGCATTAGCCTGCCGTGTGGATGTCCCTAGTTCAATCCCCAGCCAGGGCACACAGGAGAAGTGACTGTCTGCTTCTCCACCCCAACCTCTCATTCTTTCTCATTCTCTCTTCCCCTCGCGCAGCCATGGCTTGATTAGTTCGAGCACATCCACCCATGTGCTGAGGATGGCTCTGTATAACCTCCACTTCAGGCACTAAAAATAGCTTGGTTGTGAGCATGGCCCCAGATGGGCAGAGCATCGGCCCCAGATGAGGGTTACTGTGGATCCCGGCCAAGACACATGCGAGAGTCTGTCTCTCTATCTCCCCTCGTCTTACTTGGAAAAGAAGATAAATAAATAAATAAATAAATAAATAAATAAATAAATAAAGGATTCACAGTAACTTTTCATGCCAATGCTCTCTAGGGGTATAATCATTTCTGAGGACATATTAAATAACAAACGCATATCCAAATATAAAATTCAACCAGGTCTGATGGTACTGAGGCCAGTAAGTCCTCAGGAGGAAATCTGATGAACAGAACCAGACGGACAGATGCAATGCTTGGCCACGTTACTGTGGGCTCAGAGCGATGACTTATAATTTACTTCACTGCCCAGCTTTGAAGTCATTTATATTTCGACAGCGATGATAAGATGTGTGTCAGTTTTAAAATATTAAACTTAAAAGTAAATGGCATGTTTTAGAATTAAATATATATATTATATATATATATACACATATACCACAACTTGGACATAATTTAACAAAACCCACATTCCCCATTTTTATCTTTGCTTAATATATTGGACATACTTCAATTTTTTTTTTACACACCCAGGTTGTTGGTATTCTCTGACTGATAGAGTCACACCTCTAATTTTCTGCTTTAATTACCAGTACTGATCTATATAAAAACACTAAAAATTATTACAGTAGTTCTTCCTCATCCATGGTTTCTCTTTCCATGGTTTCAGTTACCCACAGTCAACAACTGCCTAAAAATCGAAAATAAAAATACAGTATATAGAAATAATTCATGTTTTATTTTATTTTTTGATTGATTTTTAGAAAGAGAAAGGAAGATAAACATTTGTTGAGAGAGAGAGAAAGAAAGAAAGAAAGAAAGAAAGAAAGAAAGAAAGAAAGAAAGAAAGAAAGAAAGAAAAGAAAGAAAGAAAGAAAGAAAAAAAGAAAAAGAAAAAGAGGGAAGGAGGGAAGGAAGGAAAGGAGGGAGAGAGAGAGAGAGAGGGAGAGAGGGAGAGAGGGAGGGAGGGAGGAAGGAAGCTAGAGGAGTTAGATTATAGCACATCAGCCCAGGTGGAATCACGTGCTCCTCAGAGGCAACAAAAGGGACAAAGAGGCTTGTTTGGGAAGCAGCCATCCGGCCCCCAACCCCCCACTCCTACACACACACACACACACACACACACACACACTATTTAAGAACAGCATGCCAGGTACAGCTAGAATTCTAAAGTAAGCTCTAACAACTGTGCCTAATTTCCTCAGTAAGATAAGGAGCCTAAGGGTATTAAACGTCACCGTTTGCAGCTGAGGAGTTGAGGGAGGAAGCGCAGGCCCAGCTCAGGAACACAGGCGTGGGCCCTGGAGCCGACCCGAGGCCTTGGCAAGTCCCCTTCTGCGCCCCACGGATGCACACGGTGCACATCGAGCACGCAGGACTGTGAAGGCCGATGTAAGAAGGCCACGTGGCGGGCTCCCTCCACTGAAAAATCTGTCCAGGCTTTTCTCCTCCTCTGTAAATTGCAAAGAACCCGATGGACTACTCCCGGAGCAGGACCCTCTCGGGCCCTCCACCCGCTTTTCCGGGGAAGGGGACTGGGCCTGGATAGGACGCTGTTGAATGAGCAGGTGGGTGCTAAGATGCCTGCGCGTGCGCAGTGCGCGGTGCGCGGACGCTCCGCTGACTGCCCGCGTCTGTCTCCTGCGGCTGCGGGTGGAGGAAACGCAGCACCCCTGGCTTTGCTGGTGCGGGTTAGTGATTCCTGTCTGATCCGCCCCGGGCGCTCCAGAATCTTCGCAGGGATGCTCAGGTTCATTGTTGCCAGGTTTGGATTCACCAGCTTATTAAGTTTAGTGTTCACCAACTATCACTATGGTCACGTTCAAGAGACTTCTCCTTGCAGTGCCTGAAGGAAATAGAGTTTGGCAATGGCTGATCCCATAGTATTTACTATCTCATGGGCCCCCGCCCCCACCCCCACTCACACCTATTTAAACTGTTGCTTTTATAACAAAGGGTTTTTTTTATTATTATTTTTATTTATTTATTCATTTTAGAGAAGAGAGAGAGAGAGAAGGGGGGAGGAGCAGGAAGCATCAACTCCCATATGTGCCTTGACCAGGCAAGCCCAGGGTTTTGAACCGGCGACCTCAGCATTTCCAGGTAGACGCTTTATCCACTGCGCCACCACAGGTCAGGCTATATAACACAGTTTTTGAACACGCGGATTCCTAAAGAGGTTTAACTCTAAACCCAGTGTGCAGCGTGGAAACCTTAATGGTTTCTAAGCGGGTGTGGCATTCCTAAGGATGAATTCAAGACATTCAAGGCACCGTGTTTTGGGGAGGCGCTTTGCAGGGAGGGGAAAGAAGGAATAGAAAAATATGGGTGAGTCAGATGCCTGCATTTGGAATCTATGTGTCTGGGGCAACAGCAGTGACATCAGTAACCACAGTGACTAAGATGTAGGCACACATGTGACATAAAAAAAAACAAACATCTCAACTGACCTTATTTTGAAAGAAATACGTGTACCTCTCCTGTCATGAAATTTGACTGTCTGTAGCAAATTCACAGGCCATGTTGTTTTCCCAAAGGCACAAGCGCTAGTCTAAGAAATTACTTGCAAGGAACCATGCCAATCAACCTTTGAATAATTTAGCTTTTTTCCATAGGCACCCTGGTTTCTCTGTTTTTGACGAAGCAGCCACCCCTGCTATGAATAGACAGTTATGAGTGATGCCTATGATAAAGCGCTTCGTGGTTAAACCGACATATGGCTGTGTTACCATGGAAATTAGTTCAGCAATAGAGGGAGCATCAAGGCGGGACTGAAATTTCACTAAAACCCACTTGTTAGCAGGGTACCTCTTCTCCTCATGTTCATCTCCACAAATAGAGCTCAACAAACAAAACCACAATTAATTCAACAGTCCGAGATCAAATATTAATCCCGAGGTATTTTTCTCATGGGCATAGGCCTTTGAACGTGAAAATTAATTATCCAGTTAGATCAGCAACAAATCAAAGATGCAATCTTACATTATCAGAGGGGACCCGTCACTGTTCAGATGGAATTATTCATCTCTTTTCTAATGCACAAAAGCCAGTGATGTATGAATGCCCTTTTGCTAGTTTTGCAATGGCATTGATAAATTATAGATTACCCTCTGCTCAACTTCCTTAGATCAACAAAACGTCTAGAAATCCTCCAAATGCAATAATACATTGGAATATGTTGGAACAGCCCGACATTATCTCTTGACAAATTCCTTTGTTCTTCTCTGTGACACTGTGAAATATGCAACCTCAGTGTGTCGATGGCATACATGTCCTGTGAGGTAGGAGCAGGCTGTAGCGTGAATGCATTATCCAAGTTTATTTTGAATTCTGCACCTTAATTTTTAATAAAGTGAGTCCAGTTGGTAAAGTTAATTTTATTATTTCCCAGGGCAGAAATAATTGGGTTTCTCTGAATCATCTCAGCTGAAAGTATTGAGTAAAATTTTAATAAAGAATGTGACTAGATAGATGTCTGGGCAGTGTTTCCACATAGGGGGGAAATTTCATCGAATAATTGACGGTTCAACAACACGCATGCTCAGTGAGGTCTTTCCGTTTCCACGGCTCTTTTCATTACATCCAAAATTCTACTTATATGAAGAAAATATAGCCTGACCAGGTGATGGCACAGTAGATAGAGCATCAGCCTGGGATGCAGAGGACCCAAATTCGATACCCCAACCTCGCCAGCTTGAGCACGGGCTCACCAGCTTGAGCGCAGGGCCGCTGGCTTGAGTGTGGCATCACAAACATGACCCCATGGTCACTGGCTTGAGCCCAAAGGTCTCTGTCAAAATAAATAAATAAAAAAGTAGAACATTGTTGTAAGGAGTTATGTTCTGTTTGGGGCAAAGGACTGTAATAATAGGAAGGTGACTGGCTATTCATCAGGTATTGTTTCCAAAAGTAGGCTCACTGGCAGCTGGGAGAGCCAGACAAGTCTATGTTGTTGCACAGGGAGCAGATGTTTCAGAGTTGATTTGCTTCACACAATCCTTTGTCAGATTAGCTCTGTTTTTCTGCGGTGGGTAGATCCCCAGGGTTTCTTCATGCCCTGTAATGGCAGAGTCACATGTTCTAGCTAAGGGTCATCTTTGAACTATCGTTTGGAATGGCAGCTTCAAGTGCAGTGTCCGGAACCCAACACACACATGGGCTTTTTCATTTTGGGGGACACAGTTACCTTCATTGAATGTGAAGTATGTGATATTGTTATAATACTGTATATCTCCTATGTGAACCTAAATGAAATTATGGAATAAAATAGTGTATTAATGGCAGCTGTAAAAGAAATGAATAAAGATGGTTAATCAACTGGATATACTTTATTTTTCTTTTAGCAAGAGACACAGGGACAGAGAGACAGAGAGGGGGACAGATAGGGACCAACACACAGAAAGGAAGAGAGCTGAAAAGCTCAATTCTTTGTTGCGGCACCTTAGTTGTTCATTGATTGCTTTCTCATATATGCCTTGACCGGGGGGCTACAGCAGACTGAGTGACCCTTTGCTCAAGCCAGCGACCAGGGGGTCATGTCTAGAATCCCAAACTCAAGCCACCAACCCCGCACTCAAGCTGGTGAGACTGTGCTCAAGCTGGATGAGACCACGCTCAAGCCGGTGACCTGGGGGTTTTGAACTTGGGTCCTCTGTGTCCCAGTTCGATACTCTATCCACTGCACCACCCCCTGGTCAAGCTGTTCTCCTACTTTTAATGCTTGTTGAAGAGATTTAAAAACATATCTTGGTCCAGAAGTTACCCCAAACCAATTAAATCAAAGTCTCAACATTTGGAGCAGAATTTGGTGTTTTCTTCAGAGCTCTGTCTGGCTGAGAATCATTGCCCAACGACATGTGGTCTTAATCACTTCACCAAAACGCTACCGTGGCCAGCCCAAACACCTGCTGCCCAAAGCCCACACCCCCAGCTCCGGCCCCATGGTGGCCAGCTGCCCCCAAGAGGATGCGACCCGTCCATACTGATTAAACTCAAGGATGAGGAGTTTCAGGGAAGAAGGAAAACACAGCCACAGCACAGGAGAAATAAAAGGAAGTCATTCTGAAATGAAGCAAGCGAGCAAGCAAACGGTGAGGAGTTCGTGCAAAATGTTGCCCAAAAAAGCAGAACCCAGCTCTATGAAGGCAGCGAACTATGAAGCGTATAGAAACCAAGTCTTTACCCAACGGTGGGGGAGGCGTCCCCGGACCCGTGCGCCCTGGGGAGCAAGGGGCTATTTAACTCAAGACATCATAAAGACAGGCATTGATTGACGGTGACTGGAGGCGGGATAAGTGTCACCCAGAGTCTGCTCTGAGTAAGCACACACAACTCACACCTGATACAGTGGGCTCTTAGCCATTAGTGTCTCTTCTCCCACCAGTGAACCCCTTAACCTCGTGAAAGCAAAGTGTTCGCTTCTCACAGGCCGACTGCCGTAGGTAGATTGGAAGTGGTGACCTCCAGTTTGTAGCCGGGAAGGACTGAGGAGGTCTGCCGGAGCCCAGCGGGAGGCCAATGTCCTTTTCTATCCACAGGGGCTTATTCTGCAGGTGGCTGCGCGCTGCACGCCCGCCACGTGCTTGCTAACCCTTCCGCTGTGCTTGCATAACCCACACGCGTGCTCCCGACCTCGCCCTCCCGACTGCCCTACCCTAACCCCTTCCTCTGGCTCCAGATAAGTTATTGATCCTTTTCTGCATTCAAGAGTGCTGATACTGCACACCCTCCAACCAGGGGACGGCGTGACCTCGGGTCCTACCTTTTGTGCTACTTGTAAAGATTCTTAGTTACTTCTCACTGCTAAGATTTTAGACATTAAGTAGAGTCCTTGATAAATGGGTTTTTCTTTTTTTTTTTTCTTTGAGGGGGGGTGAGGACTCAGGGACTATCATCAGGTTGAGTTCTAATGATTTCTGGTTTTAATTTTAAAGACTTAAAAAGTTTTTCTTTCTTTTTCTAATATTCTGGAAAATGCCTACTATCAATAACATATTTTCTAAACATACCCTCTTTGTTTTTCTTTTTTTCAAAGTGCTCTTTCTCTCTCTCTCTCTCTCTCTCTCTGCTTGGAGCTGACCTGTCTGATGGGAAGGGGTTGCTTCCCTGTTCTGGGTCTGAGGGAGGAAACACAACTTTCAGGGCGCTGCAGAAAACACGCCCCTCGTCCCCAAGCGGTGGACCCTGGGCCAGGTCACGTCGGAAGCGAAGAAGAACTCAGCTGTTTGCTCTCTCCACACTTTTTCTTAGACGGCGCTAAAATCACCCCGCGCTCCGCGACCTAAATTCCTCCAACGTGTTTATTCAACTATTTCATAAGTAAGAGTTTTATACAACATAATTTCTTGTCGATATTAACATATTTCTCTTTATCACACATTAAATCCATGAGACGGAAAAGCTGATAGACTAAAACGGTTGAATTTCAGAAAATGTTTGTAAATTGAGCATAGAAACAAACGTAATAAGAGACACCAGAGCATACGATTTTGCGTTTAAATATTCTGCATCTTGTTTCCTAAAGGTTTTATTTATTTATTTATTTTTGTCTAATGTTATTAAGACTTAGGCAATTTCAAGCCTTCCATATTCTGGATAAAATGTAAGTTTATTTTTAAAATAGATAAAAGATGTGACCATTTTTATCAAGGAAGAAAAAATAATACCTTTACCCAATATTAGACACATGACAAAAGTCCATAGCTATGGATTAAGTGAAGTTTTAGAAAAGATTTCATAAAGTAATAAGAGCAAACTTATTTCAATAAATTGGAAAATTGGAATAAGAGTGTCATTTCCTAGTACGTTATAACTTATTTGTACCTTACCAAAATAGGCTCAAGAAGAAAGAGAAACTCTTCTAGAGGCTGGAACTCTGGAACCAAGGTGTGGGCTCTCTCTGGATGTTCTAGGTAAGATGCTTCCTGCCTCATCTAGCTTCTGGTGGTAGCTGGGAATCCTTTGTGACTCTTGGCTTGTAGACACCTCACTCCAATTTCTGTCTCCATCTTCAAGTGGCCTTCCTCAGTGTCTGTGTCTCTATTTCCTCCTCCTCTTCCTCCTCCTCCTCCTCTTCCTCCTTCTTCTTTTTCTTCTTCAAGTGAGAGGAAGGGAGATAGTGAGAGAGACTCCTCCATGCCCCTTGACCTGGATCCAGCTGGCAACCCCATCTGGGGCCAATGCTTGAATCAACCAAGCTCTTTTTAGCACCTGAGGCTGATGCTTGGACCAACAGAACTATGCTCAGCACCTGGGGCCAATGCTCAAACCAATCAAGCCCCTGGCTGTGGGAGGGAAAGAGGGAGAGACCGGTGAGGGATGGGGTCGGGCAGATGGTCACTTCTCCTGTGTGCCCTGACTGGGACTTGAACTCAGGACATCCATATGCCAGGCCAACACTTTATCAACTGAGCCAACTGGCCAGGGCAAACTTTTCTCTTCATATCAAGACACCAATGATAATGAATTTAAGGCCCACCCTAATCTAGTATGACATCATCGTAACTTGATTATATCTCCAAAACACTATTTCTAATTGAAGTTGCATTCAGTGGTTCTAGGAGTTATGACCTTAACATACACTTTTGAGAACGCAGTTCAACCTATAAGCTGTATTACTGAGAGTGTATTTGAATATAAGGCACAGAAATTGTAGTAGCTATTTGTTATTCTCACTAGTGACCAAAAACCTTTCAACATTTTACGGCCACTTCGGTTATCTTCCTGAAATTCACCATGAGAACTCACCATCTTTTTTTCCCCAGCCTCCTTTGCAGTTAGGATAGAGGTGTGTTACCTCTTTCACCAGACACATTCCTGCTAAAGACAGAGCTGGAAATCAGCGGGACAAGCAAGCACTCTCTGTGAGGAGTCTATTTTGGTGAAGAAAGTGATAGAGACATCCGATTTCCAGGGGCGGGAGTGTCAGAGTTTAGGTACTACCAACTATACACACATCACCCCCATGTGTACTGCTGTATCCCCAGTGTCTCAGTGGTACAGAAAATAGAATACGGGGAGACATTGGCACTTGTTATTAAGTCATCAAATAAACAAATGACTCTGCCTCAGTGAATGAATCTAGGACATGGTCTTAGAGTAAACAAGAGGTAAGATGAATCCCGAGAAGGTATTTTAACTCCTCACCCAATCTACTTTTTATTTGATTTGATGTATAAGAGTTCATTGGTTTCAGGGAAACAGTTCTATAGCATTTGAACTGTTGGTGCTGTTTGTGGGCCCATCACCCAAGGTCAGACCATTTTCCGTCACCGTATGTTTGTCCCTCTTGACTCCCTTCCCCCAATTCATTTGATTTCGTGTTCAGAGAAAATATTGCAGTAAACACCACCTTTAAACCAGTTCTACCTCTTGCTAGTTACATTAATTTGCATAAGTTACTTAACTTCTCTAGGATCCAAGTTCTTCATCTAGAGACAGAGTATCATACTAGGACCCATGTAATAGGGTCTTTGTAACAAGTGAGTGGTTTGTTAAGTGGTATGTAGTTTTCACCCAGTAAATGTCGACTGTTATGATAGTCCCCGGATCCAAGTGTCTGCTAGGTGTTTTTACAACCTGAATACTGTAATGACATCATCATGTCTCTGCCTGTATTTATTTATTTTTATTGAATTTACTGGGGTGACATTGGTTAATAAAATTGTCTAGGTTTCAGGGGTACAATCCTATATATAATACGTCTCTGAATATTGTGTTGTGTGTTCACCACCCCAAGTCAAGTCTCCTTCCATCACCATTTACCCCCTTGACCCTCTTCTACCTCTCACCAAGTAGCATTCCGTCGTGTAAATGTGCTGCAGCTTTTTTATCCACTCGTCCATTGATGGGCCCTTGGGCTGCTTGCAGATCTTGGCTACTGTAAATGACGCTGCAGTGAACATAGCGGTGCATAGATTCTTTCAAACTACTGTTTGAGTAGTTTGTTTAAGCCAATTTTATTTTATTATTTATTTTTTAGTGAGAGAAAAACAGAGAGAGAGACAGACAGGAACAGACAGACAGGAAGGAAAAGAGATGAGAAACATCAGTTCTTTGTTGTGTCACCTTAGTTGTTCACTGATTGATTCTCATATGTGCCTTGACTGAGGAGCTACAGCAGACTGAGTGACCCCTTGCTCGAGCCAGTGACCCTGGGCTTCAAGTTTGTGACCGCTGGACTCAAGTCAGCAACCATGGGGTCCCGTCTATGATCCCACACTCAAGCCAGCAATCCACACTCAAGCCTGTGAGCCCACGCTCGAGCCGGCGAACTCGTGGTTTTTGACCTTGTCCTCTGCATGCCAGGATGACGCTCTATCCACTGTGCCACCACCTGGTCAGGCAGCAGTTTTATTTTTAATTGTTTGGGGAAACTCCGCACAGCTCTTCACAGTGGCTGCATCGATCTGCATTCCCGCCAACGGTGCATGAGGGTTCCCTTTCCTCCGCACCCTCGCCAACGCTTGTTTGTTGACCTATTGGTGACAGCCGTTCTGACAGGTGTGAGGTGATAGCTCTTTGTGGTTTTAAACTGCATTTCTTTGATGATTGGTGATGTTGAGCCTCTTTTTATATATCTTTTGGCCATCTGTACGTCCTCTTTGGAGAAGTGTCTATTCCCTAAGTGGTGTGGGAAAACTGAATAGATATGTGCAAAAAGGAAAAAAAAAATGAAAGTAGACCACCTTCTTACACCATACACAAGAATAAACTCAAATGGATTAAAGACTTTAATGTTAAACTCAAAACCATAATGTTAAACTCAAAACCATAAAAAAAATCCTAGAAGAAAACATAGGCAGTAAAATCTCAGACCTTTCTCATCACCTGCATTTATTCCATATGCCAGTGTTTTTATTAAGTTCCAGGAGATCTACATTCTTTCCAAAGAGCCTTGGTCTCATATTTGGAAAAAAAAAGAAAAAGAAAAGAAAAGAAAGTAAGTAAAATCTCCCATAAACAAAGAGAAAGAAACAAAATTTTTTAAACTCCGTTCAACATGCGGATTGAAACTGGAAACCAATCAAAAGGTTTCTTAAATAAAGCACACATTATTTTGTCTTGTTAGTGTCATTTCCTTCCTTATATCTTTAGTTCACTGATTTTTAAGCAGAGCTCTCCTTGCAATAGGAGGTGGAAGAAACCCGTTGGTAATGGAGAGATAGACACCCACTGAGAAAAGGGAACAGGCACAGGCTTACAGTTCTAAGAGTGAGAAGGAAGTAATGTACAACTTCAAAATGAATTTCCCCAAAGAGTTGCATAACCACCAAGTTGACAGAGACAGTTCGTCCACGTGTGATCATCACGTATGACCTGGTAGGATAAGCAGAGCACAGCTCTGGCCACACCAACGTGAGCTCACTCCCAGACAGGTGAGATCGTGAGTGGAGAGGGTGATTGCTCGGCTCACATTGGAACGTACGATTCTGTGAAGCAAGCGGTTGAGTTTTCTCAAGCCCTGCCAAAATCGACCCTGGATAGATTCACTTTCTCCCCCCCCCTCCCCCCACCCTTACTGCTTTGAAGGAAGAAAAGAACTTTCCTCTTTTCTTTGAAAAGAAATAATGTGGCAAACCTAAGTATATTTGTAAAAGAAATAAACTTACAGGAAATGTGTAATTAGTCTGGGATTCTGTACTTAGTGTTTTTGTGATATTTTTCCATCTGAAGGACATACAAAAAAAATAAAGACTTAACAGAGCTAGAAATTTGTCTAAGTTATTGTTTTTTGAATTATCATTTTAAGAACCTAAAAGGGGTTTTCGGGTTCATCTTACAGTGTTACCATCTGTTCTTATTATCATTTGTCTCCACCAAACACTATTTTGTTTCATACGGAAGTATAATCTTGTCAGAAAATGAGTTATAAAATGTTAATTTCTGATCTACCTCCCGTCTTAGTTTGTAATCTTATCTCTAAGCCAAATATATAACTAACAAATGACTTTGCAAAATGAAAACATTGCCTTGTCGAATTGCTATTTTATAGGCATTAAAAGCAAAGCAGACTGCATTTCTTTTGTTGAATTTTTTTTAAAGAGTAATAATTCTATATACTTCTTCAGGAAAAGAAAAGCCATTCTCATCTACCCTCTCTGAATATGTACTTAACTTCTTATTTCAACAGCTTCAAGATCTTAACCTTAGAACAACTTTTATTCTTGTTTTTAGAGCCTGCGGTTTTGCTATCTGACAAAGTCATTCATTGATCCTACTTTGATTTCCTCAGCAATATAAGGTTTAGCATCAGCAATATAATGTAGCAGGTCAGCGATGAAGAAGAACACACCTGGATTCTGTCCACACAGATACTCGTACGCCTGTCCTGTCCTCACCATTTACTTAGCTCAAATGCCATCTGTTCAAAGATACCCCTCTGGTTGCTAGCTCAGTGGTAGTTAGTACATTTTGCATCTGTCATGTTAACCCTTCCTCGTTGATTTGACTAAGCAAATCGCTCTCAGGATGTACAGTGTTCATTTACTTGTGTATGTGATAATTCTCCATCTCTCATCTGCCTGAACTATAATATAAATTTTATGAAAGCAAGTCACCTGCCCTATCTTATTTATTGCTGGGTCTCCACCATTTTGAAGGAAAAATGGCATATAGTAGACACAATAAATATCTAGTTAATAAAGGAATAAATTTTAGTTGAGGAGGTAGGCGTTTATCAAACAATAACACATACACACCAACGTTCAAGCGCAATGAGTGTAACACAAAGGTTGAATGTGTTTTTTGTGAGTGTGTGCTGTCGGGTTTGACCTTGTCTCACCTTGATGAAGGTTATCCTTAATGAGGTAGTGACTAAGCTCAGGGCTTCAGATAAGTTAAATTCCACTAGGTCAGGAGAGAAACAGATAGCTTTCCACGCTTGGACAATGGACAAAGACCTCATTCCTGGAACTGGAAGGTCATTCCTGGACCTCATTCCTGGAACTGGAAGATCACCGGGGCAGCTGGAATGGATAGTAACAAATGAGAAGTAGGAGAACACCAGCTCAGCGGTCCTTTTTCACGTGTTGTGAACATGGCCCAGAGTAAGACACCCATTTTAAATAAAGAATCAGTCTGCATACATACACATACTTACACATGCAAACCTAGAAATAACGGAAACCATTACAATCTACTAAATAATTTTATGACCCACAAATGTGTCACAAGCCCAAGTTTGACAAATTCTGTACTGCCCCTGGCCAGGTATTTCAGTGGGTTAGAGCATCGTCCCAATATGGTAAGGTTGCAGGTTCAATCCCCGACCAGGGCACATACAAGAATCAAATAATGACTGTATGAATAAATGGAACAACAAATCAATCTCTCTCTCTCTCTTTCCTTTTCTCTCTCTTTAAAATAAGTAAAAATAAATTTTAAAAATATATTGTACTGGTCCTGGCCAGTGGCTCTGTGGATAGGGCATCAACCAATATATAGATGTCCCAGGTTTGATTTCCGGTCAGGTCACACAGGAGAAGTGACCATCTGTTCTTTTCCCTCTCCCCCTGCCCCCTTCTCTCCTTCTTCCCCTCCCATAGCCCATGGCTCCGTTGATTCAAGCACAGCCCCGGGTGCTGAGGATGGCTCAGGTGGTTCTAGCATCAGCCTCAGGGGCTAAAAATAGCTTGGTATTCGAGCATCAGCCCCAGTCGGGGTTGCTGAGTAGATCTACACTGGGGAGCATGCAGGAGTCTGCCTCACTATCTCCCCTTCTCTCAGGGGGAGAATTATATATATATATATATATATATATATATATATATATATATATTTAGTTATATACAGTGGTACCTTGAGGTATGAATTTAATTTGTTCTGTAACCGAGCTTGTAAGTCAGTCAACTCGCATATCAAACTGCCAATACCAGACCTGTGCGCCAACGCGCTAACTAGCAGCAGCTTCCCGAATCACGACTCGTATTCTCGGAATTTCACTCGGATCTTGAACAAAGATACGGACCGAGCCGCAGCTCGTATCTTAAAAATTCATATGTTGGTCTGTTTGTATCTCAAGGTACCACTGTATATATTTAGAGGCAACTTGTGAAAATATGCAATTTTTAAAGATCGCTTTGTTACAGTGTTTAAACGAACTCAGAAGATAAATTTTTGGAGACTGGTAAACATTTCACACAAGAGATAATGGCAACAGTGATCTTGGGGTAGAAAGGCAGAGAGAGAACAGAAGAACAAATCTGATCAACATTCAGGAGCTAAAACCTAGCTAGACTTGTCCATGTACTATGGATGAAGAAGGGTGTGTGTCAAGGACAACACATACACTCCTGTCCTTCGCAACGGCACGGGGGACGTGTCCCTCAGTGAAGTTAAAACTCTGGAGGAAGACCCAGGTTGGTGGGTTAAAAAGGTATGTTCTGAGTTGTGTGTGTGTGTGTGTGTGTGTGTGTGTGTGTTGAGTTTGAGATGTCTGAGGAATCCAAGAGGTGATTCTGAGCGCACAGTTGGGTAGACAGGTCTACAGTTCAAAGGCAGAGTCTGGACTAAAAATTCTAGACTTCCGGGTTATCTAAAATTTAAATCACAGATGTGGATGATGTCACTCAGAGGTGACTCAGGAGAGGAGAGCGCCGAGGACAGAGCCTTGTGACGTCTCCACATCTGAAATGCAAATGCTACGTGGAGGAAGATGAGCTTACAAAGGAGAATGAGGACTGAGGACACGGTGAGAAAAAACAAGGGAATGGATGTCGTGGAAGCCGAGGAAATATCTTATTTCAAGCAGGAATGTCCAATTCTATATTTACTATACTGAGAACTTGTAGCCCGTATAACTTGTACTATTCATAATGTTGCCACTATTATTCTGGTTGTGTCGTTTGACGACAAGGTTAGGTAGTATCAATGAATGTTGACTTCCTGCTTTCTTTCTGCCCATATCCTTCCTGATCTCACTTAATTTCTTATCCATTTTTTATCCTTTTTTGTTGAATTTACTGAGGTGACAACTTGTTAACAAAGTTATACAGGCTTCAAGTGCACAATTCCACAACACAGCATCTCACCCACTTTGATAGCCTTCCGCATCATTGTAGCCACTTTCTTGCCCATTTCTGTAACTTTCCTGATTCTCTGTCCTGTTTCACCTTCCCCGGGAATCCTCAATCCTGTCTCCATTCATTTTTCATGTCTTTGCACCCAGATAACACTAGTGGAAACCAACAACCATCCAGAGTATGGCTTTTATAGATTCATGGCTATTTAATATCTACTGACCATAAAATGCTAAGCAGCAATTCTTTCTTCTGTCCCACTTAAGCATGTCTCTAATTTTCCACAGAAACTATGTCAACCCTTTAATATCTTGTGCTAATTCCATCACTTGTCCTTCTTCAGTTTAGGAAGTGACTCTTCTGATTTTAAAAGCAAATGACAGTAAATTATGAAATCATGGAACAGAAAATTACTCAACATTCCACCACCGTTTTTATAGCAACTCTTAGGGACAGGAGAGGATAAAACTGAAAAGCCAGGGTGTGGACCTAGACAGCTGATGACTCTTGAGAAATTACTTAAACTTTCTTCGTCTTAGCTTCCAGAGTTAAGTAGGTTATATAGTGTCACATTCAGGCAGTTAGATAGGTATCCATCCCATAAACATGTATTTCCTTTTGATATTTCATGAACCTAACCATTTGCTCAGGCATTGCTAACAATAATTATATATATATATATTTTTTAATTAGTCATTTCAGAGAGGGGAGAGAGAGAGACAGAGAGAGAGAGAGAGACAGAGAGAGAAGGGGGAGGAGCAGGAAGCATCAACTCCCAAATGTGCCTTGACTGGGCAAGCCCAGGGTCTCAAACCAGTGACCTCAATGTCCCAGGCCACCATGACCTGCTCTTTTCTGAAACTTTCCCCCTGAATGTAATTTCTTTTTCTGAAGCTGGAAACGGGGAGAGACAGTCAGACAGACTCCCGCATGCGCCTGACCGGGATCCACCCAGCACGCCCACCAGGGGGCCATGCTCTGCCCACCAGGGGGCGATGCTCTGCCCCTCCAGGGCGTCGCTCTGTCACAACCAGAGCCACTCTAGCGCCTGGGGCAGAGGCCAAGGAGCCATCCCCAGCGCCCGAGCCATCTTTGCTCCAATGAAGCCTTGGCTGCGGGAGGGGAAGAGAGAGACAGAGAGGAAGGAGAGGGGGAGGGGTGGAGAAGCAGATGGGCGCCTCTCCTGTGTGCCCTGGCCGGGAATCGAACCCAGGACTTCTGCACGCCAGGCCGACGCTCTACCACTGAGCCAACTGGCCAGGGCAGTGATTTTTAATTACTAGTTATTTTTCCTCTCGATATGTTTTCAGATTGTATCAGGGAAGACACAGCCAGACCTTTGTGGACACATCAGAATTTTCTAAAAAAATCTCAGAGAAACAAAAATGCAATCCTGGAAACCGGCGGGAAGTGGCCCTCCTCCGGAATCAGGACTGTGGTCATAGGAGAGACACAGCTTCCAGATCTGCAGGCGGCGGGGCACTAACCTCCCCCCACCCCCGGGGGGGAATCCAGGCGGCGGGGCACTAACCTCCCCCCACCCCCGGGGGGGAATCCAGTTTGTCAGGGGCAGTCAGTCTGGTGCTACAGAGAGGCGGTGGGGTACCCTGGTGAGGGCCCCCACATTTCACAGGACATCACTTCCCAGTTTGTCAGGGGCAGTCAGTCTGGTGCTACAGAGATGCGGTGGGGTACCCTGGTGAGGGCCCCCACATTTCACAGGACATCACTTCCCAGTTTGTCAGGGGCAGTCTGGTGCTACAGAGAGGCGGTGGGGTACCCTGGTGAGGGCCCCCACATTTCACAGGACATCACTTCCCAGTTTGTCAGGGGCAGTCTGGTGCTACAGAGAGGCGGTGGGGTACCCTGGTGAGGGCCCCCACATTTCACAGGACATCACTTCCCAGTTTGTCAGGGGCAGTCAGTCTGGTGCTACAGAGAGGCGGTGGGGTACCCTGGTGAGGGCCCCCACATTTCACAGGACATCACTTCCCAGTTTGTCAGGGGCAGTCAGTCTGGTGCTACAGAGAGGCGGTGGGGTACCCTGGTGAGGGCCCCCACATTTCACAGGACATCACTTCCCAGTTTGTCAGGGGCAGTCTGGTGCTACAGAGAGGCGGTGGGGTACCCTGGTGAGGGCCCCCACATTTCACAGGACATCACTTCCCAGTTTGTCAGGGGCAGTCAGTCTGGTGCTACAGAGAGGCGGTGGGGTACCCTGGTGAGGGCCCCCACATTTCACAGGACATCACTTCCCAGTTTGTCAGGGGCAGTCAGTCTGGTGCTACAGAGAGGCGGTGGGGTACCCTGGTGAGGGCCCCCACATTTCACAGGACATCACTTCCCAGTTTGTCAGGGGCAGTGAGTCTGGTGCTACAGAGAGGCGGTGGGGTACCCTGGTGAGGGCCCCCACATTTCACAGGACATCACTTCCCAGTTTGTCAGGGGCAGTCAGTCTGGTGCTACAGAGAGGCAGTGGGGTACCCTGGTGAGGGCCCCCACATTTCACAGGACATCACTTCCCAGTTTGTCAGGGGCAGTGAGTCTGGTGCTACAGAGAGGCGGTGGGGTACCCTGGTGAGGGCCCCCACATTTCACAGGACATCACTTCCCAGTTTGTCAGGGGCAGTGAGTCTGGTGCTACAGAGAGGCAGTGGGGTACCCTGGTGAGAGCCCCCACATTTCACAGGACATCACTTCCCAGTTTGTCAGGGGCAGTCAGTCTGGTGCTACAGAGAGGCGGTGGGGTACCCTGGTGAGGGCCCCCACATTCCACAGGACATCACTTCCCAGTTTGTCAGGGGCAGTCAGTCTGGTGCTACAGAGAGGCGGTGGGGTACCCTGGTGAGGGCCCCCACATTCCACAGGACATCACTTCCCAGTTTGTCAGGGGCAGTCAGTCTGGTGCTACAGAGAGGCGGTGGGGTACCCTGGTGAGGGCCCCCACATTTCACAGGACATCACTTCCCAGTTTGTCAGGGGCAGTCTAGTGCTACAGAGAGGTGGTGGGGTACCCTGGTGAGGGCCCCCACATTTCACAGGACATCACTTCCCAGTTTGTCAGGGGCAGTCAGTCTGGTGCTACAGAGAGGCAGTGGGGTACCCTGGTGAGAGCCCCCACATTTCACAGGACATCACTTCCCAGTTTGTCAGGGGCAGTCAGTCTGGTGCTACAGAGAGGCGGTGGGGTACCCTGGTGAGGGCCCCCACATTTCACAGGACATCACTTCCCAGTTTGTCAGGGGCAGTCAGTCTGGTGCTACAGAGAGGCGGTGGGGTACCCTGGTGAGAGCCCCCACATTTCACAGGACATCACTTCCCAGTTTGTCAGGGGCAGTCAGTCTGGTGCTACAGAGAGGCGGTGGGGTACCCTGGTGAGGGCCCCCACATTCCACAGGACATCACTTCCCAGTTTGTCAGGGGCAGTCAGTCTGGTGCTACAGAGAGGCGGTGGGGTACCCTGGTGAGGGCCCCCACATTCCACAGGACATCACTTCCCAGTTTGTCAGGGGCAGTCAGTCTGGTGCTACAGAGAGGCGGTGGGGTACCCTGGTGAGGGCCCCCACATTTCACAGGACATCACTTCCCAGTTTGTCAGGGGCAGTCTGGTGCTACAGAGAGGTGGTGGGGTACCCTGGTGAGGGCCCCCACATTTCACAGGACATCACTTCCCAGTTTGTCAGGGGCAGTCAGTCTGGTGCTACAGAGAGGCAGTGGGGTACCCTGGTGAGAGCCCCCACATTTCACAGGACATCACTTCCCAGTTTGTCAGGGGCAGTCAGTCTGGTGCTACAGAGAGGCGGTGGGGTACCCTGGTGAGGGCCCCCACATTTCACAGGACATCACTTCCCAGTTTGTCAGGGGCAGTCAGTCTGGTGCTACAGAGAGGCGGTGGGGTACCCTGGTGAGAGCCCCCACATTTCACAGGACATCACTTCCCAGTTTGTCAGGGGCAGTCAGTCTGGTGCTACAGAGAGGCGGTGGGGTACCCTGGTGAGGGCCCCCACATTTCACAGGACATCACTTCCCAGTTTGTCAGGGGCAGTGAGTCTGGTGCTACAGAGAGGCGGTGGGGTACCCTGGTGAGGGCCCCCACATTTCACAGGACATCACTTCCCAGTTTGTCAGGGGCAGTCAGTCTGGTGCTACAGAGAGGCGGTGGGGTACCCTGGTGAGAGCCCCCACATTTCACAGGACATCACTTCCCAGTTTGTCAGGGGCAGTCAGTCTGGTGCTACAGAGAGGCGGTGGGGTACCCTGGTGAGGGCCCCCACATTTCACAGGACATCACTTCCCAGTTTGTCAGGGGCAGTGAGTCTGGTGCTACAGAGAGGCGGTGGGGTACCCTGGTGAGGGCCCCCACATTTCACAGGACATCACTTCCCAGTTTGTCAGGGGCAGTCTGGTGCTACAGAGAGGCGGTGGGGTACCCTGGTGAGAGCCCCCACATTCCACAGGACATCACTTCCCAGTTTGTCAGGGGCAGTCAGTCTGGTGCTACAGAGAGGCGGTGGGGTACCCTGGTGAGGGCCCCCACATTTCACAGGACATCACTTCCCAGTTTGTCAGGGGCAGTCAGTCTGGTGCTACAGAGAGGCGGTGGGGTACCCTGGTGAGGGCCCCCACATTTCACAGGACATCACTTCCCAGTTTGTCAGGGGCAGTCAGTCTGGTGCTACAGAGAGGCGGTGGGGTACCCTGGTGAGGGCCCCCACATTTCACAGGACATCACTTCCCAGTTTGTCAGGGGCAGTCAGTCTGGTGCTACAGAGATGCGGTGGGGTACCCTGGTGAGGGCCCCCACATTTCACAGGACATCACTTCCCAGTTTGTCAGGGGCAGTCAGTCTGGTGCTACAGAGAGGCGGTGGGGTACCCTGGTGAGGGCCCCCACATTCCACAGGACATCACTTCCCAGTTTGTCAGGGGCAGTCAGTCTGGTGCTACAGAGAGGCGGTGGGGTACCCTGGTGAGGGCCCCCACATTTCACAGGACATCACTTCTCATCAACCCAACCCCTCGCACCTGGATGACCGACAAGAACAGTGAAAATTCTTCAAACCAAAGATCACCCCTGGAATCATAAAAACCATTTCACTATCGCTGTCTCATTCACCGCGGCTCAAGACATCTCCGACGGCCGAGTGTTGCTAATTCCCAGCCCTGGCCGCCGCGATGCCGCAGTGTCGGTACTTACCGTGCCGTGAGAGCGCCCGTTCACCGAGCACACGTCAGCCGACAGACACTGTGCTGAATACCTGATTTTATTTCACCTCAAAGCTCCTTTACAATTCAGCATTTTTATTCCTACGTTCTAGAAATGCATCATATAAGGCTTGGAGAGAAAGTCCCGATCGACCGAGGACCAAGGCCAGGTCTGTCTGTTTCTGAGTAAGCCCGGGATTCTAACCGACCACGCAACGCCGTCTGCTGCTTACTGAGCTGAGGCTGACGTATTTCACCCTGACAAGGTGTCTGGCCTCACTCTCGTTGTCCACACTTGAAACCTCGGCCTTGGGGAGGGGGGACAATGTTGGCAGTGAGCTGCAGAACCAGTCTGAGCCCAGTGTCGGCTCTTTCTATCTTGCTGTGCAGCTGAGTATCAGCAGGACCCTCCAAGATTTTTAAGAGATAACCTTATAAAGTCAGTGTTTTAGAAATGTACTAACAGCAAAGCGAAAGCCACCCTTGGAAGCAGGGTGTCCCCCTAATTTACAGGCCGGTTGTTGTTCAAAATACTGGTGATGCGAACACATCAAACTTAACTGGGGCTCTCACAGCAGCCAGGTCCTGTGGATGTCAGCAGGGGCACGGGGTCACTCTGAGTTGGCGCTCTGAGCTCTGGTCATCATGCTGGCTTGAGCAAGGGCTCATTCACTCTGGGGGAGCCCCCCCTCCCCTGTCAAGGCACATGTGAGAAAGCAATCAATGAATAACTAAGGAGCTGCAACAAAGAATTGATGCTTCTCATCTCTGTCCTTTCCTGTCTGTCTGTCCCTATCTGTCCCTCTCTCTGTCCCTCTATCTCTGTCAAAAATAAATAAATACATACATACATACATAAAGACAATATACCAATGTTTGATAGTAATTTTAATGATGTACCCGTCACCCTGCTATCAGAGCACTCTCATGAGAAGAGGAATGGGAGGAGATAAATCTGCCCCTCCCTGGACAGGCCAAAGTGCCACCCGGTGACGGTCAAAGATGTCAGGAGTGAGGGGCACTGCTGTTGTTATATACAGCGTCACTTCACATATTAGTATATTCCAGTCCATCTCCAAGACTGTTCTAAATATCATCAAGGGCATTTTATATTTCATAGCTTCTTTTCTATTTGGAAGTGGGAGGGGAAGGGAGAAGTTCGTTAGGTCTCAGCTAACAATTGGATATAAAGAGAAGAAAATCTAAAAGCAAAACAAAACAAAACAAAAAAAACCCAGTAGTAAAATACTGAGAAAGATTTTCGGAAACCCCTGGTAAAAAGAAGAGAGAAAGAAAAGAACAAGATGAATAACCATGGACGAACAACGGTCCGAAAGGAGAGATGTGAGTCCGGCTACCACAGACTGACCCCGCTATCACAGACTGACCCCGGCTACCAGAGACTGACCCCGGCTACCACAGGCTGACCCCGGCTACCAGAGATGGACCCCGGCGACCAGAGACTGACCCCGGCTACCACAGGCTGACACCGGCTACCAGAGACGGACCCCGGCGACCAGAGACTGACCCCGGTGACCAGAGACTGACCCCGGCTATCACAGACTGACCCCAGCTATCACAGACTGACCCCGGCTACCGGAGACTGACCCGGCTACCACAGACTGACCCGGCTACCACAGACTGACCCCAGCTATCACAGAGTGACCCCAGCAACCAGAGACTGACCCGGCCATCACAGACTGACCCCGGCTACCACAGACGGACCCCGGCTACCACAGGCTGACCCCGGCTACCACAGGCTGACCCCGGCTACCACAGGCTGATCCCGGTTACCAGAGGCTGACCCCGGCTATCACAGAGTGACCCCGGCAACCAGAGACTGACCCGGCCATCACAGACGGACCCCGGCTACCACAGGCTGACCCCGGCTACCACAGACTGACCCCGGCTACCACAGGCTGACCCCGGCTACCACAGACTGACCCCGGCTACCACAGGCTGACCCCGGCTACCACAGACAGACCCCGGCTACCACAGGCTGACCCGGCTATCACAGGCTGACCCCGGTTACCAGAGACTGACCCCGGCTACCACAGACGGACCCCGGCTACCACAGGCTGACCCCGGCTACCACAGACTGACCCCGGCTACCACAGACTGACCCCGGCTACCACAGGCTGATCCCAGTTACCAGAGACTGACCCCGGCTACCACAGACGGACCCCAGCTACCACAGACTGACCCCGGCTACCAGAGACTGACCCCGGCTACCACAGACTGAACCCGTTTACCTTCCCGCTGATGTCCCGTTAGGAAGTCAGGTTTGATTTCTGAAAAGCCGTCCACACCAAACCAAGAAATACCAAAACACGATTACAACATTAATAAAGATAAAAAACAAATGTATATTTTACAGACATGCCACATAATGACGTGACTTATTGGACCAGCCATGTTATGACTTTAATATTATTTTTTTAGTATGGATTAAACTAGCTGAGGCTTCTTCAAATAAATTATTTAGCAAGCACTTGTTGAGGACTCACTAGATGTTGGGCATCATTTCAGACACTTGGGATACACAAAAGAACAAAAATGACATCTCTCCTTTTATTTACTTATTTTAATTTACATTTTATCTTTCAATTCAAGTTGACCTTCAATACTATTTTTGTCTTGTTTCTAGCTGTCCAACAGGGCGGTAAGACAATCATATACTTTACAAAGTGTTGCCTCTAATATGTCCAATACCCACCTGGCAGTATAAATAGTGATTACAATATTATTGACTCTCTTCCATGTGCTGGACTTGACATCCCCAAGGAACTGTTCTGTAACTGCCGATTTGTACTTCTTATTCACCCATTCCCCCAAGCTCCCCTCCTCTCTGGCCACTATCAGTCTGACGCCTATCTCCATGAGTCTGTCTCTACTGGGTTTGTTCATTTTGTTCTTTTGGTTCAACTTGTAAGTGAAATCGTAGAGTACTTGTCTTTCTTTGGCTGACGTATTTCACTTACCATAATACCATCTAGGTTCATTCATATTGTCGCAAATGATAAGAGTTCCTTCTTCTTCATGGCTGCGTAATATTCCATTGCATAGATGTACCACTCCTTTCTCCCACTCATCTGTTGACAGGCACTGGGCATAACACATCTCATTGTGATTGCAAGTTCAGAATGCCTAAGGATGCAACTTTCAAAAATGGCAACACACGGTAAACACAGCATTGTAACTAGATTAGTTGAGTGATCTTCTCCGTGCCCTGGAGAGAGCCTAGGGAAGAGACTGCTGAAGACAAGGGGCGCCGGGTGAGCTGGACAAGCGGCCTGATCTTGACAGCTCTGCTTCCGTTATTTGGAATTAGGGAGCTACTCTCCCAGGTCCCTTCTGTGTCTACAACTCAAACTTAGAGTCAGCTTTAACAATGGAGGTGGGTCGTACGGCACACCCAACATGCCACGTGCCCCTGACATTTCATCCCCTTCTGGTATGGGAGCAGGACGATGTGACTTTTTCAGGCCCAGTTGTTCTGAGGAGAGGCTGACCGAGCATCGAAGACCAGGTGTGAGTTCTCATCTCCTTCAGAGGAAGGGCGGAGATCGAAAGTCAAGATGGCTGAGCCATAGGTCCAAGGGGACTGAACGGAGGAGACACCACTTGACAGACAGGCTGAAGACTTCCGTGGCCCACCCCACCGCCATCTTCACCACCAGAGGACAGAAGATGCAGGTGCTCCGCCACTGACATTCAGGGTCTGTCTGGGACCGGAGAACAGGGTTCCCCTACTCTGTCTGCTGGATCACGCGCCCTCAAGGAGAGGTAGTTTGGGAACATCAGGAGTCAAAAAGGGAATGTATACTTGGCCCAACGTAGAACTTGTTAAATTTCCTAAATTTCGGCATCGTCTAAATCTTTTGAGTTTGACTGTATATACTCACCACAAAACAAGGCTTTATGTTCTATGAAAAAGTTTACAAAAATCACACAAAACGTTCTGTTGAGATTTTCCATGCATCAAAACGATCTTCAAGCAACAGTTGGAAAAGTTACCTGAAAATTAAAGACCCAGCAATTTGTACTCATCTCCTTTAAAGTGAGTTGAAATTTTGTTAAAAAAAAAAAAAAAAGGTGCTGCCCTGGCCGGTTGGCTCAGCGGTAGAGCGTCGGCCTGGCGTGCGGGGAACCCAGGTTCGATTCCCGGCCAGGGCACACAGGAGAAGCGCCCATTTGCTTCTCCACCCCCCGCCCCTTCCTCTCTGTCTCTCTCTTCCCCTCCCACAGACAAGGCTCCATTGGAGCAAAGATGGCCCGGGCACTGGGGATGGCTCCTTGGCCTCTGCCCCAGGCGCTAGAGTGGCTCTGGTCGCGGTAGAGCGACCCCCCGGAGGGGAAGAGCATCGCCCCCTGGTGGGTGTGCCAGGTGGATCCCAGTTGGGTGCATGCGGGAGTCTGTCTGACTGTCTCTCCCCGTTTCCAGCTTCAGAAAAGAAAAAAAAAAAAGGTGCTGGTAAATGCATTCTGAAGGGTTATAATGACATAAACTAAAGACAAATGTAGATTTTAAGGGACACAGCAGGACATCGGGTAACAATGGAATGCACATGCATTTTAAACATGTCCTGTATTGCTACTTTGGCAAGTCTCTCTCTTAACCTTTCTTAACCGTTTTATTTTCTAAAGTCTGACCTGTCGATTTACAGTTAAATATACCTAGATGCCAAAGACACTTTAAAGGGATTTTCTCTTGTAAAAAAAAAAAGTGTTGAAAATTCATTCGTAGGTTGTCCTATTCATGGCTCCTCTTCCTTGTCTTTAAGCATACGAGGACAGTTTTTTCTTTTCTTTTTTTTGAAAAACATGCTCTTTTGAATAAATGAAACACAACAGGGACAGTGTAGTTTATTCAGAACTGGGTCACAGAAAGTAGGTCTGTTTTACTCAGGATGCCATGTCCCAGATGTCATCGGATCCTCACTTCTACTCTAATGTGACATTTTTAAAAACCAGAAATAGCCTCGAGGCTGGAGAGAGAGAGAGAGAGAGGGAGAGAGAGAGAGAGAGAGAGAGAGGGAGGGAGGGAGAGAGAGGAGACGTTGTTCGGAGGACACGAGAATCCGCGGTCGTCATGATCCGTTCTAGGGCAAAGCCTCACAGACAATCCCTGGGCGGCGGCGGTGCCTTCTCCGCCGACTCTGAGCAGCGATTTGAGGTTTCCTGCTTGCTTGTGAAGAGGTCTTGAGAATAGAGCGGCAGGAGACCGCGCACCCTACGTTAGCAGCGTAACAATAAACGGAAGGGGGAGTTCTGCAGTTTGTAAACACTGAGCAGTGAAGAAGGGAAGAGGCAGAGCATGGAAAGGGTCAAGATTAAGACAAAGATAAGGAAAGAGAGAAAGAGAGAGAGAGAGAGAGAGAGAGAGAGAGAGAGAGAGAGCAGTGTAGGGGAGGCAGGATTCCTAATGAGCTTCAATGAGTTCATTCATTCCCAAAAGCGCTGAGTCAGCCTTTGGAGCAGGTGCTCTTAATCCTGGGAGCCCACAGGGGGGCATCCATGGGAGATTGGGGGGGGGGGACATTAAAACCATCAAATGTGAAGGTCAATCCTGAAGGCACGTGTGCCTCTTTCTGGGGAGAGGAACATAATTTTAACTGGATATTTTTTTTCCCAAGTTTAAGATTTATTGACTTTAAACTGGACAGGCTCTGAGAGTCTGACATCAGGCTCAGGGGAAGAGTAACAGCTAGGACAATGGCATCTGACAGATGCCCATTACCCAGAGCCAGCAGGGTTACCCGGAGCCAGCAGGGGTCCGCGCAGGGTCAGCTGCACTGCTGGAAGGGGCGAGCTTCTGTACCCCACCCCACCCCCCGATGAAATCTCGGCTGTCCATCAAGGCCCACATCTCTTCACAAACGCCTCGTACAAGATCACAGTATTCTGAAAGAAAGGCGCACACACGTGTAAATAATAACATATCAAAAATCAAAATCAATATGATAACTAGCGATCTGCCCAAAAGAAAGGGTTCCTCTTGGAACCCTGGTGCACTATTTGTGGACATGTCAAAAAGGCATAACCAGGATGAGAAGAAATGTATGGTGGTTCCTCAAAAAAAAAAAAAAAAAAAAAAGATTAAAACACAGAATTCACGGAATTGTAATCTGATATCCCAAAGATTTAAAACCTGCATCTCTAAGAGATTTCTGCACTGCTGTGTTCATTGCCAACAATATCCATTGTAGCCAAAATGTGGAACTCACTCTGATGTCCACAGACAGATGAATGTCTGTACATACAACAGAATGGTGTGCAGCCTTACAAAGAAATCCTGGCACAGGCTACAACACGGGTGAACTCAGAGGATGCTAGGCGAAGGAAACTAAGCCAGTCATCAACAGACAACTGCTCTACGATCCCACTTACACAAGGCGCAAGGGCGATGAAGTCCACAGGGTCAGAAAACGGAACGACGGTGCCCACGGAATGGTGGATATCGGGAGTGGTTGAATGGGGACTGAGTTTCAATATTTTTAAGATGAAGAGCTCTCTGGAAACTGGTTGTACAATAACTCAGATATATTTAGAACGACCAACGGTATGTTTGCAAATGGTGAAGACGGTCAAGGTTATAATATATGTATTTTATCCCAATTAAAATTTTTTTTTAAAATGTGTAAAGCAGGATTACTTCTAGAGCTCTTGATCTAGAGGGATGTTCATACCGTACTGTTAAGTGATACAGGCTGGGAAAAAGGATAATGGAGCTCACAATCCCGTTTTTGAAAAACAAACAAATCAACAGTGTTCCATGTGGTTGTACACACTCATGTAACAACACCGGAAGGCGTGTACGGATCAAACTATTAGGTTATTCCAAGCAGGCTGAGGCACCCCGTTAATTTTGTCTTGTATGTCTGTATTTTTTCACTTCTTTAATAAGCATTTACTTTAATAATTAAAAAAAATATATTTTTTAAAAAGTGACAATGTGATAAGAACTCAGAAAAGATGTGGACAACAAGGTTAATGTGAGGTGACAACAGGAAACAGTCTCTGGTCCCGGGGGTGTTTCTACAATGTCTCACAGTCAAGATCACACAGGAGCTAGATCTTGAGTTCTTCACCACTAAAGAGAGAGAATCCAAATCCAGAAGGAACAAAAGTTAAGGCAGCATGCTTGAGAAAGATGGCATCTGTGGTTGTTAAAATAATTCCATGTAGGTCAGTTATTTCTTATTGATCTCATACCGGTTGTAAGCCACATGTGGTGTGACTAACACTTTAATGTTATAGAGTAGAATTCATCATTTTAAAGGTATAACCTCTAATTGTGCTTTCTTCATTTAACAGGACACCATGAACACCCTTTTAAGACAACAACAATAGGTAAAGATGTAACTTGGTCTTTCTGAAAATTCATCAATGTTTAAAAATAGTATTTATAAAGAAAAGAAATAAGAATGTACTGCAGACCAGCGCGGCTTCTAATTCTGGGTCTTGAGTGAGAATGGTATGGAATTAAGAAAACAGACTTATTTAAAAAAAAAAAAAGGATGGGATCGGGAGGCTTCTTCAATGCTGACGGCAATATCCGAGTGCCCCATAGCCCCAGTTTGCTTTATTATATAGCCATATGCAAACCAAGGAAGTCCTTGTTACAAAGTTACACACCTGAGGCTAAAACAGGAACTCTCTTAAGGCATAAACAGGAATCCCCCCACCATGCACAAGCGAAATCAACCAACATCTGAACAAAGAGTAAGAGGAAAGGCATGTAAATTGCTTCTAGCAACTTAAGCAAGTAAGTGAAGTGGGTGCAAATACTCAATACCATAGCCAATATGGAGGTGGAGGGGGGGAGCTCTTAGCCTTTTGCTAAGCCTCGAATTTATAAAGGCTTTTTGCCACTTGCAGTATACAACAAAAATTAGCAAATTAGGCAATTAATTCAGTAAGTTAAAAAGTGACAAAATTGACTTAAGAAAAACAGAAGGGAGGAAATGATAACATTACAAATTAAAGAAATTGATAAACAAATCCAAGATGTTGGGGATTTAGCCAGCACAAAAGAGGACCTTGCAAAAGTGTATCTGAAAGCATTTAAAATTCAAGTGATAAATTCTGTTCAGTGAATAGAATGTTACCCCAGCAACCGAAGTCACGAGTTCGATCCCTGGTCGGGGCTTGTATAAGAAGCGATCACTGAGTACAGAGCTAAATGGAACAACTGAAGTGAAACAAGTTCATGCTTCTCTCTCTCCCTTCAACTCTTCCTTTCCTTTCTCTCTTGCTCTCAAAAAGAAGGAAAAAGAAAGAAAGAAAAAAAGATTTTAAGATAACATAAATTTCTGAAACCGATCCCATAAGACAGAGAAAATGAAAATAAATCAATTGCCAAGTAAAAAATTGAGAAACACAAAAGTGGAAAAAAAAAAAACCCAGAAAAACCAATGCTCAGAATTCACAAAGATCATTAAAAATGGGAAGACATAGCCTGACCTGTGATGGCACGGTGGATACAGCGTTGACCTGGAACGCTGAAGTCACCGGTTCGAAACCCCGGGGCTTGCCCGGTCAGGGCACCTAGGAGGAGCAGCTATGAGTTGATGCGTCCTGCTCCTCCCTCCTGCCATTCTCCCTCTCTCTCCTCTCTTTGAAATAAATAAATAAAATATTTTTTTAAAAACTGAGAAGATATGAATCACGTAGAAAGGTATGTGAAGCCTACGCATGCCGTAATGCGCTCGGAAGCCGAAGGAGGGATGTGTCGAGACGGAAGGCGGCAGAGGAAAGCTGTCCCCCTTACTCTCGTCCATGGACGCCAACCCCACTGGCGTGGCTCAACAGGGTAGGGGGCGTCCCAGGAAGCCCCGGGGTGGGGGAGGGTGATGTTCGGTATCATGTGACCGAGTGGAGCCAGGACAAACATCTGCCTGCAGAGGAGTTGGCATCGTATAATCTGGTCAACTGTCGAGCTCGGACACTTGGTGAATTTCTCCAGGAGCAGATGCAACCAGCGGTTGGTCCACAGCAGGGGCGGGGGGGGGGGGGTAGCCACGTCATGTTCATGGCCGTGTGGTGTTTACTGTTCGGGGACAGAAGGGGGACCCACACGCAGCTGAAGGGGGGCCAGATGACCGTCCACCCAAAGGGGCTCTGGGTCTTTAACAGCCTTTCAGGAACCGCTCCCCGAAAGCCTGGGCTGGGGTCCCGTGGGCTGGGTTTCCTTAGCTTCCTGCCGACCTACCAGCGGAGCTGGAAACCCTGTCTCTGTCAGGTCCTCTCCGTCCAGACAGTAAGTCCTCCCCCCACCCCCTCCGCCGCCCACCTCACACACACACACACACACACACACACCATTCCGATGATAGAGCTTCTGTCCTGAGCTCTAGTCTCAGAACAAAGCGTCCTCCCCCACCCCCTCCGCCGCCCACCTCACACACACACACACACACACACCATTCCGATGATAGAGCTTCTGTCCTGAGCTCTAGTCTCAGAACAAAGCGTCCTCAGAAAACATTTCGAGTGTCCGAGCTGGTGGCGTGATGAAGCCTGCTGGAAAGATGGGGAGGAACCGCTCTTTTTCTGAGGCTGGAGGAGGCTTTGGGGACCGGTGTTCTTGGCACTCAGGGAGACGTTGGGTTCTTACACAGGTGGTGCCGACCGGTGGTTCTCCTCTCCCCTCAGAGCAGAGCATAGGGGGGCGGGCGGGGCATGCTGTTAAACTGCAACAATCAGGTACCTCGTCCATCCCTACCTCACCCGGTCATCGCTCTCTCATCTCCCACGCTCTGTCCAAATGGCTGACCTTTCCAGCTAAGTGTTCATTACCAGGCATTCCATTTTCAGTTCTAGTCATTCCCGTAGAGGAGGACCGCGGCAGCCTGTCCTCTGATTTACGGGTAGACACTGTTCTTTCTGCCACGTCCGGGGACAGCTTCTGGGATGAAGCACGGCTTGTCAGAGCGCTTCGCTGAGCAGCGGAAGGGGGGAGGGTCTGACCCAATTCTTGGTTCTGGCTGTCCTGAGCCTCAATGTCAAGGGCACCACGGCCCCACCATTCCTCAACGTCAATTTGTCCGTGTCCCTCCCAGCAGCGTGGTCACGGGGACACAAGGGCAGCCCTGGCAGGTAAGGGTGTGAGGGGGATGGGAGGAATCTCATTTTCTGAAATGGAGCTGACGATCACTAGCAGGCTTGGAAGCATCTTGGGGCTCAGGGACAGAGGCAGGGGAGGCCAGGCGATCTGTCCCTAGCAGAGGTTGTGCTCCGCGGGGGTAGGGGGGCCACCCAGACGATGGTCAAGACTCCTCAGTGAGGTCAGGTTGAGATGTGCCCAAGATCTGCCCGTCGAGGCCCCCAGGAGGCAGGCTTCTTTAAGAAGGTTTTGAGAACCTTGTCTGCTGATGTGCCCAGAGCCACCCAACAGGAAAGACCACAAGGTGTTCCACCCAGAAGCAATGAAGAGCAAGAGAAGAATCTAAAAGCGCCCAGTGGAATTATTCAAGTGTGTTTCTGTCGCAAGGAAAGGGCGGAAGTATCCCGTGTCGTTGAAGGGGGAGAGCAAGCCCTGACCTGGTCCATGGGGACATCTCTCCACCTCAAATTAGGACAAGCCGCCCCACTGACACGAAGCTTCTCACTGTCTCCGTCTGAAAGGATGAAAGCTGCTCTCGGAGAGGAGACATCCGTCTTCTCTGACCCGCCCCCAGGTCACTGCCGTTACTCAGAACAACAAAATACCTTTGCGTCTCCACAAACACCATCGGCAACACCTGATGCATCTGCCTTTGATTTTTGCCATATTTTCCAGATTATGAAAAGCAACATAGTGGCAGGCATCTATGGCCGGGCCACCGCTCTTGGGGATGAGTTAGTCATTCCCTGAAAGACGCACGAAGACAGAGTCCACGTGGGGGACTTCCCTCACAGCCCCTGCATTCGGCTGCAACCCCATGAACTTGAGATTAGCAGCTTCATATCCATCTCGGGGCATGAGAACGCCAATTTGAAAAGATGGCCACGAAAAAAACCCACTCATCTTTCTCTTCCCATTTATAATCTTTTCATTGAAAGGGAAAATGAGCCCTGGCTGGTTGGCTCAGTGGCTAGAGCTCAACCTGGCTTGTGGATGTCCCGGGGTTCAATTCCTGGTCAGGGTACACAGAAGAGTCCATCTGCTTCTCTTTCCCTCCCCCTTCACCCTTCTCTCTTCTCCTCCCGCAGCCATGGCTCTATTGGTTCAAATGCATCGGCCCCCAGTGCTGAAGATGGCTCCCTGGGGCCTTCACCTCAGGTGCTAAAAATAGCTCTGCTGTGAGCATGACCTCAGATAGGCAGAGAATAGGGACTAGACTGGGGTTTCCAGGTGGATCCTGGTCAGGGTGCATGTGGGAGTCTATCTCCCTTCCTCTCACTTAGAAAAGGGGGGAAAAAAGAAAGGGAAAATGAGCAACAACCAGAACTTATTTTTATTATTTAAACCCGGATAACGGTCCCTTCAGTGTGTGCGTCTGTGCCTACACACCCACGTCTCTATACGCACATATAATGTTTAACAAGCATGCATATATGTAACATATGTAACATCTGCATATAATGTGCACCCGTATAAAAATCATTATTACTTTATTGCTTCTATTTTCTTCTTAGATCAATATTTCACCCCCTCCCCTAGGACAGACTTAGAGAGATAGGAACCAGACCTGTAGTCAAAGGTACAGCAGAAGATGGACGCAGAAAGTCAAAGCAGAGCGATAAAGAAGTTGGCCAGGCTTCACAAAGCCCGGGGGTCCCTCTGTGACATCACAGCGCGTGCGCGTTGTCCGCTGTAGGAAAGGCCCCGGGAAGAGTCCCAACATGTGGAAAACTGTTTGGGGTTCCCCGCTCTGGATCTCAGGGGAGAGAAACGCCGGGCTGACCCCCGACGGTGAGCTTGAAACGTGCTCCGGCCCGGGGGGTGAGCGCGTGCGCGGGCCCGGGGTGAGCGCGCGCCCTGTCTTCCTGTGATGCCGCGTCAGAACCTCGGTGGGACATCCGGTGAACCGCGCTTCTGTTGTTCAACAGCAGGTCCCCGTGTCGGCACTTCTCTAAGAAACGCCCCTGTTCCTGGGCCACGCGCGCGTTGACACTGGCTCCGAGGGCTCATGAGTTATTCCTCGGAGCCTTGGCGGGGGGGAAAGGTTGTATAATAAATTCAGTTACGTGGTTTCTTCCAGCCTCATAGCAACTTTCTCCATTTGGCAAATGATCTTTCTCCGGCCGTGAGAGTCAGCAGGTCGGTGAAGGGGGTTGAGGAGCACGGGTAGCCCCCCCATGATCCCAGGGACCAAACTCCTAAAACTCCGGAGTCCAATCAGAAAGGATATAAATGCAAGACATTCCTGCTTGTGTGGAAAATGGCAGCAGAGCCCGTAAAAATTGACTTAATGAAGTAGTTGAGGACTCTGGAAAGAAAGGGCCTTGATTACGGCAGGGCGGACACAGCTGAGGGCTCATTTTCCTGCGGCATCTAAGACCGACTTTCCATCCCTAAGGACGGAGACCTGCTGGCTGGTGAAACTCATATGAGAGGAGAGTCCTATCAAATACTGACATCCCTTCGAGGACGCCCCGGGCGCCGTAGGGTAACTGCTATCACTGTGAGCATTTGCCAAGATGGTTTACAAGTCTCTTGTCACAAAAAAGCTTAATTGTAACCGCAGCTTCTGTGGTGCGGAGTGTGGGCATCATGGGTGTGTGCAGGAGCCCACCTCGTGCATTTGTGACCCGGAAGACCACTCTTCCATTCAGATCTGGTGCTAAACGCTGGAAGTCTAGAAAAGAAGCCCGGGTGTGATTTCAGCACTCCGAGGAAGGGCTGGGCTCAGACACAGGGACTTGGGGACCAGGCAGAATCCTCATTATTCAAGTCTCATAGGATGAATAATAAATAATACATCGCTGATGTCAGGAAAGAAAGTCACAGAATTTGACATTGTTTCCAACCACCGACATTACAGACTGGAGGGCTTTGCAGCTCCACCCATCTGTCTGGATGTTGTTTGCCCCACCATGTGACACATAAAGGTCACGCTTTTAATTCTACTGTAAACAGCTTCACATTCGTTCTCACCTTCAGTGATTCAGGAAACCCCGTGACTTTCCTCCAACTGATTCCCTTTTTTATTTAAATTCAGCTCCAAATCACATTTTTTTAATTTTTTTTTATTTTATTTTTTTTTTAGGTGAGAGGAGAGGAGATGGAGAGACAAACTCCCACATGCATCCAAACCAGGATCCAACCGGAAACCCCATCTAGGGCCGATGCTCGAGTACCATGCTATCCTCAGAGCCTGAGGCCGATGCCTGGACAATAGAGACACTGGTTGCCGGAGGAGAAGAAAGAGTGAAGGGGGAGAGAGAGCAGGGAGAGAGGCAGATGGTTGCTTCTCCTGTGTGCCCTGACCAGGGATTGAACCTGGGATGTCCACACACCGGCCAGTGCTCTATCCACTGAGTCAACTGGCCAGGGCCCAAATCATGATTTAAAACAGTTGCTAACTTGGTACATGGTAAACATTCAACAAAAAGTCTGAGTATGAGGCCCTGGCCGGTTGTCTCAGTGGAGGAGCATCAGCCCAGTGAGTGGATGTCCCAGATTTGATTCTCGGTCAGGGCACACAGGAGAAGTGCCCATCTGCTTCTCTCCCCTCCCCTTCTGTCTCTGTCTCTCTCTCTGTCTCTCTATCTCTCTCTCTTCCGGCAACCATGACTCAATCAAGCACATCAGCCTGGGCACTGAGATGGCTCTGTGGAGCCTGAGTCTCAGGTGCTAAAAATGGCTCAGTTTCGAGCACAGTCTCAGATGGGCAGAGCATTGGCCCCAGGCAGGGGTTGCTGGGTGATCCTGGTTGGGGTGCAGGCAGGAGTCTCTCTATCTTCCCCCCTCTCACTTAGAAAGGAAGAAAAAGAAGTTTCTGAGTGTGATACCTCTACCAGGGCACCACCAGGAAGCTGCTGTCACAGAATCAACCCCGGAGCCCTCCCGCAGGGCCCCTGGGAGACAGAAGAGCTCACCCCACACCCCTCTCTGCTGCCCCAGCCCCGGCCCGAGCTCACACGGACGCCCCGCTGCTCCAGCGCCCTCCACCCTCCGGTCTCTCTCTCTCTCTCTCTCTCTCTCTTGGACAACCTCCGTGCTCTCCTCCTCTCTTGCAAAGGGCTCCCCTGCCCCTCTGCACACAGCGGCCTAAACCAGCCTTCCGAATCAAACACACCCAGCCTGAAACCTGTCCCCCTCTGACCAGCGCTCGAAGAATTGAGAAATAAACTATTTCTCTCAATATTTCTTTTTTTTTAATTTTACTGAAATTATCGGGGTGATTTCAAGCATACAAGTCTATACTGCACCATCTGTGTATCGTCTGGTGTGCTCACCACCCGAGTCAGGTCTCCTTCCCTCCCCATTGACCCCTTCTCTCCTCCTCTACCTCCCCACCCCCTTTCCCTCCGGCAATCACCACACTGTCCTCTGTGTCTGGGAGGTACTATTACTGTTTTTTTAAGGTTAATCCCTTCACCTTTTTCACCCAGCCCTACAACCCTCCCCCCTCCCCCAGCTGCCCGTCTGTCGTCTGTCCTGTCTACCTAGGAGTCTGCTTCTGTTTTGCTAGTTCATTTTGTTCGTTAGCTTCCACACGTAAGTGACATCGTACACTCTCGGTCATGGAGCGCATTCCCAGCGCGTCCGGCGGTGGTCCGGCCTGGTCTGCTGCCCACGCGGCTCCCCGGCTCGTCTAGAAACGTCTCTCCTTCCCCGTCATTCTGCAGTCCTGCCCGCCGCTTCCTAACGCGGCCCTGCCCGCCGGGAGCTCACATTCACTTCAGGATGTTGACAAGCGCTCTTTGTTTCAAGTGCAGATAAAGGGTCAGAATCCCAGGAGAAATCTAACCAGCGCATCTTGGGGTTTCTGACAGGTGTTTCTGCTCTGCCCCCCCCCCCCCCCCCCCCCGGGCTCGGAACGTATAAAGGGTAAACAAGATAGAAAAGGTGCCCGCTCTCCTGGAGGCTAGACAGCCAGATTTCATGGGGCTGCAAGTATCTAAAAACCCTGCTCTAGTCCCTAAGCAGGTAATGAATATTTCTCCCAAGCTCAAGAAGTGCAGGGGAGGCGAGCTGTAGATCAGCTAAGCGATGTCATCCGGGACCAAAAATGCCTCCCCTCGTTTCATTTCTTCTCCTTAATGCAGAAGGCTCGGTGTATTTATTCCTATTATTCTTGGCCACAAGGTGACTATTTTTTTAGACTCTAAGGCAGGGCCAGGGGGTGGGGAGAAGAGTGATATTTCTTACCGGGAAAGCAACATCTCTGCAAGAAATACTGTTTCCTCTTAGAACTCATTTGCCAGAACAGGGCCACATTATGTTTCTGGGCTACAGTGGAGGCCAAGGTATTGAATTTTATTAACTAGGCAACGGCCGCACTGAATAAAATCAGGCTCCTGTGATTAAGGAAGAAGGGAAGAGAGAAGATAGAGCCCCCGACAGGAAAATTACAGGCTAGGGGAGGGAGGTAGACACTGGGGGGAGCAGGGTAATGCCCCCCCCCCTCCGAAGACGTCTACATCTACTCCCCTGAACTTATAAATATGTTAATTATCTGGCAAAAGAGATTTAAGATGGAATATTGCTAATCAGCTGACCTAAAAACAGGATTATCGTAGATTCCCTGGGTGGACACCATGTAATCACAAAGGTCTTACAATGCAGGAAAACACACAGAGGGCAGTGAGGGGGGGACATGGCCTGATGTGGTTTTATTACTTTGTTTTTTTAATTCATTTTTATTTTTTAGTGGGAGGCAGGAAGGCAGAGAGACAGACTCCTGCATGAGCCCAGACTAGGATCCACCCAGCAAGTCCATTAAGGGGTAATACTCTGCCCATCTGGGGCCCTTGCTCCGTTGCTCAGCAATGGAACCATTTTTTAACGCCTGAGGTAGAGGCCACAGAGCCATCCTCAGTGCTCGAGGCCAACTTTCTCAAACCAATCAAGCCATGACTGAGGGAGGAGAAAAGAGACAGAGAAAGAAAAGGGGGAGGTGTGGAGAAACAGATGGGCACTTCTCCTGTGTGCCCTGACCAGTAATCAAACCCAGGACATCCACACTCCAGGCCTACGCTCTACCACTGAGCCAATCTACCAGGGCCTGGCCCAATGTGATTTTGAAAGTGGAGGAAAGCAGCCATGAGCTGAGGAAACCAGAGATCTCTTGAAGTGGAAAAGGCAAGGAGACAGACTCTTCCTTAGGACTCATGTACCCCGGCCAACATCTTGACCTTTGTTAGCTCCATGACCTTTTTGTCTGATGGACTTCTTTCTGATCCACAGCACTGTCAGGGGATCGTTCTGAGTTGTGTGAAGCCCCAAGCATGTGATACTTTGTCAAAGCTGCAACAGGGAGCGAATATAGACACCAAGCCAAACAGTCACTCCGAGAACTAACTACAGCTGCCCTGACTGTTACAAGCAGAGTGCTACAAAGTATGTTAATTAGGGTACATAGTGTATACAGGGAATAAATCTCCAAACGTCTACATTCAGCACTTAAAGAACCTTCAAAATTTAGACTATTTGTGCCTTTCCAACCCCTCCTTGAATTCTCACCATCTTCCGTGGTATCCAACCTCCATTTTTCAAGTCAGACCTTTAGTACTCAGAATCCAACCCAAAGCATACAAAGAACTTAATGAATTAATTAACTCATTCATCAATTATCAATGCATTTATTTATTAATGTGCATCAGAGTGGTTAATAGTTATAAATGTGAGTCTGAAACACAAAATAGAGGTATATAAATTGTAAGTGTACAGGTGTTAGCTATTCTGGTAGAATGGAGAAGACTTGACAGATAATAGAAAGTATAAAAAAAAGAGAGTCAAAAACAAAAGCTTGGAAGGTATCAACCTTTAAAAAGTAGGCAAAGGTGATGATATATATAATGTTACCATAAAAAGATACTAGATATGTGAAATAAACAATCAAGATTTTTTAAATGTAGATGATTTCATTTGATTCCTGGGAAACAGTACCACAAACACACAAGACACACAAAGAGCTTGGGAGAAACTGATCACATTGCTAATCAGCTGTGCTTGAATTGTGTGTGTGTGTGTGTGTGTGTGTGTGTGTGTTAGTCACACTATATTGTGACAATAAAGATTATTATTTTGATTTTTCTATATTTCAGATTTATGGCACAAAATGGGATGAGGGAAGGTAAAGGGATTCATGAAACTATATACATAACACACAGATATAGATAACAGGACAGGAAATCCTAGAGGGCAGGGGGGAGGGTGTTGAGGGGAGGGGACAAGGGGGTGTAAAGGGGGACACTGGGTGGGCAGGAGGGAGTTATATTCGGTGGGACACTTGAATCCATGTAAACACAATAAATTAAAATTAATAAAATTTACACAAAAAAGAACAATAGTGTTTCAAGATCTTTCTTAAAATAGTTAAAAGAGTTTCTTCCTCTACCTGTCCAAAGGGAAAAAAATCTACCATCTTCTTTTCTGAGGCTGGAGCCCCTTCCACCTGGACCCGCGGTCATGGCCTTGCCTGCACCGCCCCCCCCCCCCCCCCCCCCGCTCCCCGCCCTCCCCCCGGCCCCCGCACCCCGCCTTCCCCCCTCCCCCCCACTCCCCGCCCTCTCTGCCCCCGCTCCCCATGCCCCCGCCCTCCCCCTCCCCGCCCCCACTCCCAGCCCTCTCCCCTCCCTGTCCACGCTCCCCGCCCTCCCTCCTCCCTCTCCCCGCTCCCCCCTCCCCCCTCCCTGTCCACGCTCCCCGCCCTCCCCCCTCCCTGCCCCCGCTCCCCCTCCCTCCCCCCCCCCCCCCCCGCTCTCCACCCTCCCCCCTCCCTGCCCCCGCTCCCAGCCCTCCCCTGCCCCCCTGCCCCCTGCCCCCTGCCCCCTCCCTCCCCCCTCCCTCCCCTCCCTCTCCCCGCCCTCCCAGGCTCCCTACCCCTGCTCCCAGGCCCAAGCCCATTCTGTCTTCTCCACTTCACACTCTGGCATCCAGACACAACCCCCCTCCCGGGGGGGGGGGGGGCACCTGGACTCCAGCCAGCACCCCTCCCTCAGCAGGCAGTGACACCTGGGTCCACCAATTCCAAGGTTCCCTGCTAATCCTCACAGTAAAAGCCAGTTTAGGTCAGTCCCTGAGGAGAAGCCCAAGGGTATTGAGTATTTTCATTTGAAAACAGAGGACAAGAACTGCATTTACATATCACAGACTCTGGGCTGCCTGCTGTTTACATTGGCACTGCCCACGCTGCCAGTCAACCTCCAGCCACTGGGGCGCCCCAGGGACCAGCCAACAGATGGGGGTCTAAAATAACGAGAGAATAACCCAATCAGTTCCACTGTGAACTCAGAGGATCAGGATAAACTTGGAATAACTGTGGACACATTATTGAGTCCATAGACCAGCGATTTTCCTGCTGGTGTGCCATGGCACGCCCGTACGCCACAAACAGACACACTGCCGTTCTGAAAAAAGGTCTAGAACATGCAATACCCGCCTATTACTAAGGGTACTGACTCCTTCTCCTTTAGACTGTCAGATAAAAAAATGACAAGAGCCACACAACATTAGCCATCTGGTGTGAATGAATCACAATGATACCTACTTATTTATTTATTTTTGGTTTTGGTGAGAACAGCAAGAAATTAATCTATTGTTTGGTGTGCCGCAGAACTGCAGCGACTGGTCTACGTGCGTGTGCGGTGAGAAGGCTGAAAATCTTCGCCGTTCTTCCAGGGACAAGAACCGGAACAGAACGGTCACCGTCCTGAAGGCCCGCACACACGGTGTCACTAGGATGAAGATTCAGTTGAAGGTCATTTTAATCAACATGCCCTGCCTGGGAAATGCAGGAACCAATAAATGGAAATTTATTTGTACCTTTCTCTTTTGTTACGTGTCCTGTTTCCATGGAGTGAAGATTAGTTGTAATTTCCTTGTTCTGTTACATACGTGAAAACATCTCTCAGCCTGTTGTGACGTGTATATAACATGTGGCCGTGTGACATGGGTGGAATGGATCCGGCATAAATCAAATTTTATTTGAAGTGCTCATTCCTTTTCATGTAGAAGTGCTGTCAGAGGATCTCGTTCTGGAAGCCGATGTCGTTCTTGAAGCCACTGGTCGAGACTTGGCTGACACGTTTTTGTTTTCATCTGAAACAGAAAGCCAAGCCGGAAGTTTTCATTCTATAGTTCAAGAGTTGAGATTATTTGGGGGGTTTGTGGGAACCACAACATTAAAACATCTGGAGTCGAATCTGTTTCTGGGATTAAAAAAAAAATGTCACGAATCACGAATAATACTAATGCTCTCTCAGGGAAAATTAATCAATCAGTGGATGCTGTTGTCGGACAAGGGGCCGCCCCCTCCTGGGTATCAGCTAGTGGTGTGAAACCACTGCTCTCTGTGGTGTTCCACCCTTCAAACCAAGCCTGCAGGTCTGGCTTTTATTTGAAACAAGGACTTTCATAAATGTATCACCCACCGTGTCATGCTGCCTTGCTATTTGTGATGGAGCCAAGTGTGTCCCCCCCCCACCCCAAATCTGTCTATTGAAGCCACACACCCAGTATCTCAGAATATGACCTTATTTGGAAGTGGGGACATGACAGATATGATTAAGATGAGTATCTGAGTGAGCCTTCATCCAATATGACTGTTGTCCTGATAAAAGGGGAGAAGTTTAAACAGGGTGGACACGGTGTACGGTCAGCCGTCACGGCCACTGCGGCCACGCACAGGCAGGATCTCATTGGATTCCGGCCGATGGTAACGAAACAGTGGAGTCAAAGAATGGTGGGCCATGCCTTTATTCAAGTCCTGCACTGGCTGACGAGCAAACAGGCAGGGAAAACACTTCCTTTCATTCAGGGCTCCCAAAGCCACTGACGCATTCTCCAGTCCCACAACCAAGAAAATCTTCTCCAGTGTCTCCTGGAATCAAAGGCCCCACCAGCCTCAGCGGAGCTCGCAAAGGCCCTCAGCTCTGGTTCCCCATCCGCACACCTTCTCTCTCTGCCAACGTGGCTTCTCCCTCAGCACCCTGCCTGCTCTCTGCTCTCCCTGCTCCTCGCTGCCTCTTCTCCTTCTGCTCTCTTCAAACCTTTCTGGTGCATAAACCTCTCTTCCAGCGAACATTAGCAAAACCATGGCCCTTCCCACGCAGGAAAGTAATTTGCAATGTCACGGATCACATATGCCTGGTGCCGCCCAGCCCCCAGGGCGGACTATAAGCGAGCATACATAAAAATTATATTTTACAAACTTATTTGACCAACACATGGCTAGAGGGGGAAAAATAGGAAAATTCATAGAAAGAAGAAGAGATCCTTCCCCCACAACCCCTTGGAAGGAAACAGCCCCACTGAGATCTGGATCTTGGACTTCTAGCCTCCGGCACCGTGAGACCGTAAACTTCTGCTGTTCAAGCCAGCCCGTTTGTCTGCTGTGCTCCGGCACCCCGAACAGACCAATACACCATTTGTAAGCAAAGTGCAACTTCCTAATTAAATCTGGAATGTTACTCAAGCCATATTACAACTGGTATTCAAGTCATTTTTTCCAAGTGAAAGATTCTTTTTAAAAAAATATGCTCCTGGCCCTGGCCGATTGGTTCAGTGGTAGAGCATTGGCTTGTTGTGTGGACATCCTGGGTTCCATCCCCAATCAGGGCACACAGGAGATGTGATCATCTGCTTCTTTCTCTCCCCCTTCTTTCCTCCTTGCCCTCCCGCAGCCAGCAGCTTGATTGGTTCAAGCATGAGTCCCAGGTGCTGAGGATAGCTCAGTTGGTCCAAGCATCAGCCCCAGATGGGTGTTGTTGGGTGGATCCCATTCAGTCGGAGCGCAAGTGGGAGTCTATCTCTCTATCACACCACCTCCTCTCACTTAAAAAAAAAAATTTACAACAGTTACAGTTGCTTCCCTTGACTTTGACCTGAGCTTGAATGCCTTCAAAAAGTGTCTTAACCTCTGACGATCGTCTATAACTTGTATTTCATTTGTTTTTCTAAAAAAATGACAGGTATAGACACACTACCTGTTTTCTCAGGCTGACCTGGTCCTCTGTGCTCTGCGTGGGGTGGCCGACACCACACCCAGTTGCGTCCTGCGTTCCTGCTGGGCGCTCCAGCGTTACACGGTGGAGAAACTCAGCTCGTGCGCATTAAATGAGCTAAGGAAGCCTGCCGCTCTCGAAGGATGGATGGAATCCCAGCGTTTGCATTACTACATCTAGCTGTAACATCAATGTCCGAGATGGTGCAAATCAGCTCGTCACACCTGCCGCTCTGGGAGGGTGGATGGAGTCCCAGCGTTTGCATTATTACATGTTACATTGTAACATCAATGTCCGAGATGGTGCAAATCAGCTCGTCACACCTGCTGCTCTCGCTCTCAGAGGATGGATGGAGTCCCAGCGTTTGCATTATTACATGTTACATTGTAACTTTAATGCCCGAGATGATGCAAATCAGCTCGTCACACCTGCCACTCTGGGAGGGTGGATGGAGTCCCAGCGTTTGCATTACTACATCTAGCTGTAACATCAATGTCCGAGATGGTGCAAATCAGCTCGTCACAATAGCTGGGGAAAAGCCACCTTTCTTAACTTTTCTGGCAGAGTAAGATGCCTCATGGTTAACTTTAGGAGAAGTTCTTCGATTTATGCTTCTGACCTTTCCATTCCTCGCCGGGATGAGATCCTTTAGAGAGACCTGTCTTAGGCTAAAGCCAGCACGAGGATTTACCTCACGTTTCAGCTCCACGAAAATGGAGCTCCTCTTTGGAGAGCATCGAGTTTGCTCCTCTCACAAGTCTCTTCGTCTCCTCAGCACGGGTGAGAAGTTGAACAATCACAACAGAGTGCCGAAGAAAAACAAGTGGAAGAGGGAATCCCAGCCTTCACCAGATAAACAATTCCAAAATCATGGAGAAAATTTTAAAAAGCAAATAATAATACCTTGTGAAATTGCAACAGTTTCGATCCTACTTAAAGTAATGGGTCTGTTCATGGAAATCAAACTCCTGATTTTTTTCCCCGGAGTGAAGGACCATGTCTTAGAAGTGGAGAGACTCTTATGAAAAACACTAGATCAAAAGTAAGATACGTTATGACTCTTATGAAAAACACTAGATCAAAAGTAAGATACGTTATTCATGACCATTGTATTTTTTTTTTTTTTTTTTTTTTTTTTTTTTTTTTTTTGCATTTTCCTGAAGCTGGAAACAGGGAGAGACAGTCAGACAGACTCCCGCATGCGCCCGACCGGGATTCACCCAGCACGCCCACCAGGGGCGACGCTCTGTCCACCAGGGGGCGATGCTCTGCCCATCCTGGGCGTCGCCATGTTGCGACCAGAGCCACTCTAGCGCCTGGGGCAGAGGCCACAGAGCCATCCCCAGCGCCCGGGCCATCTCTGCTCCAATGGAGCCTTGGCTGCGGGAGGGGAAGAGAGAGACAGAGAGGAAGGCGCAGCAGAGGGGTGGAGAAGCAAATGTGCGCTTCTCCTGTGTGCCCTGGCCGGGAATCGAACCCGGGTCCTCCGCACGCTAGGCCAATGCTCTACCGCTGAGCCAACCAGCCAGGGCCTGTATTTTTTTTTAAGTAGAGGTTCTTTTTCTTCAGGAGCTCAGAGGAGAGTTAGTCAAATGATTTTGTCGGCATGGGTTTTAACAGAGTTTACCGAGAGAGTTTGATGGTTCTATTTTCTGGAAACAATGACTGTTTGATGATGTGGATCTCAAAGCAGCATCTTCTCTGTGAAAAGCCCAGGAACTCCTGTAAATAACTCTTTACAGAACATCTGTGCTAAATGGGACTACATTGTGAAAGGGGAAAAATCAAAGAAACTTAAACAAATATTCACAAATGAATCTTTTATATATATGTGTGTGTGTGTATATATATACATAGATATAGATATAGATATAGATAGATATCTATATCTATCTATATCTATATCTATATATCTATATCTATATATAGATATAGATATATAGATATATAGATATGGTCTGGTCTACCAGAAAGTTCTGTCCGTTTTTGGAATAAAACAAAATACAAATTTTTCTTGCCATCAATAAACTTTATTAAATAATATAATTGCCATTATTATTAATGATTTCTTGCCAGCATGAGGGCAATTTGTATATCCCATTTTTGAAAAATGTTTTATCTTTGGATGCGAAAAATTGAACCAGTGTTTGTTTGATATCTTCTTCATTTTTGAATTTTTTGCCCTTCAAAAAATTTTGTAAGGACAGAAACAAGTGATAGTTGGAGGGTGCTAAGTCTGGGGAATATGGTGGATGCGACAGACATGCTTCTGTAGCATTTCTTCCTTGTTGAAATTCGTAAAAATTACAGTGGCATAAATGAACTTTATCAGTAGCCATGGGTACACTATCGCTTCACACATAAGACTAACGTGAATCAACTTTGTTTTAGTTAATTTGCTACATCAGTATGTATACATTAAGTGATAAAAATAGAGAAGTACACATGCGCCAAATAAACGTGGATAGAAACAGACAGAACTTTCCGGTAGACCATATATATATCTATATATATATATATCTATATATATCATTGGCAAGTGCTTTGCTTTGCAGAACTAGTCAAAATTTGCTTACCTTTACAAGGAAACTGGCTATCCAAAAAAAATTAAGTGTATAAACATTGTCTTTATTATCCAAACAACACCTGCTGCTGTCGGTAGGTGGGTGTTTAAATAAGAAAAGTCAGAAGTGTTCAGAAATAAGAGAAGAAGACGGTGGAAGCCCACTATCAAATCCACCTCAGAGGAGATCAGGCGGAGATTGACAATGGCACATAAAAGAAACAGAAATTCTGTCTGGCCTATTACAACCAAGTTGTGAACATATTTTAAAAAAATGGCTCATGGAGTTGCTATAGAGTGAGAATTATGAAGGCAAGTATCCAAGGGAAAAATGGAGTCAACTTCCTTCCAGTGTGCAAGAAAGATCGGCAAGATGCCTATCACTGCCTAAACAGATGGTTGGGGTTCGCTGTAAGCTACTGCACATTGAGGTCATAGGATTACTTGTCACTGTAACTAATTTTATGGTTACAAAGGAATCCAGTTGATATTTTGGCTTCCTCAAATGAGCTGGTTGTGCCATCTTCGATGTTGTGGTCCACATAACAGTTACTTTGCTTAAACCAACCAACTGGTATTCAGGAGATACACACTAGTTTCAAGGACTCTGGTGAATTCACCGATACAAGAAATGTTTTCCAATGAAAACTCTTGAAAGCCAGGCAGCTGCCTTTTCCTGGCTCTTACAAACATTTTGCTGTGTTTTTTGGGGAGGGAAAACAAGCCTTTTTGACATTTAAATTTCTCTTTCTAGATTCTAGTCTGATGTCTCAAATCCCGCAATAAGTTGTCTGTCTAAAGTGAGAGCAATCATAATCAGTCAATCACTCAAAGACTCCAAGTTAGAATATGATTTTACAACTCTTCTGAGAACTATCATACACGACTTTTTTTCACTGAGGTATATTTGGCATATAACATGACATCAGTCTCAAATAGAAAATGTCATGATTGGAGCCTGATTGGCACCGTGGATAGAGCATCAGACCGGGACACGGAGGACCCAGGTTTGAGACTCTGAGGTCACTGGCTTGAGCACAGACTCATCTGGTTTGAGCGAGGCTCACTAGCTTGAGATCAAGGTTGTTGGCTTGAGCAAGGGGTCACTCGGTCTGCTGTAGCCCCTGGTCAAGGCACATATGAGAAATCAATCAATGAATAACTAAGGTGCCGCATGAATAATTGATGTTTCTCATCTCTCTCCCTTCCTGCTTGTCTGTCCCTGTCTCTCTCTGTCACACAAAAAAAGTCATGATTTGATATCTGTGTATACTGCAAAATGATCACCACAATAATCTAGTTAACATTCATTATTATACACAGTTATGATTTTTTTTCTTGTGATGATGAAAATTTTGAACATCTACTCTTAACAGCTTTCAAATATGCAACTCGGCATTATTACTGTATTTTTCACTCCATAAGATGCACCTGACCATAAGACACACCTAGGGTTTTAAGGAGGAAAATAAGAAAAAAAAAATCTGAACTAAATGGTGTGTTAAAATATTTAATAAAATACTGTATTTTTTGCTCCATAAGACACATGGGCATTTTCCCCTCCACTTTTTTGGGGAAAAGGTGTGTCTTATGGAGCAAAAACCATGGTAACAATAGTCACCATACTGTATATTACATTCTTGGGAGTTACTTTATAACTAAAATTTGTAATTTTAGACCGTCCACCCATTTTTAGAATCATAGAATTGGCCCTGGCTGGTTGGCTCAGGGGTAGAGCCTCAGCCCGGCTATGACTGTCCTAGCTTCAATTCCCGGCCAGGGCACACAGGAGAAGCAACCATCTACCTCTCCTCCCCTTACCCTTCTTTTTCTCTATCTCTGTCTTCCTCGCCCGAGGGCATGGTTCAGTTGGAACAAGTTGTCACTGGGCACTGAGGATGGCTCCGTGGTCTTGCCTCAGGTGCTAAAATAGCTCAGTTGCTGAGCAACTTCCCCCAATGGGCAGAGCATCACCTCATACGGTGGATCCTGGTTGGGATGCATGCAGGGATCTGCTTCTTTGCCTCCTTACTTCTCACTTAAGACAAAAAAAAAAAAAAAAGAATCATAAAATTAGTATTACATGACACAGTAAAGAAATTTAAAATTTATCAGCTTATTTGTGAGTGTGTTTTGTATTGGGAATAAAAAAGGGCGCCCAGAGCATTCAAGCCCAGGCGTTCGTTTGTTGCACTTCAGCGAGCAGAACACACCTGTTGTCAAGGAAACACGTCTAAACGTTCCCTGTCCCCAGAGTTCTTTCTGCGTTACAATCGATGTTTGTGAGAGGGGAAGAGAAACTCAGGAATGTATTTCACAAACAGAACAGCCCATCAGAGTTCATGATACAGCAAACTATCTCACTGGCTCTAAAATTTGGCACCTAGACTGAAAAAAAATTGGAGAAACTGGAAGTTCAGCTTTTCAATCCTTGTCCTGGTAATAAAATAGGAGACGCCGCCACTGAAGATTTTAATGTTGGAACACTGTAAGCCTCGGTTCTGTTCATGGATGTGGTATATACTAATGAAGAACATTAAAATCACGGAATGATTTTGATAAGCTAGAGACTTTTTAATTAAAAAAATAATTTTTTTTTTGAGAGTTGAAATGAAAGCAGCACCCATCATGTCTAAGTCAGGGTAGACTGGGTACTGCTGCTGTAACAAGCAAGCCCCAAATCTCAGCCCACACTCTCTACGCCTTACACCCATGGCAAGTTGGCCAGGCTTCTGCTAGACAGAACTGCCATCCTTAGACGGTGGCCCCGGCTGATGGAGCACATCTTGTAGATGTCAAGGCAGAAAAAAGGAGAGACAATGAGACTCTGCCTTGTATCCAGACTGGGAAGGAAAAAAAAAAAAACAAAAACAAAATATTTTTTTAACGGTGCTAATGACTCTGAAAGGCAATAATAACATGTGCAATTCCATGTCACAGTGTCAACCAAAATCTGTTGCTCTGGATGAGAAAGAGAGAGAACACCTGAAAGGCCATTCATGTGGGAGCAGAGCTAAATGAGAGCAGTGTCTTTTTTTTTATTTTTTTTTATGGAACAACTTGCAGCGTTAACATTGTGAAGTAGGTAGAAAACAGGAGAGCGAAGAGAACAAGGTGGATGTGTGTCACAGGGCCAGTCGAAGTGGACACTACAGATACTCTCTGTGCAAGACCACAGTACGATTCTTTCATCACTACAAGGTAACCAGGGCATCAAAGACAAGAACCAGCTGCATGGTTCCCTTCTCGTTTTATTTCTTTTTTCTTTTTTATTTTCTGAAATGAGAAGCAGGGAGGGAGAGAGACAGACTCCCGCATGTGCCCGACCGGGATCCACCCGACATGCCCACCAGGGGGTGATGCTCTGCCCATCTGGGGCATCGCTCTGTTGCAACCAGAGCCATTCTAGTGCCTGAGGCAGAGGCCATAGAGCCGTCCTCAGTGCCCGAGCCAACCTTGCTCCAATGGAGCCTTGGCTGCGGGAGGGGAAGAGAGAGACAGAGAGGAAGGAGAGGGGGAGGGGTAGAGAAGCAGATGGGCGCTTTTCCTGTGTGCCCTGGCTGGGAATCGAACCCGGGACTTCCACACACCAGGCTGATGCTCTACCACTGAGCTAACCAGCCAGGACTTCATTTTATTTCTTAATAGACCGAAGGTGGTATCACTGATGTTTGCATCACCTGAGGCCCGAAGCATGACTATCTGAGACCTGCTGATAAAACCACTGCCGTTTTTTACCCTTCCCGCTGGGAAGGACAGCAGGTGCTCTGACTCCCATTCTGATTTTTTGGCAGAACAAAAATGACACTCAGTTTATCAAGAACAGTTATCATGTGGGTTTTTTTTTTCTGCCTTTCTTTGAAATACAAAGGGCCGTGCATCTGACTAGTTTTCTAGGACAAAAAAATAAACAACAAACAAAAAAACAAAACAAGTAATCAAACACAATTTCTAGACAAAGGGACACGCAGTGAAGAACTCACAGGCGTTATATCTTCTCCCTCATACAAACAGGTAACCCGTCTTGAGAAGGAGCACACCTAGTGTGACACACCTGGCTGGAAGGACAGACAGCACTCAGAGGCCATTTGTCCCATGTGCGTCCTCCAAAAAATAAGGTATTGTTTACATGATTCAGTTGGTCTCAAATTCCATTGATGGGATATTTTTAAAAGGTCTTCTTTAATGTAGATCAGGCAAATACAATCAGCTGTGAACAAAAGCCTTGCAAATATTCAAAGCACTTAAAAGGAGGTCATGTTGACACTTGAGTTATCACCGAACTTTCTGAAAGGGACACAATAAAAGCATAAAATAACTGCCCTGCGACCTTGCTAACTCTTCTGTGCCCTCATTCACAGAGGAGAATTGCTGGGTTACGGGGCGTGAACACATCTGCCCATCCCTGTTCCAGGTAGGAGTGTCCCAGCCTGCTCCTCCCAGTGACACGAGTCTGCACCCCTCTGCATCTCGGTGTTTTTATATATACTATCATCAAGAGGACTATTCAGCAAGATGGTCGGCAGAATTCTATGGTGGCCCCATCACCTCAGCCCTGACATTACATGGTTTAACATATTTGACAGATGTGGTTAAGATTACTAATCAGGCCCTGGCAGGTTGGCTCAGTGGTAGAGCGTTGGCCTGGTGTGTGGAAGTCCCAGGTTCGATTCCCATTCAGGGCACACAAGAGAAGCGCCCATCTGCTTCTCCACCCTTCCCTCTCTCCTTTCTCTCTATCTCTCTCTTCTCCTCCTGCAGCCAAGGCTCCATTGGAGCAAAGTTGTCCCGGGTGCTGAATACGACTCCATGGCCTCCACCTCAGGCACTAGAACGCCTCTGGCTGCAACGGAGCAACACCCCAGAGGGGAAGAGCATCACCCCTTGGTGGGCGTGCCGGGTGGATCCCAGTCAGGCACATGAGGGAGTCTGTCTGACTGCCTACCTGCTTCTAACTTCGGAAAAATACCAAAAATAAAAATAAAAATTACTAATCAGTTGATCACAAAATAAGGAGATTGATTACTCTAGGTCAGGGGTCTCAAACTCAACTCAGCATGTGGGCCGCAGAGCAAGATCACAGCCGTTCGGCAGGCCGCACTAGGTCTACAAAAGGCAACTGTTACGCAACACTTTTCTCACTGCAGTTGAAAACAAAAAAAAAATCAGTACAACAAGCACAATCGTACATGCAGTTTACTCAGTGTCACAAAACGACCAGAAACTATAGTTCGCATCACAACTGCTGTTAACTAAGCTAATATCTAGCTAGGATGCTAGAGAAATGAAAAATACAAGTAGGCCCCTAGGCTTACTTAATTTTATCCAAAATATTTTGAACTTCGTGGATTAGTCTGCGGGCCGCACAAAATTGTTCGGCAGGCCGCGAGTTTGAGACCCCTGCTCTAGGTGGTCCTAAGCTAATTACACGAGGCCTTTAAAAGTAGAACATTCTCTCAAAGAGTTTGCATAAGGAGAATTCAGAGAGTCAGGCATAGGAGGATTCAACAAGAGAGGAATTCGGTTGCTGGCTCTGGAGATAGTGGGGACACGGAGAGAGGAGCTAAGGGTGGCCTCTGACAGTCCGCACGAAAATGGGTACCTCAGTCCCACAACCACAAGGATCTGAATTCTGCCCACATGTTGCTGGGGATTCTAACACGCTACTTCATTTAGTCAGCGGCTGCCGCCGCTGCAGACCGTCCGCCCCTGTGCAGAGCAGTCCTAGGGCACCCTGGTCGGACGTGGGCGGTTCTCCTGTGAACGCACTCTGCTCTCTTCTCACTGAGGACGCTGAAAATACTGGGCTCCTTTCTCGGGTCTCACCTCCTGCTAGGTGATGGGTTCATAACCCCCTGCTGGTCACAGGAGACCTCATGACGGGGGCCGGCTGGCAATCCTGGGAGAGGTTTTCCTCCCAGCAGAGAGACCGCTCTCGGCCTGTGAACGGACGGGCTGTTCTGTGCGGGCGTGCCCCTTGCTCCCACGGTTATTTTGTAACCACAGGCAAACATACCTAAAAACTGAAGACAAATCATGAAAAACAAAATGGAAGACAAAGAACAGAAAAACACCTTGGTCCTTGTAGCACTGCTTGAATACAGATGCTTGGTCTTTTCTAAAATGTCCAGGAGAGAGTTGGTCCACACCAAAAGGTCCTGGAAGCTCAGTTCTATAAAAAAAATGTCTGTGAGTGGCCCCGGCCAGTGGGCTCAGCGGTAGAGCGTCGACCTGGCGCGTCGATGTCCCAGGTTTGATTCCTGGTCAGGGCACACAGGAGAAGCGACCATCTGCTTCTCTTTTCTTCCCTCTCTCACTTCTCTCCATCATCCCCTCTCACATCAGTCGCTTGATTTGAGAGTTGGCCCTGGGCACTGATCATAGCTCGGTGGTTTCAAGCAGCAGCCCCAGTTGAAGGCTGCTGGATGGATCCTGGTCAGGGTGCATGCGGGAGTCTGTCTCTCTATTTCTCCTCTTCTCATTTAAAAATAAAATAAAAAAGAAAATATCTGTGAGCATATTTGGCTCATGCCGAATGGTTCTTGCTACTTAGCCCTGTCCAAACATGTCCACACGTGGAAAACGTCTGTAAGGCCAGTGGCCGCAGGCAGGCAGGTTCACGTCGGATTCGGGCAGACGGTAGAGGAACTGTGGAGCTGGAGGGTCATGGGCCGTTCCATTTATTAGGGTCCTGTGGCAGCAGACAAGCAGGCAGGCAGGTGTGGAAAACCGCTTCTCTCTCTCTCTCTCTCTCTCTCTCTCTCTCCAGACTCTCCAGCAAAAGAGGTCTGGTGGGGGAGGGACCTTCTCAGGAAAACAACAGCAAACAATGGCCCCTCCCAAGCAGGCAGGAAGTCCGGAATTTGCAATCTGCCACCCTGAGGGCACATACCCACAGCCTTCCACAGACTGTACACACAGGGCTGCCCCGTGCTCATGCACCAGTCAGGCTAAATACGAGCGAGTCAGCCTAACCATACGTATTACACACCGTTTGCCCAACAGTGTCCAGGGGTTCAAATAATCCACAACATTTATCTATACTTTAGTTTATAGGATTCAGATAGAAAACAATACTGTCATGTTTTATTGGTTCAATTACTGTGTTACAGTTATATTGCCATAATAACCCATCTTGCCTCCCTGGCTTACCTCAGTGATAATGGCACAGGGGTGAGCTTATCAGATCGGGGTCCATTTTGCAGAGAATGGGGACTTATATTTACTAGGCAGATCACATGTCTCCAGGGACATTTTGGACAAGACCAAATCTCCTTCAAGGACACAGCTTTGCCAGAGGTTAAAACCCAAGACTCTCCAACTCTGTGTACTTCTTTTAATTTCAGATCGTAAACGCTTATTTTTAAATCACTTTTAAGTTTGGTATCCTTTCACTTGTGGCTGAACAGGTTCTAAATGTCATGCAATTGTCTCCACATGGTCTAGACCTTGTAATAGGACCGCCAAGCAAGTTCAAAGTGTTTCTTGAGTGATACAGTAAGTATCCAACATAATCCCAGCAGACCCAGACTTGTATTTCTCAGTTGGTGTTTTGTTGTTTTCTCTGTATATTTCCACTTAATGGCAACATTTAGCTGCAATAAAATAATGATTTAAGGGATACTTAAACTGACATTATGTGACTGTCTTTGCAAACGGTAATGCTTTGAAAGCTGAAACTAATAGTAACTGTGCAGTTTAAACATTAATATCTTGCTAATCTGAGGCCTCCCTGGTGGTGGCCTAGAGCTAGCAAATACTGCGAATAAATATGCTAGTGCAATGCATGCCCACAACACTTACTGCGCAGGAAGGACTGTATCAGCTTCCTTCCAAATGAGACAGCTGGACAGTCGAGCTAGAAATCTTGCCATTGCTTTAAGACAAAGAACTTGAGAAAGTTTCCGTTTCATGGCTGAATTGATGTGCATTGCTCAGTTGAGGTTTGTTTGCTCTAAGGCAGGGGTCCCCAAACTACGGCCCGAGGGCCGCATGCGGCCCCCTAAGGCCATTTATCTGGCCCCCACTGCACTTCCGGAAGGGACACCTCTTTCATTGGTGGTCAGCGAGAGGAGCATAGTCCCCATTGAAATACTGGTCAGTTTGTTGATTTAAATTTACTTGTTCTTTATTTTAAATATTGTATTTGTTCCCGTTTTGTTTTTTTTACTTTAAAATAAGATATGTGCAGTGTGCATAGGGATTTGTTCATAGTTTTTTTTATAGTCCGGCCCTCCAATGGTCTGAGGGACAGTGAACTGGCCCCCTGTGTAAAAAGTTTGGGGACCCCTGCTCTAAGGGTTAGGAGGCCATTCTAGAAAGGAGCAGGGCCTTGTTATAGAGACAACAGTGTGTCTACGCTCTGTTTTCATTTCAAGGGAATTAGCAAGGTTCCTGACCCCAACATTCTTATGTGTAAGACAGACGCTGTTAACTTCTACTAACACACAAAGGCCACAGAGCAGGGGAAACCGGTGATAAGGATCTGCATCTGGCTTAACCAAAGTGAGAGAGAAATCCTTTAAGACGAAAATATACGCAGTACCAGGGTTTGCTGTTTGCTTATTTTACCTCTTCACAGGCTTTATTTCACCCTCTTTATTATGGAAATCATACGGCCAGTTACTGCAGAATGGGACCTTGTGGGGACCTACCTATTCCAGAGGGAGTCAAGTGCTTGGAGTTTACTTTCTGTTTGGAAGAGACTGGCGGCAAAAGGTTTAATCTTCCTTATTCGGTGAAAGGAAGTGCGTCAGTTAAAAACTCCGATGACCACACACAGTCAACTCAAACTAACATAAGCTAAAAAAAACCCCAAACAAACAAAAGGCACCTGATTTCTCAGGCACTAAAGAGACGAGAGGAGGCTCTGGTTCACTTTGACCCAAGCGCCCGTTCAGCATCATCCAGACTCCGTTTTTCTCTTGAGTTTGTTCTCAGGCTCCTGGCATGCAGCCTCCCTAGCTCCAGGCTCGCAGCCTCCTCATTACTGAGAAGACCAGGCCCTCACCAGGTACGCAGTTGGTTGGAACATCGTCCCTAGATGACAGGGTGGCACATTCGATGCCTGGTCAGGACACATACAAGAATGAATCAAAGATGGCATGAATGAGTGGAACAATAAATCAATGTTTCTCCCTGTTTCTGTTTCTCTCCCTTCCTCTCTTTCTAAAAATCAATTAAAAAAAATATTTAGCCCTGGCCATTTGGCTCAGCAGTTGAGTGCTGGCCCGGCGTGTGGAAGTCCCGTGTGGACAAGGCCCACCGGGGGTGAGGATGACAGAGATGCAGAGACCTGACTCCGGGGACCAGGTTCAGTGACGCAGATCTGCTTTATTCAGGAAGCAAGCTAGCGTATACACACAGGTTCAGCCTATAGGGTGTTACAGCGTGTTCCTCAAAGCCAATGGCAGAAAAGATCAGGGAGCTGCCTGGTTAGCACTGAGTTACTTCCCTACAGAGGGCGAGCTCCCTCCTGGGCGTGCCCAGAAGGGTTTCAGGTGCAGGAGTGTTCTCACAGCATTGCATCAGCCACAGCTGCTAGGAATGCGCTCTGCGCTCTACCTACAGTCCCAGGTTTGATTCCCAGCCAGGGCACACAGGAGAAAGCGCCCATCTGTTTCTTCACCCTTCCTCCTCTCCTTTCTCTCTGTCTCTCTCTTCCCCTCCCACAGCCAAGGCTCCATTGGAGCAAAGTTGTCCTGGGTACTGAGGACAGCTCCATGGCCTCCACCTCAGGTGCTAGAATGGCTCTGGCTGCAATGGAGCAACAGCCCAGATGGGAAGAGCATTGCCCCCTGGTGGGCATGTCGGGTGGATCCCAGTCAAGCGCATGCAAGAGGCTGTCTCTCTGCCTCCCTGCTTCTTACTTCAGAAAAATAAAAATTAAAAATTAAATTTAAAATATCAGGAGAGAAGAGCCAGGCCTTTCTTCCCATGATTCCAGAAAAAAAAAAAATCTCCTTCAATTTTATTTCTTCTTATTGGGTCTTTGTCCATCCCTGAATCACGGTGACCAGAGAAAAACTGTCCCAATGAGCCAGGCACTAAAAGTAGAAACTTCTGCCCTGAACTATATGATATATAGACTGAGAGTAAGAGAGGGTGTTGTTCACCAGAATAAACTGTAGATTTATTGCCAAGCGGAGAGAGCACAGTTGCCTCGTAGCGATGACAAAGATGTCCACTATCAGTTTTTCCTTTTCAGTGACAGCATAAGTAAAACTAAACGGATACATTCTTTGGATACACAAAAGTACAGTCATTTCATAGTGGTGAGACAAAAATCACTTTGTTTGAGGTTGATTGAAAGTACGCATGATTCCCAAATTTTATTATTGTAAAATACAAAATGTATTTTGTACATATGGCTTAATGGCTTAATAATACAGGGTGGGGCAAAAGTAAGTGTACAGATGTTTGTATAGAAAATAATGCAATAATTAATAAATAATCATACAAGAACAAACTCGGCGTTTTGTCTATTCACAACTGTGAACCTACTTTCACTGTACCTTATGTATTTATTGTCTTTTAATCACACAGCAAGTTGATGTGGTGATGATAACAAGTTGATGAAAAACATTAAATTGATTTCAATTACGTTGATGAGCTCAGCACTGCAAAGGTGTTTTCATAGAAACAGAGAAGAGGCCCTGGCCAGTTGGTTCAGTGGTGAAGTGTTGGCGGGCGTGAGGATGTCCCAGGTTTGATTCCTGATCAGGAGAGATGACCATCTTCTTCTCCACTCTTCTCTCTTCCCGTTTTCTGTTTCTCTGTCTCTCTCACTCTCTCTCTCTCCCCCCCCGCCCCCCCCCCCGCAGCCATGGCTCAATAGGTTGGAATGCATTGCCCTGGGCGCTGAGATTGGCTTCATGGAGCCTCTGCCTCAGGCACTAAAAATAGCTTAGTTACAAGCATGCCCCCAGATGGGCAGATCATCGGCCCCAGATGGGGGTTGCCCATTAGATTCCAGTCAGGGCACATGTAAGAGTCTATCTCTCTCTCTCCCCTCCTCTCACTTGGAAAAGAAAAAGGAAAAGAAAAAAAGAAAGAAACTGAGAAGAAAAGATGTTACTCCAGATGCCAAATTAACCTAACTGGAGGGAAAGATGGACTTCCAGGAAGCGGCTGGCCCAGGGAATGGGAAAGAGAGGTTCAGTAAATGTGAAGTCCTGTGTTCTTGCTAGAGAATACCGTATTTCCCCATGGACGAGACGCACCCTTTTGTGAAAAGTCTGGGGTCTAAAAACTGGGTGCGTCTTATACAAGGGTTCTAGAGCAGCGGTTCTCAACCTGTGGGTCACGACCCCGGCGGGGGTCCAACGACCAAAACACAGGGGTCGCCTAAAGCCATCGGAAAATACATATTTCCAATGGCTTTAGCCGCTGAGAAGCCGCGCTACCGTCTGCAGTAGTGCTATTCAGCTTGAACGCACGCCGTTATGGATGGGGGAAGCTGGGGGGGGGGGTGCTCCACAGTCCATAGCAGCCCGGCTGCTTGTCCATAGCAGCGCATTACGTGTGTTGGGCGCTTGCTGGCGTCATCAGTGGGCGGGTGCAGCAAGCGCCGGAGGACAGAAGCCTAGGAGGCGGAGAAGCAATGAGAATACATAATGCATATCAGGTATTTACATTCCGAATTTACATAGCAAAATTACAGTTATGAAATAGCCACCAAAATTATTTTTTGGTTTGGGGTCACCGCAACATGAGGAACTGTATTGCGGGGTCACGGCATTAGAAAGGTTGAGAACCACTGGTCTAGAGGGGTTTTTTTAACTTGCATTTACCACTTTTTCACGTGGATGAGGAGTTGGATGATTTTTATGATGAATAAAACTTGAGTTCAATATCTTTATGTAATATATATATTTTTCCCCCAATTCCAGGCCCCAAATTTAAAGTGTGTCTGGTACATGAGTGCGTCTTCTACACGGGGAAATACGGTAAGCGAATGCTTCTGAAAAGTTTAAAGAAGATTGGGGCCTGACTTAGAATCCTCAAGGCCATTCAGGGTTTAACTCACTAAGGTCAGAAGATAATCTCAGGGTGGGAACAGCAGCTGCACCCTCCGAAGCAAATAAAGGGGGGAAAAACCCACAACAATGAATCAAAGTTTTTTTAGAGACCCCAGTTTCATAGGAACAGAAGGAAGAACAAGTGAGACACGACCTTCTGTTTCAGGAAATTATAAGAGTCCTTAAAACCAGGTCAAGAATGCTTAGCAAAGTCGGTAACAATGGCGGGGGACAGAATTATACAGGCCAGAGAGGTCCAAGCCCCTGCCATTTGCTAGGCACGTGGCCTAGTCCCCACGACTGAAGCTGCTCTCTGGGTCTCCGTGGCTCTATCTTCATGAAAACAGGGAAACCTGTTTGAAAAAGAGCTTGAGTCCGAAAGGGGACCCCGCATCTGCCTTTAGCCCCGTCCCTGGCGCCGAGGAAGTGGACCTGAAACATCTCACAACCCTCACAGGACCTGGAAACTGACCGGTTGAGGGGTCGGAGGCCTCCCAGCATATCCTCCGGGTTCTGACAGTCTGAACAGCATTGTTCCAGGTTAGCGTTTCCCCGCGTGTTAACTGTGCGGCCCTCAGAGGTGCGTCTCCACCCCAGACGGTGTGCGCACTGGAAGCGCGTGCACACACGCGTGGAAAAGCGCAGCATAGGGTCCAGGAGTGAGGGCGCGGCACACGGCGCCTGCTTTCACGGACTCGAGAAGAGGGGGAGTCTGAGGGCTCCCCGGGATTCAGATGGAAGTCCGGAGAGGGTGGGGAGCCTCGGGAGAGGAGGGAGATGTTGATCTCCTTGCTGCAGAGATCCGGGTTCTGCTGTGGGTGAGCTGGATGGTTTGTGGTGCGCGAGAATCTGGGTCCAGAAAGGCTGCGAGGGCACTGGATGCAGGAAGGTCATCGACTTAGGAGACAAGAGACAGAACAGAGAATAGCATTGGGGGTGGGGTGGGGGGGGGGGAGGAGGCAGAGATGGCGATGCTGGAAGAGCACAGGTGAGCCCCCCAGAGGAAGGTCTCTCCCCAGGAAGACCAGAGAGAGGGGGCTGCACCTGCCCCCCCCCAGCAGTGATTACAGGGGAGACCGGCTGGGAAGGAGCACAGGGCAGGCTCCGCAAGAGGACCCCAGATGTATCTATAGGAACTTGTAGTAAATTGAATTTTGTTTAAAATTACGGGCTTGTTGTTGGCCTCCCGTACTGTTAATGCAAGAATATAATACTCTGTAATGAACGAGGAGGGTAAATAAAAAATGACTTACTGTATAGAAAGTGTTCTGTTTCAAAAAAATAATTATGCAGGAATGGCGACCCTGAGCACCGCCTGTGTTTTTAGGGCGCTATAACATGACACCCCTACGCTGTCATTTCAGACCAGGGGTCGGGAACCTTTTTGGCTGAGAGAGCCATGAACGCCATATATTTTAAAAGGTAATTCCATGAGAGCCATACAACGACCCCTGTACGTTACACATTATTCAATAAAAATTTGGTGTTGTCCCGAGGACAGCTGTGATTGGCTCCAGCCACCCCCAACCATGAACATGAGGAGTAGGAAATGAATGGATTGTGATACATGAGAATGTTTTATATTTTTAATTATTTTTATTTATTTATTCATTTTAGAGGAGAGAGAGAGAGAAGGGGGGAGGAACAGGAAGCTTCCATTCCCATATGTGCCTTGACCAGGCAAGCCCAGGGTTTTGAACCGGCGACCTCAGCATTCCAGGTCGACACTTTATCCACTGAGCCACCACAGGTCAGGCCCGAGAATGTTTTATATTTTTAACGTTATTATTTTTTTTATTAAAGATTTGTCTGCGAGCCAGAGGCAGCCATCAAAAGAGGCACATCTGGCTCACGAGCCATAGGTTCCCGACCCCTGTTTCAGGCCATAACAAAAACGGAATCCGGTCTCCTTGGACTGTATCGGTAATTCTGTAATATTTGCTAAAGAGCACTGCCTCCAGGTGATGTCTCCAGCCATGAACTTGATAGAATTCGCTTCCTTTATTTTTTATTTCTCAGTCATGCAACCCCACACAGACGCACTCACGATCCATCACTGAGACTGATGGCTTCCACGGCTGAGGTACCTGTCAGAGCCGTCCACCTCTCTCCATCCCCACTGCCACCAACCTGCCATCTTCCCTTGTCTAGACCACCGCTGAGGCACACAGATCCGTGTGGCCGCTCCGTTCTGTACCCCAGTCCTCCTCCATGCTGCAATCTAGAGACATCCTGCAAAAAGACACCTGTAATCACAAACATCCGGGTACTCAACACCCAACAGCCGCTTCCCGTAGGGCTTAGATCAGGAGTCCCCAAACTACGGCCCGCGGGCCACATGAGGCCCCCTGAGGCCATTTATCCAGCCCCCACTGCACTTCCAGAAGGGGCACCTCTTTCATTGGTGGTCAGTGAGAGGAGCATAGTTCCCATTAAAATACTGGTCAGTTTGTTGATTTATATTTACTTGTTCTTTATTTTAAATATTGTATTTGTTCCCGTTTTGTTTTTGTACTTTAAAATAAGATATGTGCAGTGTGCATAGGGATTTGTTCATAGTTTTTTTTATAGTCCGGCCCTCTAACGGGTCTGAGAGACAGTGAACTGGCCCCCTGTGTAAAAAGTTTGGGGACCCTTGGCTTAGATGAAACCAACTCCCTGTGACACAGCCGGCTCCCACCTCCTTCTAAAGATGCATCCGTGTCCTCTCTCTGATGGGCGCCTGGTGGCCCGGTCACACCGGATATTTTCCAGGTTGTGGCCCATTCCTAATCATTTCCATTGCTCCATGCTTTTGAAATAAGACCCTAGACCACACTAACTTACGCCACTCAGGCATTCTTCAAATATAAGCTTACATTTTCCTTTCTTTAGGAATCCCTGACCACCCCCAATCAGAATAGGTCTACCGTGTTACCCACTGGATTACGTTTTTGCCTCGTGACACCTGTCCCACTCATAATTATGTGCTATTGTCTTTCTTTTCTCGGTAAGCGGCAAATTTCTCAAGGGATGAGACCATGTCATCTTTGCAACCAACTTTACAGTAATAAGTAGAATCTATGCTGTGAAAGAAACACACCATTTATGGGACAAATGGAATTTTCCCAAGAATATTATTCAACTAAACGGTAGTAAACATTTATATTATTGCTGAGTGAGTCTATTAATTATTTCAGTTGTTTGTCCATAAATGCTCATGTGCATCACATACTATGAGTCTATCACGAAATATAAACAAAAGGTCTTTAAAATATGTTCGTTTCAGTCAGATAATAAGTATGTTCTTTAGGATGGAGATATGTGATTTTAAGATTGTGAATTTCCTATGCCCATTGCCTTCATAACCATTTAAATGATTTTAGAAATACGCAAAACTGCTTTTCACAACAATATCCTCTCTGTTTCTAATTTCTTGGCAAAAAGAAACTAAGAAGAATTTACTCTGGGAGTTTTTTCCAAAACACTTCTTGATGGTCCAAACATTCTCTTTACACTAAATTAATATGACTTTCCCACTATCGACGTGATTGTTCAAGAGGAGAAATAAACCATGTGACTCAGTGCTTGATTATGCCCACTTACGCTAGAAAAACAGAAATGTCAGGGAAATGTCACAAATGAGAATGATACTTTTATCATCAACTAAAAGCCAAGTGGAATATGACAAGAACGAACGCCTGAAGCTCAGAGGTAGAGGGATTTCTGAGGAAAGTCATGCCCCAGATATCCAAAGGTCATTTCAAGTCAATCCTAAAATAACGGAGCCTAAATTATTAAATAGAGTCTGTCTGAGACACTCAGAATTAGACCAGAAGCTAATTAAGTGTTTAATGCTATCGGGTGCTTTAAACTAATTCTCCCAAACTCCAGGGACAAGTCCCATTCTAACCTAGTCCTAAAAATAAGAAGCCAGAGACAGTCTTATAGACTATTTTTATTTCATCTCTGGTTATTAATTGACTTGAATCTTGCCCTTGTGTGTGAGGCAGGGGGGACACAGGTTATTACAGGGTAAAAAGGTGCTTTAAAAATACAGTTATGATTTTATATGGCAGTCAATGAGAAGCGTTTCTTCCTAGCTCAGTAAACATTCATGATGGTGTTAGAAGAAAAAAAAAATTGAGAGACACCATTTTTCTCGGGTCAGTGAGCACTGCCACCCTGGGGCAGGCCCAAACTTCGTGCCACTTGGGTCTTCCGGTTGTGAACGTCTTTCCGGTTTAGACTAAAGTGAAAATTTCAGATTTCATTCACATTTGAACCTAAACGTTCCGAGTCGTGGCAGAAGCAAGTCAACGTCAGACGGCAGAGGATGGACCACTCTCATCTTCATCCCGTCAATTCTGGGCTCACGTTACGGACAAAATCAAAGCAGGGGCGGGACTCAGCCGGTTCGCACTGGTTCGGCAGAACCGATACCGAAGTGTTTGTTGAGTTTGGTGCACTGGTTGTTACAATGGCCCTCGTCATCAGGGTTCTCTCTAAGGTGGTCACCTGGGTAGCCGCCCAGTGTGGAAATCACAAATTTACATTCCTCACTCTATTTGAATGTTCATCTGTGCAACAGTGTGTTCTAAGCGCCTGTAGTAATGTTTATTCTTTCCATAGATGAAAAAAAGTTGCAAATAAGGACACCAATCATGAAGTAATACAGAAATACCTTAAATAACAGTTTTATTGTTTTTTTCTCAAGTATTATTTATTTATTTATATTTCTCGGGAGTGAGAAGCAGGGAAGCAGAGAGACTCCCACATGTGCCCGACCGGGATCCACCTGGCATGCCCACCAGGGGATGATGCTCTGTCCATCTGGGGTGTTGCTCCATTGTGCCAGGAGCCATTTTAGCACCTGAGGCAGAGGCCACAGAGCCATCCTCAGCACCTGGGCCAACTTTGCTCCAATGGAGCCTTGGCTGTGGGAGGGGAAGAGAGAGAGAGAGAGAAAGGAGAGGGGGAGGGGTGGAGAAACAGATGGGTCCTCCTGTGTGTCCTGACTGGGAATCGAACCCGGGACTTCCACTCACTGGGCTGATGCTCTATCACTGAGCCAACTGGCCAAGGCCTATTTAATATTTTTTCATTAATATTTTAAAACTTTCTTATAATCTAGTTTTGTGTACCTTTTTTGTGTATCTTTTTTATTGTTCTGATTTAAGTAGTAAGTGCATGAAATAAACTACCTTTTGTTATATCATCTATATATATGTATGTGTATATATATATATATATACACACATACATATATATATATACATATATATATATATATATGTATATATATATATATTAAAATGGTCACTGGGGCAGAGGACCGGTTGTTGAATTATTTGAATCTCAGCACAGCGCCCATCTTCTGGACTTTTATCTTTTCGTCTCTTGTCACTGGTGACCAATCCCTTCCTCCTGGAAGTGCTTCCCCCTTTGGTTTCCAGGATGACACACTCTCCTGCTCCTCCTCTGACCTCAGCCAGCTGAGGACTCCTTGTCCTCAGTCACCTGTGAGGGGCTGTGCTTCCTGTCCAGCCCTGCCAGGACCAGGAAGCATAACACTGGCTTACCCGCCCCTCTATTCAGCGCCTGCCCCGCGCCACGCGCTGTCCACTGCCTGGAATAGCCGGAGGTTTTCCCATCTCGATTTCTGTCCCAGGTTTTCTCCGGGAGGCCCATGTGTCTGTACCGAACATTTCCACTCGGCCCTGCGGTGGGAAATTCCATCTCAACCCATTCAAACCAAGAGCGCCGCCCCCCACCCTCCTCCATCTTATAAATAGCACCCCTCCCCCCCCCCTTCAAGTCATCAGTGACAGAGTATATGGTAGCTACGAGGGTCTTCTCTTTTCTCTTAATCACTCCCGTGGATTCGACCTCCTTTAATGTCCTTTGTAACTTCTCCGCCTCTATTTCCGTCCTGACGTTTCCTAACTTCTCCGCCTCTATCTCCGTCCTGACGTTTCGTAACTTCTCCGCCTCTATCTCCGTCCTGACGTTTCCTAACTTCTCCGCCTCTATCTCCGTCCTGACGTTTCGTCAGGGCACGCCTTCCCGGTCTCATGACAGTGTGTTTATAAACGGTCTCCTTGCTTGTGTTTTATCTTCCCGTAATCAAGTCTTCATTAAAATAGTCTTTTAAAACAACGATGTGAGTATGTTATCACCGGCTTCATGTCATTTAGGGATTTTTCCGAGACCAGTGGTTTTTAAATATCAGCATGCAGAATGCATCTGGAAGGTGAGTTGAAACCCTAATCGTCGGGCCTCATCCCCAGAATTTCCAAATCAATTTGGGGGTGGGAGGCTTCAGAACCAGCGTCTCTCACACCTTCCCGGGGGGCTGCTGCTGATGCCGGATGGAAACCACACTTGGAGAACCACCGTGCAGCTCACAGCATAGCACACATCTCAACCAAGCTCGCCGTAACGCAGACGGAGCTTTGTCAACCCATCCGTCCAGCTGCATCTCCTTAGTCCCCTGTCTGGAGCTGATAACTGGGTGCCAGGCACAGGGAGATGCCTCACCACTTCTTGCTTCTTCGTCTCTGTTCAGACACATCTCCTTCCTCCCGTTCTTTCCCTTCTGCCTGCAGTTTAATATCCACGCTCTTTCTTTTTTTTTTTGGAAGACTAACGATTTTTTTTAAAGATATATATTTTTTATATTTTTTTATTTTATTTATTCATTTTAGAGAGGAGGGGGGAGAGAGAGATAAAAAGAGAGAGAAAGTAGAGAGAGACGGGGGGGAGGAGCTGGAAGCATCAATTCCCATATGTGTCTTGACCAGGCAAGCCCAGGGTTTTGAACCGGTGACCTCAGCATTTCCAGGTCGACGCTTTATCCACTGTGTCACCACAGGTCAGGCCTCCACGGTCTTTCAAGGGCCAGCCCAAGAGCCACCATCTCAGTGGACTGTTTCCCAAAACTGTCTCTGCTCCAGACCACACACACACACACACACACACACACACATGCACACACAGACACATACATGTGTGTGCACACACACACCACACACGCATGCACACACACACAGACGCACACACAGACACATAGACAGACACACATGCGCACACACACGTGCACGCACACACAGAGACACACACATGCGTGCGCACACACGCACACACAGAGACACACACATGCGTGCGCACACAGACACACACACCACACACACACATACACACACGCACACACAGACACATAGACACACACACAGACACACAGGCAGACACACACACACAGGCAGACACACACACACATGCAGACACACACACACACCAACGAAACTGGCTGGGACTACTTCCTTCCCTGGACCTTTTTTATGAACTGAACTCATTCTTATCATAGCGCACCTGTCACCTTATCATTCTGCCCTGTCTGTCCTCCCCTCTTAAACTCTCGGGGGCAAAGGACAGAAACTCTCTTACTAGTTTGTACATCTGCAGTGTGTAGCAGAATGTCTACAGTATTATCAAAATGTCGTTTTGGATGGTCGAATAAGAACAGAGGAATAATATTAGTTAAGCAATTTTAAAAAGCCTGCTGCACCGCCCCACATATATTACTCTGCACCTGAGCATGAGGAAACCTTATACGTTGAAAAAAAAAACATGTCCCAGGGTGTTGTACCTTTTTTAGTATAAGACAAAATGTGGAGAAGAGAAGCAGATTACACCATTTTCTTTCTTCTCCTTAATGACTATAGTCACGGAGAATAATTTGTCTAATGGAATGTTAGGCCACAGAACTAATTACATAGCAGTTCCTTAGGAATAGACTCCAGTAATTCTATTGTGTTCTTGGCAACACGGAGTATGTCCAGTATTCATTTCTGACGCATGCAGCGGGCTTTAGAAATACAGCATCTAGACCATCTTGACAATGAAGGGAAGCAATTCACTTTAAATAAGGCACAGCGTGGGTGGAAGGCTGGCTTCTGACGCCAAGTTACGGAATGGCAAACGGAAACAAAGTCCTTCTACTCCCACTGGGTCAGAGATACAAAATCCCTGCTTGTTTTATGACACTTACCTAATATTTTGAATAGTTATTTGTATATATTCCTTATTTGGAAAAACAACACAAAACGTAATAGCTATAGGGTGAACTATCGTACTAGGTGTGGTGGAAGTTTCAGACAAGAGGTTCACATCAATCCCATCACAACAGTCTCTGTCCGTCTTCAGGGCAGGAGGGTCTATTGTGTGGGAGGGCCCAGGGCACTCCAGGTTCATGTAACCAAAAGCCTGGACACATTGCCAGGTGCTTCCTAAAGGTAGCATTGAGATTCCTAAAGCAGCCACCATTGAGAGGTACCTGACTGCAGATACCCTGACGAGGAAGCCCTTTGTGAGAAATTGTGACACATTTGCTCTCTGACTGCCCCACTCCAGTTTGAAGGGAATAAGAAAAAAAATGAAGAACAAATACTTCAAGTTTTCTCTGTTATGGTTAACACCCATGTTACTTATGTAACTCAGTAATTGTCAAGCTTCCATGTGAGTGCTCATAGTATTGTCTAGTAATCTGTTACCAGAGGAATGAGTGCTCATAGTATTGTCTAGTACTCTGTTACTAGAGGAATAAATGTTTCTCGCCTTGATGTCAGAGATTATAAATTCAACAATAATTATCATCTGATCTGGACTCTATTATTGGACAGCAGACACATAACAAAAGACTTAGTTTTATGTCAATATATAGATACTCTTATACCATGGTTTATAAAGAATTAGATTACAGTTATTTATTGTAGTGAAAGTAGAAAAAAGTGAATAGATTTAGGCCAAGCTGCCTGGATTTGGTCTTTTGCTGTATAAAAGAACATTTTATTTCTGTCTGTTTATTCACGTGTGATTAGAACTTGATTCATTTTATTCTCCCACATACAAAATATGTTGATAAAATAGAATGTGGAATTGTTTTATTACAGTCGGGTCTAGAATTTGTTTAGAACCAGGATGTTTCTGTCTTCACTCAGGGCAGTTTAATGAACCCAAGTCACAATAAACAGTAAGCTCTCTGTACCAAAAACTACAACACATTGCAGACACAATTTTAAAATAAATAAACGAAGAGCTCTAACCTGTCATAGATCAGAGGAAACGCTATGAAGATGTCATTTCTCCGGACACCTCAGATATATGAAGGATCCTTCTAGAACACGATGAAAGATTATATGCCACCAAGTAGAAAAACCTAGAGGAAATCAATAAGTTTCTATAAATATGTAACCTTCCTAGAGAGACTAATGAAGAACTGGGAACTGGAAGATCTGAATAGATTGATCAACCGTGAAGAAATGGAAACAACTACCAAAGCTACCCCAAAATAAAACTCTAGGACCAGATGGCTTCACTAGTGAATTCTACCAAACATTCAAAGAATATGATTTCTGTCATCTTCCAACTCTTACAAAAAAAATTGAAGGAGAGGCAATACTTCTTAACATATTTTATGAGGCCACATAACCTTGACACCAGTACTAGTAAGGATAACACCCCCCCCAAAAAAACTATAGACCAACATCTCTAATGAATACAGATGCGAAAATCCCGAACAAAATACTAACAAATTGAATACAACAATATGTTTTAAAAAATAATACATTACAATCAAGTGAGGTTCATTCCAGGGTCACAAGGACGGTTCAAGAAAAAGAAAGCAATCAATGTAATACACCACGTTAACAAAACAAAAGACAGATACATATTAGATGACCTAATCAATAGACACAGAAAAATTTTTGATAAGATGCATTCTTTATGATTAAAACACTCAATAAAATGGAGCTAGAAGGAAAATATCTCAATATAAAAAAGGCCATATATGAAAAACCCTCAGTTAATATCATACTCAATAGCAAAAAAAAAAAAAAAAAAAAAACCAGAAAGCTTTTCCTCTAAAATCACGAACAAGAAAAAGATGTAATTCTCAACTTTTATTTAAAATAGTATGGAAGTCCCAGCTAGAACAACTAGGTAAGAGAAAAAAAGAAAGTCTTCCAAATCGGGAATGAAGAGGTTAAAGTGTCAATTTGTGCAAATTGTTTATATAAAAACCCCTAAAGACTCCACTAAAAAAAAACTAGTATAAACAACAAACAAATACAGTAAAATTTCAGGATACAAAAATCAATGTACAAAACTCTACTGCACACTTATATACTAACAAATTTCAGGAAAAAAAAAGTAATGAAAAAAATTCCTTTTGCAAGTGCAACTAAAAAAGAATAAAATACCTAGGAATAAACTTAACAAAAGGTGTGAAGCATCTACATACTGAAAACTACAAAGCATTAATGAAAGAGATTGAGAAATACACAATAAAATGAAAAGGTATTCTGTGTTCTTGGATAAGAAGAATCAACATGGTTAAATGAGCATATGATTCAAAACAGTGTATAGATTTAATACAATCGCCATCAAATCCCCAATGTCATTTTTTAAAAAAGAAATAGAACAGCAACAACAAATCACATTTGTATTGAACCACAAAAGACCTCAAATACCCAAAACAATCTTCAGAAAAAAGAGCAAAGCTGGTGGTATCACACTTCCTGACTTCAAAGGACACTACAGAGCTACAATAACTAAAACAGCTCGGTATCGTCAGAAAAACAGATACACAGACCAGTGGAACAGAATTGAGAGCTCAGACATAAAACTACATATATATATATATATATATATATATATATATATATATATATATATATATATATATATATATAATTTTTGACAAAGGAACCAAAATACACAGTGGAGAAAAAAGAAAAAGCCTCTTCAATCTATAGGCTTGAGAAAATTGGAAAGCCACATCCAAAAGAATAAAATTATGTTATTAAAAAGATGAAAAATACCCCCCCCCCCAGATTGGGAGAAAATATACTCAGCACAAGTGTTCAAAGTCCTTGCATTCAAATACAATAAAAAAACGCTTACAATTATGTAATAAAATAAAACACAATTTAAAAAATGGGTAATAAAAACCTTGAACAGGTACTTTACAATTTCAGATACATAAATGTTCAGTAGCACAGGAAAAAATGAACAGCTCAGCTCATCTGGAAAGCAGGAATTGAACTCACAATGAATCTACAGTAGCTTCTTTACACACCACGAACACCAAATATTGGCAAAGGTGTGAAGCAGATGGAACACTACCACATTCCGGTGGGAGTGTAATAATAGGATTCACCTACTTTGGAAAACTGTCAAGTTCTTAAAACTTTAAATATATACCTAACATGTAGCTCAGCGATTCCAATTCCAAAAGGCTTGTCAAAGAATGTTTATAGTAGTTTTATTCATCATCATCAAAAAAATTGGAAGCAGTCCAAAAATCAATCCACAGGAAACGGGAGAAACAAACTATGGTATATGTATTCAACAAAGTGTGACTCAGTCATAAGAAAGAATTAAGTGATGGGACATGTAATCATCACATGCTTGATTTCCCCCAAAGCAGGTATTATACAGAAGAAGCCAGGCAAAAGAATGAATTTATATTTTATGATTCCATGTAGATGAAGTTGAGTGCAGACAAAAAGAAGTCACAGACACTGAGAGAATTTGTAACTGCGGATGCCTCTGAGAGAGCAAGTATTGACTAGAAGTTGGGGCAGCATTTTCTGGAGGGATGGAAATATTTTATATCCTGGCTGGGATGGGTGATTCCATGTGTGTAGATACCTGTCAAAACTCACTCAATTATAGACTTACAATCTGTACATTATGAGAAACCTACTTCCATAAAAATAAACACATTCCTTTTGAAAATCCAAAGAGTTGGACGGAGGAGTTAGCTATCCAGTGAGATGTGGTCGAATGGAGACACAATGTTTCACGTCTGTTTTGAAAATGAAAATAAACAAGACCGTAAATGTGCAGCTTGTACCCTAACAGGAAGAGGGCGGATGGAGGAATTCCCTACACGTTTCACTGTGTCTCCTTAGTCGATTAACATCCCAGCCGCTGCTGCGAATGAAACGTCCTAGCAGCCTGTTAGAATGTTTCCATTCTTGGGACCGACATCTCATGGTTGATCAAACCATGTCTCAAGTCTACAAATCATGTACCGATGACCTACTAGTCGGAAAGAGCTTGGGGCAAGAGACGAAAAGAGACCTCCACGTGACAATGTCAAAGTCCATCCCTCGCTGTGGGGGTTACTTCCTCCTTTAACCAGTGACAACGTGTCTAAGGTTACAGTGTCCTGTTGGTCTTGTTCAGGCGCCTCCACAGGGAGCGGGGCAGATAACAGGGTCGCGTACTGACTGGGGCACAGACTGCCTGTGTGAGGACATCGCGGTCCAACCTGTGGACCGTCCTCTGAGCCGTTTCACAGCGTCGTGCTGATGGAACAGGGGTCGTGGACCGTGAGCGGACCGCCCTCCTGATGTCGGCACGGACCCGCCCAGACGCGCTGTTTCTCAAGACGGCGGGTTAGAGAAACTAGAGGAACGCATCCCATCCCAGGCCCGCCTCGCGGTCCCTGAGGGACACCTGGCAGCGGTTCTTTGACAGCTGTGCAGAGAGGGACACTAGACGCACCTGGAGTCACCCTGCAAACAGGACTGTTTTCCCATGTACACGGTTAGTGTCCCCTGTAAAAAAAAGAAAAAAAAAAAAAAGCCTGACCTGTGGTGGCGCAGTGGGATAAACCGTCGATAACACTGAGGAACACTGAGGTCGCTGGTTCGAAACCTTGGCCTTGTCTGGTCAAGGCACATATGGGAGTTGATGCTTCCTGCTCCTCCCCCCGCCCCCCCCCCTCTCCTATCTCTAAAAATCAATAAAGAAATTATTTAAAAAAAAAAAAAAAAAAAACAAGCCTGCAACCAGGTCCCGATGATGCCCGGAGCCCACGCTGAGGGAAACGTCTCTGAGGTTGCGGAGGGGCAGGGGGCACCCCTCGTTGCCTGCGTGGTTCATTAAGTATCCAAGTTTTGTTTCCCTTTCTTCTTGACTTTCCTCCTCTTGACTTCACACCTTTCCTGTGAGCCTGAAACAGCAGCAGAGACCACCCTCACGTGTCCACGAGTGGAGGCCACGTGGACAGACGCCTGAGTGAGTGGAAGGGGTGGGGAGGGGAGACTGCAAGCAGGTGTCCCCAGGTGTGACGGAGAGGACGGGGCGGAGCCACGGAGATGAACGGGGGACCTGAGCAGGGAGACCCCTGGAAAGGTGACGAATCCCAGAGGAACGCCCTTTCCTCCCAGAGTCCAGCAGTCAATCCCGGGGTGACAGAGCCGACCCCCCGTGCTCAGAGGTCGCAGGGCCACAGGGCCGCCTGTCCTCGTGTTGGGGAGAATTCCCCCACCTGAGCCGTCGGCTGTTCTGGCTTTAGAGTTGGAACTGGGCTGACACACCTTCCTCAGAGCTCAGTCTTAACACCGCTCTGCGTTCACGGGATAATCACGTGGGGGTGGGTAACCGTCCAACAACGGGGGAGCACAGGGGGCCGCCCCTGAGTGCCCATGTGAGGAAGTGTGTCTCCCACACCCGCCCCTCCCACGACAGCAGCGTCTGGAGAAACGACCCACCTGGGAGGAGGCCCCCGGGCTGGAGGACGCATGTGGAGGCAGCCTCGTTCCGTCAGTACAGAGGCCGTTTCCTGAAGAACGGCCATACGAAATTTCTACTGATTAAAAAGAACATCTAAATATTTTCACATGGACCAAGGGCATCACCTGCACAAACCTCCGTTTTATAACATTACTGTACTCCTTCCCAAGAGAGAGAATTCTCCAGTGGAGAGTTGTCAAAGAACTCTGGAGTTTGCATGATATTTCATGATTATTTTTCTTCACCAGAAAATAAGAAAAGCCTGGCCTGGGGTGGCGCGGTGGATAAAGTGCTGACCCGGAGGACTGAGGTCGCCAGTTCGAGGCCCTGGGCTTGCCCGCTCAAGGCACATGCTCCTCGATGCTTCCTGCTCCTCCCCTCTTCTCTCCCTTTCTCTCTCCCCTCTCTTAAATGAATAAATAAAATCTTCTGTAAAGAAAGAAATAAAATAAAAATAAAAGAGACTTGCAGAATAAAAAAATAAGCATACGTTCAATTCACTGCATGAGGCAAATCTAATTCCTTTCCTTAGGTGTTTGTAAATGTAACACTTCATTCATCGAGAAAAGATTCGGAGGAATAAAAACCGTTGGACGGGTGAAGAACGGTGTTCCAGACTGGCGTCCCCCTGGCAGGCCTGTGACAGCCGGTCAGTGTCCCCAGGCCTCAAGCGCGTTCATCGGAACCAGGACGGCGCCCCCCTCACCTGCCTTCCTGCGTCCACTCGGCGTCCTGTCCTGTTGGCCTCACCCCCACTGCGTGGTGTTAGGCGTGGTGGGACTTTGGGGGGGCTGTAAAAACCATTGTTCCCAGAACCCTCCAGAGACAAGGCTGTCCTTTCCTACCTCCAGAATCTCCTCTTTGGACAAATTTCAGTTTCGGTACTGGCATCCCGTCAAACGGAACGACGGCGTCCTCTGCGCTCGAGGCTCACGCTTGTCCTGCCGGCTGGGTCGGGAGGGTATCGATCGCGCTTCGGAAGAGAGCGAGCCACGTGAGGCGGGTTGTTACGGGCCCTCCGCAGGGGCCACCGCCCCTCAGGAGAGATGCCAGCTTCCGTCTCCTCTGAGCGAAGGCCTGACGTCCTCCGGGGTTGACCCGCCTCCTTCAGAAAGCAGCACCCTTGGCATCGCGTGGCATTTCCCCAGGGAGGTCGGGTGCAGGTGCCAGTCCTCTGCTGCAGAGAAGCCCGGGGCTGTGGCAGAACTTTCTTTGTGTGTGTATTTTTCTGAAGTTGGAAACGGGGAGGCAGTCAGACAGACTCCCGCATGCGCCCGACCAGGATCCACCCGGCACGCCCACCAGGGGGGGATGCTCTGCCCATCTTGGGGCGTCGCTCTGTTGCATCCAGAGCCACTCTAGTGCCTGAGGCAGAGGCCAAGGAGCCATCCTCAGCCCCCGGGGCCATCTTTGCTCCAATGGAGCCTCGGCTGCTGGAGGGGAAGAGAGAGACAGAGAGGAAGGAGAGGGGGAGGGGTGGAGAAGCAGATGGGCGCTTCTCCTGTGTGCCCTGTCCGGGAATCGAACCCGGGACTCCCGCACGCCAGGCCAACGCTCTACCACTGAGCCAGGGCCAGAATTTTTAAAATAAGATGTTGCCTCTGTTAAGACCTGCATTCCAGAGGACCGAGGAGAGCACATTTCACCCAAACGCGGAAGACTCCACACTGCAGTTCCCTTCCACGTCAGAACCGGGGTCCCTTCCGCCAGGGAGCGCGACCTCACACCTCCGCCTGGTGGTCGGCGGGGAGGAGGCCCCTCCACTCTCCACAGCGGAGGGCAGGGGGACTTCCAAGCTCCTAAGTCAGCAGATCACAGAAGGCTACTTAGAAAGGGTGGAAGAGGTCAGAGTATTTATACAGTCACCTGTTCATTGGTAGTTATATCAGTAAAGGGGTCATGCTATATTTCTAGGGGATATTCATCTTTTGGTTAGTTGAATTTTGTTTTTATTATTTCTGTTGTTGTTGTTGTTGTTTTGAGAGAATGAGAGAGACAGGAACACGGAGCTGCTCCCGTGTGTGCCCCGATTGGGGAATCAAACTGGCAACCTCTGTGCTCCCAGACAACACTCCAACCCAGTGGTCCCCAACCTTTTTTAGGCCACGGACCGGTTTAATGTCAGAAAATATTTTCATGGACCGGCCTTTAGGGTGGGACGGATAAATGCACAAAATAAAATTATGCGACCGGCGTAAAAACTGTGGTATTTTTAAATATAATTGTCGAACTTACGAGACGAGCATCAAGAGTGAGACTTAAATGGATGTAACGGAGGGAATCTGGTTATTTTTTAAAAATAAAACATTGTTCAGACTTAAATATAAATAAAATGGAAATAATGTAAGTTATTTATTCTTTTGCTATGGACCGGTACCAAATGGCTCACGGACTGGTGCCAGTTCATGGTCCTGGGGGTTGGGGACCACTGCTCCAACCAACAGGAGATGTCCAGCTGGGGCTTAATTTCTTTTTCATTTTCAGAGGCAGAGAGAGGAAAGGAGAGAGAGGAAGGGAGAGAGGGGAGAGGGAAGGGAAACATTCATTCGTTGTTCCACTCAGTCCCGCGCTCGCCGGCTGCTTCTCCTGTGTGTGCCCTGACCCGGGATCGAACCCACCGTCTTGTTTCGGGATGACGCTCTTACCCGATGGAGCTCACCAGCCGAGGCTGTGAGTTGAGATTTTAATGTTTTGAATAGGTGGGATGAAGTTTTGTTGACTTTGGGAGGCACCATCTCTTTAGTGCTTCTTTTAGCCTCAAGGGTCCAAGTTCTAAGAATTCTGGTGAACAGGGCTGCTTAACCATGACGGGTCTACTTGAGCAAACTGCAGGCTGCCTGCGAACTGCTCACGTCAGGGCACCCCACACATCCAACCATGCGGCCCACGCCAGCTACCTGCCTTCCTCAGAAATGACCTTCCTAGAGCAGTCTTCGGGGAACAATGACCTCCCATGACGTCTGAAATCGGAAATATATTCTGAAAAGAGGTAACATTTGACTAGATTTTGAGATGTAGCTTTCCAAACTAATACAGACACTACTGACACTACTGGGACCGATATCTCAACGACTCTCTACGGCCTCCGTATTTCTTCTCTCAGAGACGTCTTGATGGACATCCTCACAACTTTACGAAGTGGGTTTTATTTTAAAATTGAGTTTACCTTCCAGCTTGACACCGGAAAACCACAACACTCCAAAGACTTCTGCAAATTATTTCCGGGAGAACCATCGTCACAACTGCTCAGTTTGCAAGATCTGCTTGGGCCAGACTAGAGCCACACTGCCCTTCCGTGTCCCCAGGGTGTTAACTCTTCGATAATCGCCGTCCCAAATCCTCCACGCTTCCCACGTAGACCTGTGCAGTAATGACCCATCTGCTCCCAGAGGCACGGCTTCCCTCACGGCCTCAAGATGGGAAAACGCTTGCGCAACGGACAGATCACTGGTTAGAGTTAGGCATTCCTGGGTTCCAGTCCTGTGCCGGTAAGTCATCAACTTGAGGACCTTGCAAGTAAGTTTTGGTCACTTAATTTACTGCTCTGGAAAAGAGAATGATGACATCCCTATCCTTCGGGGACAACCGTGTCTTGATATAGAACAGAGACATTCAATAGAGTTGTATTTTCCCTCACCCCCTCCCTTACACTGATGGTCTTATACAATTATCAGAAATGCACGGAGTTAAAAGTAAAGATCACATTGATATTTACATTTCTTTTTTTTTTTTTTTTTGTATTTTTCTGAAGCTGGAAACGGGGAGAGACAGTCAGACAGACTCCCGCATGCGCCCGACCGGGATCCACCCGGCACGCCCACCAGGGGCGACGCTCTGCCCACCAGGGGGCGATGCTCTGCCCCTCCGGGGTGTCGCTCTGTTGCAACCAGAGCCACTCTAGCGCCTGGGGCAGAGGCCAAGGAGCCATCCCCAGCGCCCGGGGCCATCTTTGCTCCAATGGAGCCTCGGCTGTGGGAGGGGAAGAGAGAGACAGAGAGGAAGGAGAGGGAGAGGGGTGGAGAAGCAGATGGGCGCTTCTCCTATGTGCCCTGGCCGGGAATTGAACCTGGGACTTCTGCACGCCAGGCCAACGCTCTACCACTGAGCCAACCTACATTTCTTTTTAATTGGATTTATTGGGGTGCCATTGGTTAATACAATGATCTCGGTCTCAGATGGGCAGTTCTATCACACACCGTCTGTATATTGTATTGTGTGATCCCAAGTCACGTCCCCTTCCGTCACCATTCATCCGCTCTGTGCCCTCTTCTTCCTCCCCCACCCTCTGTTCTCTCTTGTAATCACCCTGCTGTGCTCTGTCTCTATGAACTTGATTTTCTTTCCTCCATCCCTTCACCTTTAACACCCAGCCCTCACCCACTCCCCCTCGGACCGCTGTCAGACTGTTCTCCGTAGCTATGGGTCGGTATTTACTTTTATGAAACTGTCACCTTGGGAAAGCAGTGGTGACAAGCCTAAGAAGAACTGCCATCTCAGCACCACCCTGACCCACAGCCCTCGCTGTATGTCGCGTGCAGGACAAAGCAGCACCCCCAGGCTCTGCGGGGGGGGGGGCGTGTAAAGGAGAAGAGGGCTTTGCAGAGGAGTCCTGTTTCTCAGGCAGAGAGGCGCTGGGATTGCGCTTAGAAAGGCGAATAAACAGAGAAAGAGAGAGCCAAACATTCCTACCAGTTCTGTGGTATAGCCCAGTAACATTGCACGGTGGGATTTTGAAAACTCAAGGGTGTTTTCACCTTCATGTATTTGTGACGTAGGTATTGACCACTTCCCAGGAGTCGGAGGAATAAAGGAAATCGTGGTGTGTCCCTCTTCATCTCTCAGCCCAGGGTGTGGCCTCTCTGTGTGGCTGGGGGCAGCGGCGTGGCCCCCACCAGAGCGAGCGGTGGCTCACAGTGACAGGGTGACCGGGAGGAGAGCATGTGGGCTAGAACGTGTGGGAGACAAGCTCCCTTCTTCCTGAACAGCCGATGGGGTGATGACCCTCCCCCAGACAAGGTCTTCCTAATCCACGGGGATTTTTTTTATTTTTTATTTTTTTGTATTTTTCCGAAGTTGGAAACGGGGAGGCAGTCAGACTCCCGCACGTGCCCAACCGGGATCCACCCAGCGTGCCCACCAGGGGGCGATGCTCTGCCCAGCTGGGATGTCGCTCTTTTGCGACCAGAGCCATTCTAGCACCTGAGGCAGAGGCCACAGAGCCATCCCCAGCGCCTGGGCCAACTTTGCTCCAGTGGAGCCTTGGCCGCGGGAGGGGAAGAGAGAGACAGAGAGGAAGGAGAGGGGGAAGGGTGGAGAAGCAGATGGGCGCCTCTCCTGTGTGCCCTGGCCGGGAATCGAACCCGGGATTCCTGCACACCAGGCCGATGCTCTACCACTGAGCCAACCGACCAGGGCCTCCACAGGGATTTTTAAAGAATGCATCTGGGGCAAAATATATATATATATTTTATGAGAGATTCCAGAAAGTAAGGCTGATGCATGCACTATGCATTATTTAGAAGAGGGTGGCCACAGTTTTAAAATATTATCACTATTGGATCTATATCACACTTAGGAGAATAAACAATTTCTTAGAGAAATTAGGTGGCACGGCACCAAATATTGGATGTCGGCGGAGTGAGACTGTGCATTATTTATCTCACACTTATTTGTCACCAGAGCCAAGACCGCAGTAAAAGATTTATTATTGTATCTCTTCACGCTGACGAGAAAGAAACTTGCTCAAAATTACTGGCGGCTTCGTGTGGAGGCAGTGCAGCTACCAGGGTTGTTTCTGTTTGTTTGTTCGTTTTTGTTTTTGCTAATGGATACTGTTTTTTTGCAAAAGTTCTTGAACGTTTAAAAGGAATGTTCACAACCTGTGGGGCGTCTTGATTTTCTCTAGCATGTGCGGCTGGAGCCCAGCGAAGGCGTCCCTCGGGGACTGTGAAACGGGAGCCTGTCTGCACGGACCCCACGGGGGTCCCCGGGACCACCTCGCCCCGCTGTCCGTCGGAAAGAAAGCCCGTCTGTGAAGAGGAGCCCTCAGCACCTGGGCTGCAGAACAGTCTGGTCACTTCGGCTCGAAGGCAGGCAGGGGAGAGGCCGCAGGAGCCAAGGCTGGGGCCCCACACCAGCTCCAGCCCGCGGGGTTGTCTTCGGGCTCTGAGGGGCGCAGAACAGACCTGTGTCCCTCACCCCTCACTGCACGGCTGGGCGCGTGCAGACTCCTCCCGGGAAAGGGACCTTCCACGTGCACACGAGCCTCTCCTCCTGGTCTGGTGTCAGAACCACGGCCCACGCCGCCTTGGAAACGGCGCGTGGGCGTCGGAGGGGGACATGCACTCAGTCACGAAGTCGGCCCCGCTGGGATTCTCAGCTCCAGCAGAGAAGTGAAAGTGTCATCTCGTGCGGGTGCCATGAGGTCGCTTAGGCATGTTAATCTTTCCCTTAACAGTCCATTAGAGGTTTCCTATTGGTCCTTTTTTCCAACAGAAAACTAACAGCTACATTGTTTAAACAGAAACTTCCGTAAAATGTCAATGTATTAGTCATCCAAACGGAAGAAAGGAAGGCTCAGGGTGTACCTTGTTTCCTCTAAGACCAGAGCGGGAGCTCTTCCCTCCCACGGAGCAGGCAGCTCGGACCACGGAGCAGGCAGCTCGGACCACGGAGCCACCCCTGGTCCCTGAAATCCGGCACTCTGCGTTTCTTCACCAGGCTTTTAGAGACACAATGAATCAGAACGCGGAGTCTTATCAGTCACACCCCTTCCGTGGTGAATTCAGAAGGAAAGCATTGAGTGGAACAGATGTTTGCTCTGTAAGACCATTTATGCACCAATCCTATTAAACATAACCCTCTAGCCTCTCTTTCTCTATAATATTTTAATCCTTTTTTTTTTTTTTTGCTACACATAATACCGTAAGTTCATGGTTTACAGGAAAATCCATTTCCAGGATGACCTGACCCGGGCAGCTGGGCATCAACTCTATTCTCTGGAAGAGAGGGAAATCGCCCCAAGAGCTAACAATGCATACCTTGTAATGTGGGCAGCTATTTTCTTTTGAATTGAGGAGAAGAAAAGACAGAATAAAGGGGCCGCTGTGAAAAGATTGATTGTGATACTAAAGAAAAGATTTAAGATGACAATAATTCCCCTAAATAGGAAATCAAACCCAAACTGGGAATACTGAAAGTAGGTGTAATTCCTTTATTATGATTCAGTGAGAGGGGAGAAGGCATAGCAAGATTTCCCACATGTGCCCCTACAGGGATTCACCCATTAAGCCCCCTAGGGGGCGATGCTCTTCCCATCTGGGGCATTACTCTGTTGTTCAGCAACCGAACCCTTCTTAGTGCCTGAGGTGGAGGCCATCCTCAGCACCCGGGGCCAACTTGCTCCAATCAAGCCAAGGCTGCTGGAGGGGAAAAGAGAGAGAGAAAAACAAAAGAGGGAGGGGTGGAGAGGCAGTGGCTGGGAATCAAACCCAGGACATCCACACGCTGGGCTGACGCTCTACCACTGAGCCACCCAGCCAGGACCAGAAAGTAGGTGTCATTTTATTCAATTGAATAACTAAAATTCTAAATGAGAAATATGACGCATAATGAAAAATGACATTATGGTCTTAAAAGACCTTTCCATCTAAGGTGGACAGTTAATAACAAATAAGAATATATAGGCATATTTAGGCAGTGCAATAGCTATTCAGATTCTTACAGAAGTTTTGTAGCTTTTTTGTACACACACACATCCGTAGGCACCGATGAATAAGGAATCAACTTAATTGAAGAAGGGCCATTGCAAACAATAGTGAGTGTGGTTATCTATCTCCCCACTGTCTCTCCCATCCAGCTCTTCTGAAAGGGACAAACAGAAAGACACACCCTTTCTAGGAAACAAAAACCAGGGGAAAGTCCCACTCTGATGTCCCCTTCCCTCTGTGTCTCAGACATCCGGTCAGTAACTACTTACTGACCGCGCACTTTGAGCCAGGCAGCCTTCAAGACTGAGCGGGTAGTAACGAGCATGGCACAATTCCCTCCTTGAAGGAAACTGTCATCAAGGGGGAGGAGAAATCTAGACAGGGTTACAATACCGTCTGCAGTCCATCTCTCCTCAGAGGCCGGGTTCCACGCCAGCAGGTCCAAAGGCAGACGGCGCCCAGAGTTAGAAAAAGACACAAGATGTCTGCATGTAGAAGGGGAGACGGGTTCGGCTCTAACGCCGTGATTCATCGATCTCCTCAGATCAGGAATTGCAGCGAGATGTTCCGAGAGTCTCTGGGCCAGCCTCCCCACTCTGGCATCCTTCGAGTGTACCCCCATATTCCTCCAGACACATGCCCCAGGGCGGTCACCCCGATTTTGGGTGTCTTACAGAAAGCTCTCCCAAAATCAGTGGATAAAATTGTGCTGGGGAAAAGATTCAGTGGAGCGCAATGTCTGCAAGGCTGTGTCTTCCAGGTACTTTTTGTCTCCTCAGAGCAGGATCACAGGCTAGTCCAATGGGCATCTACCTGTCAAATCAGGATGCCCAGGTATCAGACACCAAGGGAAGATGCAAGACCAACAATCAGTTTTCAAGGGAAATAGGCAACATATTTCACACCATGTTTTTCTTATATCTAAATCAGGATAGAAAAGAATCTAGTACCCAGCAATCCTTCTACTGGGTATATGCCCCAAACTCAAAAACACTGGTATGTAAAGACACATGCAGCCCCATGTTCATTGCGGCATTGTTCTTGGTGGCCAAGATATGGAAACAACCAAAAAGCCCTCCAATAGAGGATTGGATAAAGAAGATGTGGTACATATATACTATGGAATACTACTCAGCCATAAGAAATGATGACATCGGATCATTTACAACAACATGGATGGACCTTGAGGACATTATAGTGAGTGAAATAAGTAAATCAGAAAAATAAGAATCATAAATGATTCCATACATAGGTGGGACACAAAATTGAGACTCATGGACATGGATAAGAGTGCGGTGGTTACCTGAGGCAGAGGAAGGGAATAGAGGGAAGGGAATGGGGGAGGGGGAGGGGCATAAAGAGAAACAAATACAGGGTGACGGAGGATGATTTGACTTTGGGTGATGGGTATCCAACATAATCAACCGTCCAAGGGATGTGGAGATGTTTTCTCTAAATCTATGTTCTCTAGTTGACCAATGCCACCCCATTAAAATTAATTGTCTAAATAAAATTATAAAATTAAATCAAGTGAGAATTACATTTTTTTATTTTTTTAGCAGGGGTTGGATTTGTAGGGAAGATGTGCATGGCCTGAGGAATTTCTATAGAAACCATTTATCCCAGAGGGGGGGAGGGAAGACTCTTTCTTCTTCAACTCAGGTCCTAAGGAAGAAGGTTTGCAAATGGCTGACATAAATGCACAGGCATTATATATGCTAGAAAATACATCCTATTAATGCCAGTATTCGTAAGAATAGAAAATACATTCTATTAATGCCAGTATCCGTAAGAATAGAAAAAATAAACTCAAGGGTACTTATTTTCATTAGAACAAATTTAAATCCAATTTCATCTAAATGAGCCCAATAATATGTTTGTGTGTGTGTGTGTGTGTGTGTGTGTGTGCAATTATACAAGCAGATGGTATCTTAGTATAGGTTTTTGCATAGCAACAGTAGAATTAGTTAAAATCAACATGGAGATGACCTATAAAACCCAAACCAGCTTGTGCTAGACAAGATGTGAATAGTTTAACATCTCAGAAACAGACATTCACGTGGAATAAAACGCAGAACTACAAAGACATAAAGGAAACATGTTAAAACATATTTTCCTTAAACAGAAACTTTGAACAGCATGCAAAAACTTAAGATACTGAGTTCAGCAAACGTAGGAATGCCTAATAGCCCCATGTGATGCATGCTTTACAGTTCATTCAGGAGTGACTATCATCCCTGGAGTCAAGTCTGAAATTTGAGATTCACACAGATTCAAAATCTACCAAGAGTCAAGTTCTAATTGCCCTTGTTACTGGCTGTGGGATGGGGAGGTTGGTTAGGTTATCTGAGCCCCCATTTCATCATAAGGTCTATGACAAAGTGTGTTGAGTTTAAATATAACAAAACGTTGTCCACAAAGTACCCTGTGTACTTCTACATCTCGTGACTACGTTGGTTATTATGAAAGTTTCTGTTTTATGCACATTTTCTCTTCTTGGGGAAGGAGTCTCATTATGTTATAGGGCATTTTCCTGAAGGCTAAGAGCTTGCAGGGAGATGACATCATGAACCATCTTTGAACGGTTCAATACAATTAAGTGAGACTTTGAACTTAAGAAATGAAGAAAGGGCCGGCTTGCTCAGTGGATAGAGCATCTGCCTGACGTGTAGCCATCTCAGGTTTAATTTCCAGGCAGGGCACACAGGAGAAGTGACCATCTGATTCCCTTGCCTTCTCTCTTCCCCTTTCTTTTCCTCTTCCCCTCTTGCAGCCAGTGCCTCAATTAGTTTGAGCATCAGCCTCAGACCCTGAGAATAGTTCAGTTGGTCCCAGCATTGGCCCTGGATGCTGAGGATAGCTCAGTTGATTTAATCTTCAGCCCCAGATGGGGGTTGCCAGGTGGATCCCTGTCAGGGCACATGAGGGAGTCTCTCTCTTTATTCTCCCTCTCCTCACTTAAAAAAATAAAAAATGAGAGAGAAAGAAAGATCAAGAAAATACCAAAAAAAAGGGGAAAAAAGAAAGAAAGAAAGAAGGAAAGAAAGAAAGGAGAAAGACGAAAGAAAGAAAGAAAGAAAGAAAGAAAGAAAGAAAGAAAGAAAGAAAGAAAGAAAGAAAGAAAAGGAGAAGTGGAAGTGGAAGTGGAAGTGGAAGTGGAAGTGGGACCCTCGCTCCGGCTCCTCTTGACCACAGCGTCTGCTCATTTCTGGCCAGGGGGTCAGACGGCCTGGCTCATGGGTCACTGGCATGGATGCAAGGAAGAGCCAGGCAGCGGCTTCAGCAGCCAGGGCACCGGGACCCGGACAGCAGACCTCCCAGAGAGACTCCTGGGCTCAGAGCCAAGCAAGGACTGCAAGAACGCCCCGTCCCCCATTTTTACTGCTCCGAGTCTACTGAAGACCCAACGCCAGAAGCAGCCAACACCTAGGAGGTGACGGCTTGCCGTCCCCACAGGACAGACGTCGCCGGGGGCGACAGCGCAGCCGTGGCCAGCATTTATCTCTGCAGCGACTGGTGGTGAGCACCCCGGTCCGTCCCACTCGGTCAGAGGGCAGCTTCTCTGGGCAGAGCCCAGAAGAAAGGGAGAAAAAGTGAACAAACAAAACGAAAAACTTACAAAGACAAAGGAACGCATATGTGTTTTCCTCTGTTTTAAGACCATATCTTGGTTTTAGAGATACATGTAGAAAAATAAAATAAAATGATTTGAAGTCAAGTTATTCTCTTGCATAAGAAAATATTCTATAGCTTCTGGAGTAAAACCTGGAAGAAAAAAATAAAAACTAAAAACATGAGGTTGCGGGTAAGTAGCAGATGCTAACTGCGGACTCCCGAGTGACTTGTATTAAACTAGTTCCTCCCGTTCTCTCCTACAGTTCTCAGAAACATACTATCCTGAGAGGTGAATACAAAGTAGCATCTCGGGCGGTGAGCACACTGTGGATGTCTTCCTCAGGGCGGCTTATCACTTTGGACAACAGAGGGTGTTCCCACAGAACGTATCTTGGTATTCAGGGAGCCTGCCCCCTTTACAACTAGGTTCTCAGCTTTGGAGAATGACTACAGAACTCATTTCAAGAGCAGCTAATGAACAATAAGGAAAAAGAAAACAAAGTGGGCCCAGGCTGGTTAGTGTAGTCAGTTAGACTGCTGTCCTGAAGTGCCAAGGTTGCAGGTCGATCCCCAGGCAGAGAACACACGAGAAGCAACTAATGAGCGTACAACTGAGTGGAAGAACAAACGAATGGTTCTATCTCTCTCTAGCTCTCTCTCTGTCTCCCTGAAGTCTGTCAATCGATAATGATAATCAGAAAGATCAACCCTGTATTTAAAGAAAAAATGAACACATAGTAGCTAGCCGTTTTATCAGACCAGGTCATAAGACGTGGGAAGTACGGACACATGTGATGCTATTACAGGACATCGATTCTCCCAGGGATTAAAAGGTGTTTCTTTACACCTCTGAAACATATATATTTATATATAAATAAATCAATTACACAGAGTAAATTATGCTTTCAACAAATGCCCGAAGGTATTCAGTTTACCCCGGGATAACATTCAGATTTCTGTCACCTAGAAGGCCAGCATCTGGACCCTGACTTGACCGTGCCTTCCCTAGCGAGAAAACAAAGACTTCCGCGGTGTGGTGGCATTAACCTGGGGTTCTTCTCTCCCGTGACTTTGGAGATCAGTGTCAAAAGGGGAACCTATGTTGGACCCAACATTCTTTTTTGTAGCCTTATTCAGAGATCTGAGGCAAACACAATCATTTTTCTGTAACATATTTTTCAAAATAATAACACTGTACAATCATAATATATTTTTTTGTTTGTTTCTTTATATTGGCACGGAGATCACAATTCAGGATGGAAAATACAGAACCTCGCGAGTTCTTGGTTCCTGCGGCGGACCCTCCCAGCATCCCGGCGGCGACCACAGGGAGAGCAGCCGCGGAATGGAGACATTGATGCTCCGCTTTGCAGGCACCTGTGGCTGAAGCCTCTCCACAGAATGCAAACCGGGGCCCGGGAGACCCCTGCCAGCCGGGGGGGGGGGGCTGACCCACGCGTGTGCTTTCGTGCTCGGGGCCTCGGCTGCCTGACTGACCGGACCTGGCATCGGAGGAGGCCGAGGGAGGTCATTCCAACAGTCTCCCTCGTGCCAAACTCCTCTGCTTGGACAAAGGGGAGGCTTCATTACATGCATCAGAACTTGCAAAAGGAACCACCACAGCGCCCTGGAAAAGTCGCAACCCTTATGATTCATTTCTTCTCTCCCCCTAACTCACCTTCAACAACAAAACTGCTGTACAGCCAGAGGGGAAAAAAAAAAGTCTTTATATAGAAACTTATAACCTACACCTGGGCACAGGGGTGAAATCCCATTAATCCTACCCAGTAATTTCACAGGCGTGCCCACAGAAGTCGTATTGATTGCTGTATCTGTCACAGAGGTAACCCTCCCACGCCATTGGGTTCCCGCCTTCATTCCTTTCAGACGTGAGTCTGGAGTCGGATCTCGAATGGAACACATACCGATGTCATCAATAACAGACGGCTCCTGGCCGTACGGTTCACGTTATGGAATATACGACCCAGCATCGTGACCCATCCCTCTGTCAGAAACACTCTTCTGCCCGGGACGGCATCCAACGATGAGTCATGAACTCAGGACCCTCAGCGTCCGAGCCGTCCGCGTTTCCGATGTTGAGCGCCATCCCACTAGCGGAGGGTATCGACCCTCTTCCTGGGCAGTCCTGGTAGGAGACCGATCAATTCAGAGGGACGCAATCCATTCACCGAGGAAGTCACGCACCCTCAGGTCATCGACGCCCGGAGTTATTCTGCTGCCCCAACCAGAGAGTCAAATACGGTGGACCGGGCGGCCGCGACCATCCACGCTCTTCCACGGAAGCCACCCCTGCGTATCGTCCTTCAGCAGTCGTGTGCTGAACCGGTTCTGACCCGTAAGGAGGCGCGGAGTCCCCACACCAAGTGCTTCCCGATTCAGGGGACAGAAACACGAGTTTGCTTTCGGACTGCACCTCCGGCCTCCACGGATGACAAGGAAAGAGAGAGGTTGGCGGGGACACTCTGTGCATCACGGTAAAGGCATCATATCTTCTTTTCTCCATGACACTGTATCGGGGATTAACCTTGTGGCCACTTCGCCCTCCCTTCCCTGGCAGAGGCCATCAGTGACCCTAAGGGTCAAGTGCATCAGCTATTAGTTGAGAGAGATATTGTGCTAGGTTCACGTGGGACAGGCGTGTGGTCAGAAGAAGTCAGGAGCATGGGAAAATGACAGTCCTTTGTAGTAATATTCATGGGGGGGGGGGGGTCACAGCCTCCCCGGGAGGATCTAGGGAGGAGTCAGCCTCATCCAATCCATCTTTAAGAACATGCCTTGTGAGCCTGACCAGGCGGTGGCACAGTGGATAGAGCATTGGACTGGGACCTGGAGGACCCAGGTTTGAAACCCCGAGGTCACCAGCTTGAGCGCGGGCTCATCTGGTTTGAGCAAGGCTCACCAGCCTGAGCCCAAGGTCGCTGGCTTGAGCAAGGGGTCACTCGCTCTGCTGTAGCCCCATGGTCAAGGCACACATGAGAAAGCAATCAATGAACAACTAAGGTGTCGCAACAAAGAATTGATGCTTCTCATCTCTCTCCCTTTCTGTCTGTCTGTCCCTATCTGACTCTCTCTCTGTCTCTGTCACACACAAAAAATGTAATGGTCAGTAACTAGTCTATATCTTAGACTCTCTTACAAGTCCTATTTATGGAAAAGGCAAGAGGACTAAGAAGGGAGGAAGGCACACTTCTGAGAAACACGACTTGTTTTAAGAGAATGAAGGTAGAAACCAGAGAGCTCAATGTTTATACTTAGCTATGTTATAAAGAAGACATGAAAGGGGGTGGGTAAATCCCTAGCCAGCAAAAAACTATAGCGTCACACTTTACCTTGAATTCATCAGGAATAGACCAAATAACCTCTTATCACAAAGGGTTAGAATGGGGTGAGGATGCATTTGATCGGATCTTTCCGAAGTCAACGGCTCACCTGGTTTCAATTTACCCCAATGTACTCAACACAAGCGGAGAGAGAGAGTCCTGACCTGACATGATCTTTGCGTTCAGGGGCTCAGTGAACCAGAATCTAGAAAGATTTGCTAAGTTAAACGTAGTATGTTTTATAAAGGATTGGGGATGCCTGGATGCTACAGAACTCACGGGTACCCAAAGAACTATTCTTCCTCGGTCTACGTTAATCCTCAGCATATATCCGAGAGGAACAACACCCCAGTGGTTATCAGCGATGATCCAATCCGTTGATTGAAAGGGCTGCCTAGAAGCAATTAAGGAATGAAATCATTCTCTTTCAGCTTAAAATGCAGGCTTTCTCTCTTTTTTCATTTCTTTTCTTCACGTGAGTTGTTTCTTGCCATCACTGATGAATGGAGTTGGTTAGAGAGTCCTGGCTGGAGGTTTGAGGGTTTCCGTCCAGGTTCAGGATAGTGTTGAGTTACTTGCCTTGAACTTATGTTTGATTCCAGCATCCAGGACCTCGAGGACGTTTCCACGCGTGGGTCCTTGCGCTAGCTCAGCACGCTGAAAAGCAAAGCAACCGACTTTGAGGAAGGCTGAGAAGAAGGCTGACTTGCCCGAGACTGCCTACCTGGTGGATGGTAGAACCGAGATTCATCATCCCTGGGTTTGCCTGACTCTGCACCTAATGTTATTTTCCTGTCCAATAAAATCGAGTTAAGGTCATAAAGAAAGAGCAGAACGCTAGACTGGAGATGTAGAGAAATTAGAGATGGTCGTCCTTGCTTCTGGTATGCCTCTGGGGTGCGATCTAGCCACCACGGTCTTCCCCAGGCTCAGACTTCTCCCCCTGGGACTCCCACTCCGAGACGAGTATCCAGGCTGAAGACGGTATGGGTCTGCGGCTGCCGGCGGGCGAACACCCCCAGGAGGGCAGCGGCGTCTGCTTGGAGAACTTCCTATGTATGAGAAGGACCTCTTGGATATTTCTTCATCAGTCCCCTTTCAAAGAGGCGGACGGGCAAGACCTTCTCCTTTCTTGTGGAGGATTCCTTATCCTTTTTTTTACAGGAGTCCACTTGTGAATCAGGAAGACCCCGGTCCTCACGATCTGTGGCATCCATCCTGTACTCGGCGTGGTTAGGGGGGTGGGGACGGTAGTGTCACAGGGATGCCCAGGGGCTGGGTCAGGGGAGGACTGGGAGGGGGAGGAGACCAGAGAATCTGTGGCCACATGCAGCCCCCTGAGGCCGTATATCCGGCCCCTCTGCACTTTTGGAAGGGGCACCTCTTTTCATTGGTGGTCAGTGAGAGGAGCATAGTTCTCATTGAAATTCTGGTCAGTTTGTTGATTTAAATTTACTTGTTCTTTATTTTAAATATTGGATTTGTTCCTGTTTTGTTTTTTTACTTTAAAATAAGATATGTGCAGTGTGCATAGGGATTTGTTCATAGTTATTTTATAGTCCGGCCCTCCAACGGTCTGAAGGACAGTGAACTGGCCCCCTGTGTAAAAAGTTTGGGGACCCCTGTCCTACAGGGATGCCACAACATTCCTGCGAGGAGTCATGGATAACAAACACTAGGGAATCTCTCCCAATCGCACACCCAAAGAACAGCTGAGTAGCAAACTGGATCGAACATGTTAATGTAAAAAGCATCAGCTCTGACACTGTCTTTTTTACCTTAGGCAACATACTTGAATAAGATGCTGGTCTACAAGTTTGTTTGTTTTTTTTCCATCTTAAACACACGCTCAAGAAATGATAAAGCCTGTCTCTCCTCCTCTGGAAGTAGTTCGAACTACACTTTTTATTACGAGTGAAATAGAAAAATCCAGACTCAAACCAGTAAAAAGAAAGAAGTAGAGCTGAAATCTTCAGAAAGATTGTGATTCACTCTCCCTGACATGGAGAGACGTTCTGAGAAGGTGTGTTAGTTCCTTCCCGCAGCTGGGAGCACCTTCTGCATCGTTCATCGGATGCTGCAGTTCTGTATTTTTTATGCTTTTCCCACCATTCTTGCTTTAGTCAGGTCGCAAACAGCTCTCATCCACATAAAAGCTCTTCTCTTCTGAACACTGCGATGACCCTGTACTTTGTGGTCCACATCGTTCTAGTTTCTCAGGCCCTGCCTCTTAATAGAGTATCTCACTGCCTTGATAATTTGGTTAACACACAGTTGGGGGAGGGGGGGGGACGTTCTGCTTCCCTGACCAGGACTGGAACACCAAATTGACGTTTCTCTCTCTCTTTCTCTGTCTCTCTCTCTCTCTTTCTCCTCCTTCCCCTTTCTTTCTAAAATCAATAAATAACAACAACAACAACAAAAATCAAAGGGCAAAAGACTGCTTGGTCATCTCTCTACAACATGGACGTCTCCATTAAAAGAAGAGGAAGCATGTGCTGCTGACTCCGGTTAATAGTCATGAACAGAACTGGTGCATCCACAGCGGTTCTCTGTAACCTCTGCACACGTCACGGCTCCGCGTGGGCTGTCGGACGTCAGCGGTGGGAGGGGACAGCGCCCTGGACAGCACAGGGAGCCCCAGTGGAGCCCGGGGGAGTTTTCTGCCGGAAGTCGGTGCCCCCAGAGCGAACCCTCAGCGGAGGATGTGGCTCAGAGTCAGCAACAAGCTCCGGCCGCCTTCCAACCCCGTTTCTAGCTCACACGTGCCCGCAGGGAGACTCACATGTGCCCGCGGGGAGACTCACACGTGCCCACGGGGAGACGCGTCTGATTCTCGCTCAGGCTTCACTCTCCGCGCGCGGACAACGTCTGTCCTTCCGTGCTGCACCGCTTGTCCTGCAACGAGTCCACGGTTCTGTCCTAGTTCTCCGGCCTCCGCGTGCTGCACAGCGTCCCTTCCTGTCGCTCTCCGTGTTTCGTATCAGTCACCGCGCGGACGTTAAGATAAGGGTGTCACGAGCCCCTGTCCAGAGTCGGGGAGCCTGAGCTCAATCAGTTGCTCTCCCCACGCGCAGGGGAGAAGAAGACCCCATTCCTGTTCCAAAGGAGGGGCCAGCTCTGCCCTCCACTGTCCTAGGGTTTATCGCGCCCTGAGACCTGCTGACAGTAACCAGGGACACACTGGGCCCAGCCGTGGCCGTGTGGGTGGAGGGTTCGTGAAAATAGGCCTGACTGTCCCCCTCCCCCCCACACACACACACCTTGACCTGGCTCTTCATGTCACTACTCCCCCCTCCCTCTATTACCCACACCCACGGGCCTGGCCTGGCCTTCTGAGCCACTCGGGGCAATACAGAACGGGCAGCGCTGACAGTGTGTCCACAGGAGTTCGGGCCTCGGGGGCCTCGGGCACTTTGCTCTCTCCCGCCCCTGCCAGCACCGCACCGTGAGGACGGAGAGACACCGTGTGGCAGAGAGAGGACCCGTCCCAGGGGAGGCCCCTGGAGACGCGCAAGGCCCCTGGAGACGCGCAAGGCCCCTGGAGACGCGCACCCCTCAGCGGACCTGCCCCCCCCCCGCGGGAGCCCCGCCCAGCAGAAAGGGGGGGCCAAGCCCGGCCAACCCGCAGACTTATGAGGAGTCGTAAGCAGTGACTGATCTTAAATCACAGCACTTTGGAGCAGTTTGACACCGAGCATGGCCGCGGGAAGAGCTCACTGGTGTGACACGGTGCGCGCCCCCGCGGCTGAGCCGGCAGCCAGGGCGGGGTGAGCGTGGGGCGCTCGGTGAACAAGGACACGGAGAAAATGGGCGGAGCTTCGGAGCTGAAACCACGGGGAGGTTTATTTTGGTGAGAGACGGGCAATCCAAGGTTCATGTCTCAGTCCCAGAGCTCATCCAAGGGCAGCGACCCTTAAACAAGGGCAGCGACCCCCTTGCAGTCAAAGACCCTCACGTGACTCCTGACGGCCCCAGAGCGTAACTGCTCATAGCCCGCTGCAGACCAGGAGTCTTACCAACAATATACATATCTTGTATGTTATATGTATTATTATACACGATATCTTTTTCTTTTTCTTTTTTTTTTTTTTTTCATTTTTCTGAAGCTAGAAACAGGGAGAGACAGACAGACTCCCGCATGCGCCCAACCGGGATCCACCCAGCACGTGGGCGATGCTCTGCCCACCATGGGGCGACGCTCTGCCCATCCTGGGCTTTGCCATGTTGCGACCAGAGCCACTCTAGCGCCTGAGGCAGAGGCCACAGAGCCATCCCCAGCGCCCGGGCCATCTTTGCTCCAATGGAGCCTTGGCTGCGGGAGGGGAAGAGAGAGACAGAGAGGAAGGAGGGGGGTGGGGTGGAGAAGCAAATGGGCGCTTCTCCTGTGTGCTCTGGCCGGGAATCGAACCCGGGTCCTCCGCACACTAGGCCGACGCTCTACCGCTGAGCCAACCAGCCAGGGCTATACATGATATCTTACCATCAAGTAAGCTGAAGGAAAGACTAGGTTACTAAGAAAATCATAAAAAATTATGTTTAGGGTATGTATTAAAAAACATCCATGGATAAGTAGACTCTACAGTTCAAAGCCATGTAGCTCAAGGGTCAGCTGCTGTGATTAGGTCCCTTTCTCATCTTCAAACACGTCTGAAAGGGTGCTCACAGGCCTGACCAGGTAGGTGGTGGCACAGTGGATAGAGCGTCGGACTGGGATGCGGAGGACCCAGGTTCAAAACCCTGAGGTTGCCAGCTTGAATGTGGGCTCATCTGGTTTCAGCAAAGCTCACCAGCTTGAGCCCAAGGTCACTGGCTTAAGCAAGGGGTCACTTGCTCTGCTGTAGCCCCACCCCACCCCCCACAGGTCAAGGCACATGTGAGAAAGCAATCACTGAACAACTAAGGTGCCGCAACAAAGAATTGATGTGTCTCATCTCTCTCCCTTCCTGTCTGTCTGTCCCTATCTGCCCCTCTCTCTGTCTCTCTCTGTCTGGCTGTCTTGGTTCATTCCACTTTCCTATAAACTCTGTTTAGATCAGTGGTTTTCAACCACCGGGCCACGGACTGCTGCAAGTCTGCCAGAAATTTCATCCTAAAATTCTGCGAAAAGAGGTAACCACCCTGATGTGCTATGAAGGTTATAGACCCAACGATCTTAGTCAGATTTGCTTATGCTCGGGGTGATTGCCACGGATCAGCCTGTATCATCGGTGAAAATACTACTGAGCTTGTCTTAGATCTCTTTGGAACCTGTGGGCTTGTTCAAACCACCTTTTGCACCGTGCAGAGCATTCACACACCATACACAACAGACAGAATGCATTTGGTAAACTTCTGTTGCGTTCAACGCCTCGCTGTACCTGTGGAGTTCGGAAATCAGGTACCAGCTGGTACCGTGTTGCGCTGTGATGCGCCGTAAGAGTAAACGTCACCCGTTGTGTTTCCGCTTCCGGCCAGTGAGGTTCTGCACAAGCTGCAACTCTTCTCTCACCTCTCTCTGTGGTTCATTGTTTTCACGCTTGTGCAGATAACACCAGACAAGTCTTTGTGGTGGTCTGAAACCAGGTAGCGGCGTGCACCCTGATGCACGATCGTCCGCAGCACCGTCAAACTTTCTCTGTTGTGTGTTCCCGTTCCTGGCCCCTCCCTCTCTCAGCATGACGACATTTTCACGCTTGTGCCAACAGTCGGGCACGTCCGCGCCTGTTCAGAACACGTCCACCTTGTTTGCAAAGAAATTACTGTGTGTTTTAGTGTCCCGGCGGTGTACATCTTAAACTCTACAAAGTGGAAAGGAAAGAAAAGCCACGGAACATTTCAATCTTCTTCACAAGCACAAGTAAAATCTTAGTCAAAAGGAAAGTGGTGATGCCGTCAAATATAAGCCGAGTCCCTGTGCTTCGAGTCTAACAGAAACGGCGGAAAGGAAATGTGTTGGGCATTGGGGAGGCGCGGCAGGAATGAAAAGGAAAAGAAAGGAACCTTTGCTGGGTGGCCCAATCAGGAATATTTACAGCCTGGTTTCCCTGACCACCAAGGCCCTTGAGTGTCCTCTGTCCTGAAATGATGTCAAAAGATGCAGCGAAGCCCCCCAGACTTACCTGTCATTTGCATTTGAAGAACAGCCATCTTGCTGAGAAGCCACTACTTTGTTTTTGCAAGGTGGCACAACCAAATAAAAAGTCAGAAGATTCAAAGGAAGCGTAGCCAGCGCTGTCCCGGGTGTCCCAAACCAGAGCACGCCCAGTCCAGTGCTAGAAAAACTGGATTCCACCTCGATGTCCTGGTTTACATAAAAGAAATCAAGCCGGGAAACCAGAGGACCTAAATCCAAAGGTTAAAACTGCACAACACCTCACGTATTTACAATAGATAAGGACACTTACCGGGTTTATTTTGATGGGTGATAAATGGATTGACTTGGTTCTCACCCATTGCTTACGGATCTCTGTTGGCGATGATGTTGACCCCCACCCCTGGCCCACCTCCGCTCGACTGTGAACCCCTCACTTTAGAGATGTGAATTGGGATCTGCACAGTCTGGGTCCAGATGGCCAACCACCATGTACCAGCTGCGTGTCATCGGACTGGTGACTTAATTCCTGCAACACTCAGTGTACACACCTGAGAAATGGACATGAGGATTGTACTGTCCTCACCTAGCCTGTCCTGTTCACATTAAGCTCTGAGCACACCGACTATATACAAAAAGTATTGTATTTAGTGAACATTGGGGATGACTACCCTGGTTAAGACATCTTCACACCAAATTCTTTACCTTTGACCCCGTGTCCCTCACTCCTGAATCCGTCTTCCACACAGCATCCTCCTCCTGAACGTCGTGTCTCCGACACTCATCGCCCAGGAGACGTGATTCTCACATGGAGAAGAGAAGTCATAGTAACACGTGGTCAGTGTGCCTATCATCAGTCCTTGCTGAAATGCTTAAAGCATGAAGGATTTTCGTCAACAATGTATCTGGTTACCTTCAGGGAAATGCAGGTGCTGCCTATGTCGGAATGATTAGAACTTAGGAAACAATAAAACCAAAAATGACGCCTAATGATCCCTGAATCCTGATTTGCGTATTCAGAAAAGACTTCAGTATTTAAAAGTATTTGAGGAAAGCTAATGAATAAAATGAACCATTAAATAATGGAAGGAAAAATAAAAAAGCTTTTTGACACTTATGATTGTTTGCAACAACTGGGGGTGGGTGGGAAACTCTCCTCTTCCCTAACGGTTCTGCAGGTTGGTCGAATCTTCAGGCAGACACGAGACAGATTAATTAGCAAGAGACAAGCCTCACATTTCGTGTGTCCGTGTGGGAGCCCCTCACGCCTGGGAGAGTCAGACGCCCCCCATGCCTGAGAGGTCAGGAGATTAGGAGGAGAACACGGGTGTATAAGACATCCTGAGCGCTGGGGGTGAGGTGAGGCACGTTGGGACTTCAGAGGGTCGTTGCAGGTTGACAAGAAGAACAGATACTTAATAAAGAGAAGGTCGCCCTGCCCGGGACATAGGTCAAAAGAAGTGACCTCTGGTCATCTCTAATGGGAAAGTCCTCTAATTCAACTTCATCAAGGTAGTTAAGTGGAGGTCGGGGGGGGGGGGGGGCAGAAATTTCTCTTTAGTCAAGTTATCTTTAGCTCAAAACAATCTGTTTATATTTTATCCTGGGGTGCCTGGTTCTGGACCCCACACAGCTAGGTCATTTGGACTTTCAATAATTTTTTTTTTCATATCATCCTTCAATCGTGTCTCTTTCTCCGAATTAAAATGCCTCTTTTGCATTGGTGCGTGCTAGTACTGACATTAAGTATCTGCTCTCAGTTTTCCTGCCGACATATTCCAATCCCCCCGCTAACGAATGTGGTGTGTGGTCCAGGCTAAGACGTCAGAATCCGCGGGGACCGACAGCAGCTCTTCCTGAAAGACTATCATCGGTTTTTAAGAAAGTTATCACAAATGTACAGCAGGAGTGTGGCGTTTTGCAAACAACGTAATTGTTCTCTTTAAGATAGAAATTGCCTTTATTTACCGGAGGGTCCCGGTTCTTCAAATAGGTTTCGTTCCACTCCTAAGAGCTAGGCGTTCATCAAATTAACCAAGAATAAATTATCCTATGTTTCAACTGTCCAAAAAATATATATATATTATCTTGAAGCTTTGTTTTGTTTTTAAATGTTCGGAAGATAATTTTTATCTCCCTGTTTCCTTCAAAAATAACTGATACATCACAATTCTTATGCATTCTCAAGCAATTACGGTAATATAGTACCTCTTATTTCTAAATACTCTGTAAAAATAAAATTCACCTGATCGCTTAGAAAGTCATAATTGGTTCCCTCAGATTGCACCATTTCCTAATATGTTTAAATACTTCTAATAGCTTGACTTGATGCTATTAGATTCAATATATAAAACCTTGGATACAGTTGCCAACTATTAGCTGTCTAAATTTTTGCCTCATAATGGTAATGCATGACCTGCTTTCTGATGACTTAATGGACTCCAATGGGTTTGAATCCTGCCTTCATTTTTATGACAGAAAAAAATATTTCCCTCTTTGCTATAATATCCTTATTTACTTATTTTTATTTGTTTGTTTTCTTCTTTCTGCTTTAAGTCATGCCTTGGTGGATGTTCTAATCAACTTGAAACCCCTACAAGTCTCTTCCCAGGGTTCGTAACTTCAGGGGCAAGTTGAGGTAGAGCCATTAGAAGGTAGAGGGCGGGGCCTAGCAGGTCATTGCAGCCCAGGCAGCAGGACAGGTGTGTCAGGGGCGCTGCCCACGGCCACCCCGCTCCCAGGTCAGGTGAGCGGAGGCTTTACCGTGACGTGGAGAGAACACCCTACCGTCCCATCTCCTGGCCCCTGAGCATTCACTGCAGGTGCTCCGGGATCTTAAGAATTTGTGATACAATTTTAATTAAGAAAACACCTTGTCCATCCAGCAACATCTCTAGACCAGTAAGACGAGTCCTTCCGAACCACGTGAAAAGCAATCGAAGAGAGCCGTGTAGGAATCTCAGTGTCAGAAACGAAAGCATTTTTCTTTTGGAAGGGACAGGGTCCTATCTTCTCAATTATATATATTTCCATCAGGAAAGTCAGGTGCCTAAAAATATTCTGATGAACTTCAACAACAACAACACAAACGGACCTGGGGATCTGGCGTCATCCGAGGCTGTCTTTCTGTGGCAGGTGGAGGGGGGGGGAGGTGGAGGGCTGGGTGAGGAGGCGTTGCCTAGGATACGGAATATACAAAGCCAAGGCGGAGAAGGCTGCCTTCCGCAAACCGACTGGGATCAGAGGAATGAGAATGAATATTTCAGCATAACAACCCTTCTCGCGCTGAGTGGGACCGGAGTGGACGCTGGCACGAGAGCGTGTCAGCCTGTCAGGAGCGCCGCAGACTGTGAGGGTTCCTCCTGATGGGAGGTGGCCGTGGAATACCATTTCCCAGTGAGAAGAAGGTCAGGGACACTCTCGAGAACAGCGTGAGTAGAGGAAAACGCAAACCAGAATGTCAGAATAGAGTCCATGCTGAGGGAACGTGGAGGACAGGACCCATGCCCTCAGACGGACCACAGCGCCCGCTGAACAGAGTCAAGGAGAACTGAGCCTCAGTGCATAGACATTCCCGAGGAGAACTCAGTGCATAGACATTCCCGAGGAGAACTCAGTGCATAGACATTCCCGAGGAGAACTCAGTGCATAGACATTCCCGAGGAGAACTCAGTGCATAGACAGGAGAACTCAGTGCATAGACATTCCCGAGGAGAACTCAGTGCATAGACATTCCCGAGGAGAACTCAGTGAACAGACATTCCCGAGGAGAACTCAGTGCATAGACATTCCCGAGGAGAACTCAGTGCATAGACAGGAGAACTCAGTGCATAGACATTCCCGAGGAGAACTCGGTGCATAGACATTCCCGAGGAGAACTCGGTGCATAGAAATTCCCGAGGAGAACTCAGTGCACAGACATTCCCGAGGAGAACTCGGTGCACAGACATTCCCGAGGAGAACTCGGTGCATAGACATTCCCGAGGAGAACTCAGTGCATAGACATTCCCGAGGAGAACTCGGTGCATAGACAGGAGAACTCAGTACACAGACATTCCAGAGGAGAACTCGGTGCACAGACATTCCCGAGGAGAACTCGGTGCACGGAAATTCCCAAGGAGAACTCGGTGCACGGAAATTCCCGAGGAGAACTCGGTGCACGGAAATTCCCGAGGAGAACTCGGTGCATGGAAATTCCCGAGGAGAACTCGGTGCATAGACATTCCCGAGAAGAACTCGGCGCATAGACATTCCCGAGGAGAACTCACTGCATAGACAGGAGAACTCAGTGCATAGACATTCCCGAGGAGAACTCAGTGCATAGAAATTCCCTAGGAGAACTCAGTGCATAGACATTCCCGAGGAGAACTCAGTGCATAGACATTCCCGAGGAGAACTCGGTGCACGGAAATTCCCAAGGAGAACTCGGTGCATGGAAATTCCCGAGGAGAACTCGGTGCACGGAAATTCCCGAGGAGAACTCGGTGCACAGAAATTCCCGAGGAGAACTCGGTGCGTGGAAATTCCCAAGGAGAACTCGGTGCATAGACATTCCCGAGGAGAACTCGGTGCATGGACATTCCCGAGGAGAACTCAGCGCATAGACAGGAGAACTCAGTGCACAGACATTCCCGAGGAGAACTCGGTGCATAGAAATTCCCGAGGAGAACTCAGTGCATAGACATTCCCTAGGAGAACTCAGTGCATAGACATTCCCGAGGAGAACTCAGTGCACAGAAATCCCCAAGGAGAACTCAGTGCATAGACATTCCCGAGAAGAACTCGGTGCATAGACATTCCCGAGGAGAACTTGGTGCATAGACAGGAGAACTCAGTGCACAGACATCCCCGAGGAGAACTCAGTGCACAGACATCCCCGAGGAGAACTCGGTGCACGGACATTCCCGAGGAGAACTCAGTGCATAGACAGGAGAACTCAGTGCATAGACATTCCCGAGGAGAACTCAGTGCATAGAAATTCCCGAGGAGAACTCAGTGCACAGACATTCCCGAGGAGAACTCAGTGCACAGACATTCCCGAGGAGAACTCATTCCCGAGGAGAACTCAGTGCCCAGACATTCCCGAGGAGAACTCGGTGCACAGACATTCCCGAGGAGAACTCGGTGCACAGACATTCCCGAAGAGAACTCGGTGCATAGACATTCCCGAGGAGAACTCAGTGCAAAGACATTCCCGAGGAGAACTCGGTGCATAGACAGGAGAACTCAGTACACAGACATTCCCGAGGAGAACTCGGTGCACAGACATTCCCGAGGATAACTCAGTGCATAGATGTTCCCGAGGAGAACTCGGTGCATAGACAGGAGAACTCAGTACACAGACATTCCCGAGGAGAACTCAGTGCACAGACATTCCCGAGGAGAACTCGGTGCACGGAAATTCCCGAGGAGAACTCGGTGCACGGAAATTCCCGAGGAGAACTCGGTGCACGGAAATTCCCGAGGAGAACTCGGTGCACAGAAATTCCCGAGGAGAACTCGGTGCATAGACATTCCCAAGGAGAACTCGGTGCATAGACATTCCCGAGGAGAACTCAGTGCACAGACAGGAGAACTCAGTGCATAGACATTCCCGAGGAGAACTCAGTGCATAGAAATTCCCTAGGAGAACTCAGTGCACAGACATTCCCGAGGAGAACTCAGTGCACAGACATTCCCGAGGAGAACTCGGTGCACGGAAATTCCCAAGGAGAACTCGGTGCACGGAAATTCCCGAGGAGAACTCGGTGCACGGAAATTCCCAAGGAGAACTCGGTGCATGGAAATTCCCGAGGAGAACTCAGTGCATAGACGTTCCCGAGAAGAACTCAGCGCATAGACATTCCCGAGGAGAACTCGGTGCATAGAAATTCCCGAGGAGAACTCTGTGCATAGACATTCCCGAGGAGAACTCAGTGCATAGACAGGAGAACTCAGTGCATAGACATTCCCGAGGAGAACTCAGTGCATAGAAATTCCCTAGGAGAACTCAGTGCAGAGACATTCCCGAGGAGAACTCAGTGCACAGACATTCCCGAGGAGAACTCGGTGCACGGAAATTCCCAAGGAGAACTCGGTGCATGGAAATTCCCGAGGAGAACTCGGTGCACGGAAATTCCCGAGGAGAACTCGGTGCACAGAAATTCCCGAGGAGAACTCGGTGCGTGGAAATTCCCAAGGAGAACTCGGTGGATGGACATTCCTGAGGAGAACTCGGTGCATAGACATTCCCGAGGAGAACTCGGTGCACGGACATTCCCGAGGAGAACTCGGTGCATAGACATTCCCGAGGAGAACTCGGTGCATAGATATTCCCGAGGAGAACTCGGTGCACAGACATTCCCGAGAAGAACTCAGCGCATAGACAGGAGAACTCAGTGCACGGACATTCCCGAGAAGAACTCGGCGCATAGAAATTCCCGAGGAGAACTCAGCGCATAGACATTCCCGAGGAGAACTCGGTGCATAGAAATTCCCGAGGAGAACTCGGTGCACAGACATTCCCGAGGAGAACTCGGTGCACAGACATTCCCGAGGAGAACTCAGTGCACAGACATTCCCGAGGAGAACTCGGTGCATAGAAATTCCCGAGGAGAACTCAGTGCATAGACATTCCCGAGGAGAACTCAGTGCATAGACATTCCCGAGGAGAACTCGGTGCACAGACATTCCCGAGGAGAACTCGGTGCATAGACAGGAGAACGCAGTGCACAGAAATCCTCGAGGAGAACTCAGTGCATAGACATTCCCGAGAAGAACTCGGTGCATAGACATTCCCGAGGAGAACTCGGTGCATAGACAGGAGAACTCAGTGCACAGACATTCCGGAGGAGAACTCAGTGCATAGACATTCCCGAGGAGAACTCAGTGCACAGACATCCCCGAGGAGAACTCGGTGTACGGACATTCCCGAGGAGAACTCAGTGCATAGACAGGAGAACTCAGTGCACAGACATTCCCGAGGAGAACTCGGTGCACAGACATTCCCGAGGAGAACTCGGTGCATAGAAATTCCCGAGGAGAACTCGGTGCACAGATATTCCCGAGGAGAACTCAGTGCATAGAAATCCCCCAGCTTGAGAGGAGCCTCTCTGGGCACCCTTCTGGCTTCTCTGTGTATTGCCCGACTAAAAAACAGACAGGCTTTTTAAGGTACCAAACAATCCCTTCTCTCTCCTTAGTCCTACAAGAACATTACTTGCAGAATTATGGTGCAAGGATCCAGGATTCACCATGAGAGTAAGCGGCTGAGGATTGAACATGTCCGTCTAATTTGCCTCACTCTCTCTGGTGATCGGGTTTCCGCTGATCCCTCAGATCTCCTTCTGGTGACCTGACTTAGCCCTAGTCACTCCCCTGCCCCAGACTTGCATGCTAACACCCAGTTAGGTATCCTTCTCCGTGCTGGCTGCTTGGGTGTGTTCTGTGCTTGGCTTCCTTGATGTAGGCTGAGACTCAGAGGCGGTTTCAGGGTTGAAGGACCTTATTTGTACAGCTGGAAAGGGTGCTGACCACCCCCTGGGAGTTCAGCTGAGGCTGACGGCCAGACCCCTCAGTTCACTCCGTGTGGATGGAGCCATGTGGCTTCTTGGGCTTCCTCACAGCATGGCTCTGCATTTCCCAAGAGAAGGGCGAGGAAGCCCAGACTCTTCCTCACAGCATGGCTCTGCATTTCCCAAGGGGAGGGCGAGGAAGCCCAGACTCTTCCTCACAGCATGGCTCTGCATTTCCCAAAGGAAGAGCGAGGAAGCCCAGTCTCTTCCTCACAGCATGGCTCTGCATTTCCCAAGAGAAGGGCGAGGAAGCCCAGACTCTTCCTCACAGCATGGCTCTGCATTTCCCAAAGGAAGAGCGAGGAAGCCCAGACTCTTCCTCACAGCATGGCTCTGCATTTCCCAAAGGAAGAGCGAGGAAGCCCAGTCCTCTTCCTCACAGCATGGCTCTGTATTTCCCAACGGAAGACTGAGGAAGCCCAGTCCTCTTCCTCACAGCATGGCTCTGCATTTCCCAAGGGAAGGGCGAGGAAGCCCAGACTCTTCCGCTCTGGCCCCAGAAGATCTGGAAAGCCATGTATGCCACAGTCTAATGATCACAGTGCTCCGAGGGCCACCCCGAATTACAGGGGTAGCTAAACTCTGCCTTTGGATGAAGGGAATGTGCAGAGACGGAGGGATGGGTGGCATCCATTTTTGGAGAGTGCCATGCAAACTTCATTTCTAAACAGGATAAAAAAAAAAAAAAAAAGCAAAGAAAAGCCTTTGAGAACTGTCTCACACTGTGAGTACAAGTTCTGCAAATTCCAAATTAACCTAACAGAACTACGCTTTGGGTAACGTTTCCATTTTATGTGTTCAATAGTGTTTTGTTTTGTTTTTTAATTTAGTTCTTAGAGCTAGAAAGCATTCTACATTATTCGGTTTAATTGTATTATTTCTCGGCAAAGAATTTAAAACCTTACTAAGGAAAACGTTCATTATTTTTTTTTTATTGCTGCCACCTCCACCCCATGATTTTGTTGAACAGATAAAAAAAAAAGTTAAGAATTTTATGCTGAGAATAAATAAACTTATATTCAAAAAATAAATCTTTAAAGTCACTGTAAGTTGCCTGAAAAGCTGACTCTAAGAGAGAAGCACATTAATATGGAAACCACTAAATGACTGCCAAGAATAACAGCAAAATATTTAACATTTTACTCACACTTTGAGACTGAAAAAAAAAAAAAGATCTCTGAGCTAACATAATGCAGTGTAAAAATTAAAAAAAAAAAAAGATGATGATGAAGAAGAAATAACAAATAAAAAGCTAGCAGGAAAAAGAGAGAGAGAGTCTAAATTGGTAAAATATAGCATTTCAGAAAAAAAAATCTTAGTGTTAAAAAAAAAAAACATTGAATGATGTTTATCTGTTCGATGATAACTGTTTTCTCTACCGCAAATGAAATACGGATAGAACGTGTCAAATCCAAAATCTGTTTAATTAAATGCTCCCAGAAATCTACATAAGAAATCAAAGAGACTCCGACCTCATCATCGATGGGCATTCCAGTCTGACACTGCCCACTCACTTCCCACAGAGAGGAGACTGTGGCCGTGGACCCAGGGCCAGGCTGAGGAGCCGTGGCATTTCCCCACGACGACCGGAGCCTGGCTATTCCTCGGCGGTGACGAGCTGTCCGGGGCCCGTCCGCAGCTTGACAGGAGAAGAGCGTGGTCTGTTTACTTCCCAGCGTGGCCGCGGTGAGAAGCGGGTTCAGATGTATTTACAACACAGCGGAGAAGGTGTTACCTTTCTGCATGAGCTGTGGGGAAGTTGGGAGGACTAGAGAGCTCTCTCAATCCATTTCTTTAGGAAGGGCTGGCGGCTCACAGCAAAGAGAAGCCTTGCAAAGCGTTTAAATATTTAATGTCCCACTGCTGCTTGGCAGAGCGGGAGACGCCTGGGGCCCCTTAGGGGCAAATATTTCAGAGCTGATCTCCGCTTGCACGGAATTGAAAAAAAAAATGTTTAGTAATTCTAAACTATAAACCTAGGCTAAAAAAAAAAAAAAAGGCAGCCATTTAGGTAAGTATTTTTGTTTTTGTTTTTCTTGCAAAGTTAAAGAACAAAGATTAAGATTTCAAAATCAGGCCCCGGCCGGTAGGCTCGGTGGATAGAGAGCGTCGGCCCAGCCTGTGGACGGCCCAGGTTTGATCCTCAGTCAGGGCACAGAGAGAGAAGTGACCATCTGCTTCTCTTCCCCTTCCTATATCCCTTTTCTCTCTCTCTCTCTCGTCCCCACGCACAGCCTGTGTGCTCCACTGGTTTATGCATTGGCCTCAGGCGCTGAGAATAGCTCAGTGGGTTCGAGCATCGGCCCCAGAAGAGGGTTGCTGGGTGGATCCCAGTAGGGGTGCATGAGGGAGTTTGTATCTGTCTCTCCCCTCCTCTCACTTTAAATAAGTAAATTAATAATAAATAAATAAATATTAAAAAATAAAAGATTTCAAAGTTACTATTTTTCAAGGTAGATAAGAATGTTCTTGTTATTTGGGATTTTAATGCATTTTCTTTTACTCAATATTAATTGGTTGTCCGTAGCACCTGAATTGTTTGTAGCACATGAGTCAAATAAGTATGTGAATAATTTAGTAGAGAGACAGATATGAGGCAAACAAACAAATAAACTGTGGGGCCTTATGATTAATCTTGGGGGCATTTTGTATTCTATGAAGATGGAGACAGAGAAAATGGATGCAATGTCTCTCTTCATGGACTTGCCACAGATTTGAATGACATATCATTAACCTCATCAAGTTAGGTCACTGGCCTGACCTGTGGTGGTGCAGTGGATAAAGCTTCAACCTGGAACACTGAGGTCACCGGTTCAAAACCCTGGGCTTGCCCGGTCAAGGCACATATGGGAGTTGATGCTTCCTGCTCCTCCCCCCATCTCTCTCTCTCTCTCTCTCTATCTGTCTCCTCTCCAAAATAAATAAATAAAATCTTACAGTCAGGTCACTTATAGAACAATGTGCATCGCCTGAAACATGAAGCATAGAATTGGTTGATTTTTGATTCTCTACACATATATGTGCATACTAAATTACTAGTATGTAACCCCACCCCTCAGCTGCTATCAGAAAGGGTTATCAAAACAAACAAACAAACAAACAAACAAAAAGAACAGGTGCTAAAAGGCATCGACCCTATGAGGAGACTTCTCAGTTATAACACATTTTTAAAAATCAAGTATCCAGTGCTGTAACTCAATAACGGCATTAGCGGCTGGCCTTCGGGTCCTGTGGCCAGTGTGTCGGGCTTTAACCTTCCTTCTGCTGTCCACACTGCACCTGCTGGGCCTTGGGCAACGTGAGGACCTTCCCCGTAGCTCAGACTCCTCACCTTCAACGCGGAGACGTGCCAGGTCTCACGAAAGACACCCCGTTATTTCAGGTTCTGCTACAAAGGAAGAATCACCCAAAGCAGGGAGCGGAGACGGAAACCCTGAGTCAGGTCCAGGCGGGAAAGAAACGAGGAGAAGACCAGGCACGGAGACAGGGTCCCGGGAAGCCCCTGCCCGCCTCCACCCGGGGCACAGAGAGAAGAGGGAGCAGTGTGCCCCCCGCGGTCTGAACAGGAAGGCTGCGTCCCTGCTCTCAGCACCGAGTCCACAACACGGGTGTGGACTGAAAACCCTCCGACGAGAGATGTAGGCGCCAGGGGCCTCCCGCTGGTCACTGTCCAGGGGGCGAGCGGCACACACACAGCGTCTCTGGAAGACGTCGATGGACACCTAGGCTGCAGCCCCTGGCGACAGCACTGAGTGTGACTCCAGTTTCTCAAGTGTTGCGGGGGGGAGGGGGGTGGAAGTGGGTTGATGGCAAACACGGCTGAATGCTTTCCTTCCCCAAACCCACGTTTTCCGCAGCGTGACTTTGCACGCCCCTCCCATCCAGAAATCTGTCTCCCCATCACGGCTTCTCTTATGATTGTCTGGGCCCTGTACAATGTGAGCGACGTAATGGTGTGCCCTTTCCACACCCAGGCTGCAGGGGCCTCGCACACTCACCCCGGGTCCTTGAACTCGGTCACTTCCAGCAAAATACCCCCCCCCGAGCCAGCCAGCTGGGAAGAGGAGGGGGCATGTGAAAGAGATCTGATCATCCTAACCGAGGTCTTTCCAGACCACCCTGACCCCAGCCTACCCACCTGCCAACCACACATGCAAGAGCACGCTTGTCTGAGCCCACCTGAGCCCACCCAGAGCGACAGCATCACCCTGGAGGCTCCTGAACTAGAATACATGTTAATTATTTCAGGCCACTGCATTTTTAGGGAGCTTCGCTATCTACATCAATAACTAACTGAACAAGATATATCTTAAAATCAATGAAATACAATACTGGTATCCTCATTGCGAGGTTACGGTAAGGAATTGATTTAATACTATAGGCACTTAGAATAATGTTCCATACGTGGCAAGTGGGAAGAAATCCTGTCTAAATAATGCATGGAGGTATCACTGTATTCAACGGAGACTTGTTTCCAACTTTATTCATAGACAAAAGGGGACCTCTACCAGCGGAATGATGGGAAGATCAAATCCAAGTAGAAACACTTTGTAACTATAAGACACTAAATGGAATGTGAGGACAACTACAGTTACCCATAAAGAAACAGCTAAAATGCAATGATGCATATGTCCGAAGAGGTGTAAACATGTATTAAGCCAATGAAGGAGAAGAAGGAGGAGGAGGAGGGGAGGAGGAGGAGGAGGAGGAGGAGGAGGAGAAGTAGAAGAAGAAGAAGAAGAAGAAGAAGAAGAAGAAGAAGAAGAAGAAGAAGAAGAAGAAGAAGAAGAAGAAGAAGAAGAAGAAGAAAAAGAAGAAGAGAAGGAGGAGGAGGAGGAGGAGGAGGAGGAGGAGGAGGAGAAGGGGAATAATAATAATAATAATAATAACAATTCTGTCTGGGAGACCCAGCAATCGTTTTATAGAGTAGGAGGCATTGAGTCAAACACAGACACATGAGAAGGCTGTGACAAGGTGTAAAGGATTATTATAAAGCAGAGTGGAACGCATTCCAGGTTAAAGATACAGCATATGCTAAGATTCAGAGACTTGGAAGTGTCTGTCCCAGGGCAGTCTTTTCTAACTGTCTGATGTGCCTGAAGCTACAGTAGAGGTTGAAAAGCTCATCATGCGTCTGATTAAGCAAAAAAAAAAAAAGACTTTCTCCTTTTAGCAAGAGCTATCAGCAGAAGATTTTTTAAAAAAGGTCAGTAATACAGAAAATGCTGTATTTTAGAAATATCATGGCCCTGGCCGGTTGGTTTAGTGGTAGAGCATCAGCTTGGCATGTGGAAGTCGTGGGTTCAATTCCAGGCAGGGCACAAGGAGAAGTGATCATCTGCTTCTCCACCCCTGCCCTTCTCCATCTCTCTCTTCCTCTCCCACAGCCATGACTCTAATGGAGCAAGTTGGTCCTAGGCGCTGAGAACGGCCCCATGCCCTCCGCGTCAGGCACTAAAATAGCTTGGTTGCCGAGCAATGGAGCAACGCCCCAGATGGGCAGAGCATCGCCACTCTGGTGGACATGCTAGGTGGATCCCGGTCAGGTGCATGCGAGAGTCTGTCTCTCCGCCTCCCTGCTTCTCACTTCAGAAAAATACAAAAAAGAAAAAAGAAAGGGAGGATGAGAATTGGGATGGAAAGGTGACTTTTACATTTTAGAATTTGTACTCTTTGTTTTCTTTAATAAGGTAGCCTTATTTGCTTCATTAAAAGTTTATAGGAAACTTGTGTGAGTGAAATATATTTTAAAACAATAACAAGACCGTCCATCCTTTTCTGCTCATCTGAAAATGAAAGCAAAAACTTTGGAACGATGAATAAAATTGATAAGATTGTCTCCTGTAACCAGAGGGCGTTGGAGCTGGCAGCGCAGAAGTCCCCTACCCTCTGACCGCCGTGTTTTATCGATGAGGAAGCTCAAGGAACCTGGACAGGGTCAGGCAGTACCCTGGTTAAACTGAAATCCCACACGCACCTTCTAAAAACTCTGAAGCGCCGTCATACAAACACCAGCTCCGATGTCACCGCTGCCGCAGCCAGGCCGGGGACTCAGCTGTCTCAGCGGTGGGTCTGACTCCCCTTTCTTGGACGAGTATGTGGTTTTCAGAGTGACCTGCCGTCAGGATTCACTTAGCTATTCGTGTCCCGGAACCCAGAGCCCTGGGCCAACTCACCTCACCTGTCTGAGTCACACTCCCCACCTCTGTGGAAGGGGAGCACACTCCCTGCATCCTGCTGTTGTCCTGAGGATGACAGGCGAAAACCCAGACACGCAGCCTGGAACACACACAGTGAGCACACAGTGCCCGCTACGTGACTGATGTCCACTGTTACTATCAGCGTGAGTCATGACCGAGTCGCTTCACGTCAGCAGCGGCGAGCTTCCCGCGGCAAAATCATTTTCTCTCTCAGAGCAGTTCTGTGTCGTACAGCATCCCGGTGACTCGCACACGACGGAGCTTAGAAGGTGACAGATTTGGAATGAGCCCGTCCACAGGGGCCAGCCGGCCCCTCACCGTCTGAGGGATCTTGAACAAACTATTTCAATTGCTAAGATGATGCCTGCCCTGTGGGACTCCAGGGAGGAGGCGTGGAAAACCATCCGTCTTAGGAAAACCTTTGGGAACTTACTCAATTCCTCATCCTTTATTACAGGGGGTTCTCAGACTTTTTGAAGTCAGGGCACATTTAAAATCCTACCAATAATTGTAGGCGCACTATATACAAATTTCTGAGAAATATGTTATAATAATTAAGTCAAATATTAAAGAAAAAATATAAAGTCCAAGTGTGCTTTTTTGGTAATTAAAATAAATATGACAAATTAAATTTATTCTGACATTAAAAAACATTTTTATGTTACACTTTTTGACTTATGCTTTTTAGAATTCGTAAAAAAGAGGGGTTAAAAATAAAAAAACCAACAAAAAGCTTATCTTTTTCTTAGATTTAGTAAATTTGTCAGGTCCCGGTGCAAATGTGTTGTTTTTTTTCATTCTAATGTTTATGAGAAACATGAGCCTAATGTGTCCTAGTGATTTCTTCAATGTTTGGGCATATATCTGAAAGGCAAACTCTCATTTCCTCAACAATACATTGAAGAATTCCTCTCTTTTTACTCTTAATCGTGTTGAGTGCAGAAAACCCCCACCATACATATCATCTTAACTTTATACCAAACAAAGGATAGAAGAAACTTGCCTCCAGTCTTTCCAGGGAACATGGGGGGTAGTGTAAACAATCCAGCACCACAGCTTAACAGCCTTTTGCAACCTAATCAGGCAAGTGAGGTGGGGGGTTGGGCAGACTGTCAGCTTACAGCCAATTCCCCACACCTCTGTCCCCCAAAATCTAAACTCCAAAAACGCTGTTGGTTTTTTGGTCCCCAACAGGCACACATTTCTCTGGAATACTATCGGGCGGGCACACCTAGAAATCTTCTAGGCACACCAGTGCACCCTGGCGCACACTTTGAGAACCACTGCTTTATTATATCACATTGCACTGTGCTCAGAAGGCTTTGTGGTTCATGCAAAATGCACACGGTTGAGAAAAAGCCGGGAGGTCACCGAGGTCATGGCAGACGGGCAATGACAGGTTTGCTTTTCTGTTCGACTGTTTGACCGAGGCAACCTGTGTCCAAGTTTAGAGGGAGAGAAGAAGAGGTAAATCCAGCGTTCAGTACCCCTCACCTAGGGAAGAGCTCGCTCCTCCCCCGGGGAGATAGTCGGTGGAGGTCCACCCAGGGGACCCAGCTCGTCCTGGGTCAGACCCAGTCCACGTGCTGCATCGTGGAGGGAGGAGATGGGAGGTGGTCATGTGACTCTCAGCCACCATTCCGTGTTAGATAAACGGAGGAAAACGTTGGGTTTTGACCTTAAAAAGAGTTCTTGCGGCAACCCAGAGCAGTTCTTCTGAACAGGAGTCCTCGGGAGGGGAAGGACGTATTAGAAGCCCAGCTCGGAGTCAGAAGGGGTCTGGGAGTGCCCGTTGAGGGACGGAGGGGGACCTGAGGAGGCGTAAGGTGACGGTGGGCTCGACGTGTCCCTGACGTGTGTTCCCAAGGACGCCGGTGAATATCTGAAGAAGAGATGAGATTGGGTGAGTAGAAAGTGATAAAACACATGCAGTTCAGAAGCCAGGGGCCAGCAGGGTGGGGCTGGCAGGAGGGAAGGAGGATGTGGGAGGTGGAGGGGGGCTGCTGAGACAGCCGTGGGCGTGCATGACCGGAGGGCACCCAGGACTTAAGGACACACACAACACACAGAAAAGGTGGGTCCAGGGGACCCCCGGCCTCTAGGACTGAGAGCCCAGAGCTCTGCAGCCTCATCGTGTTTATTGGTCTCTTTGCTCATTAGGTAAATGAGCAGAGCCTGGGTTCAGGTGCAGAGAAGGGTCATTAACTAATATCTTTCAGGAATGCAGGAAAAGGCTATAGGGATCAGCTGTTTTCTTTAAACAATCTCACCAGCGCTTGCCGGGCAGCGTTCTGCCCCCGCAGGACTTGGCGTCCAGAGTCCGCACCAAAGACTTGTCTCGGGACCCCAGTCTGACTCCTAGCCATTTCCCTACAGAGGGTCGGGGCAGATAAACGTTGATAGGAGACTTGACTTGGGGTGGAGAACACAGGAAACAATACACAGATGATGTGTTACAGACCTGTACACCTGAAACCCTATGCAATGTTCTTAACCACGGTCACCCCAATAAACTCAAGATATTTTTTTTAAAAAAGGAAGAAGAGCAAGGAAACAAGAGGAGAATTTCAGTCTGACACTTCACTTGACTTATGTAAGTGATTCCAATCTGTGGCCTCTACACCTGCAATACCAGCTTACCTACTGTGTGTAAATGTTAGAGGGAAGCTCTCATCCTCCTTGTCACCTTTATCCTGGTTGACAGTGACTTCCTCTTGTCTCTCCATCCGAGGGGAAAGGGAGCCAGGTGCTAATGCCAGGAGGCAGCCCTATTTAAATCATCCGCAAATCTAGTTGTTTTTTTCCAAATGATTCATAGTGTTTTTATTAACTTATAGTAAAAGGGAAGGTTAACAGTCTTTTCATCACAGCCACACATGTTCCGGCCATGTGTGACTTTTACCAAAGAGCACACCGATCAGTCTAATGGACTAAGCCACCAGGGCGGAGCCACAGAAGAGAGGAGGGTTTGTGAAGCAGAGAGTAAAGGGCATGTGATGGGTGGCCCTGTGAACGGGGCACTGAGATGTCCTCACAGAAAGGTCACTTCCCCCACATCCTGGAAGAACATCAGGTGCTGAAGCCACTTGGTCCCAGGCACACAGGACGATGTTGTCTAAAAAGACTGTTGAAGTTTTGCCACAGGCCAGATTAGAGCCAAAAAAAAAAAAAAAAAAAAAAGGCGTTATCAGATAAAATTCTGTAGTGGAAACAAATTAAAAAAAAGAAAAGAAAGCAAATGAAAGCCTGGGATTTATTGGTGGAAGAAAAGACATCCATTATCCATTATGGGCAGGCCCCGGGGTGAATTCTCCGCACAGCTTGTGTGCCCGCTGCCTCCCTGACGAATCCCGCACCGTTCCCGTTAGCGCTGCGAGGCTCGTCCGACCCCTCCCCCTCCCCCTGCACTGGCATCACGCCCCATCCGGTGTTCCGGGGCTGAGAAGACCTCCTGTTAAACTTATCAGTTGAAAAATGAGCACTTTTACCTTATTTCACGCATTAGCGAGCATCCCACTGTGCACAGCTGCTAACACCCTGGATGAGGTGACTAATAAGAAGTGCCAGCAGGGGTACCCCAAAGTACAAACCGGCTCCCTTTTCTGTGGGTTCCCTAAGCCCCGCAGGCTCCTCGAGGTCCAGGGGGCCGGAGAATGTGGAGTCCGAGCGTGACACCCTGACAGGCCGAGACACGGCCCCTCCGGTCACGTGTGTGGTGCTTTTGAAAATTAAGTCTGTGGAACGTTCACGGCAGCTTCAGAGCATCAAATGGGTCGTTTATGGGATGAAATAGCTCAAAATGGAAAAAAAAAAAAAAGTGATTGAGATCACGCCGGTGGCACAACTCTAATGAAGAGCAAAAAGACTAAGAATCAAACATTTGGGGTTCTTTTATAATTATAGTAAAAGTGGCTGGAACCACCCCCCAAAGAAGGCTGCGTGATGGCAGCCACTGGGTCGTCTAGGAGACGTGGGTGGTCCCGGGGGGCGAGTCCACAGTGAGCGAGGAGCAGGGATGGGGTTTTTCTCGGGGTGAGAATACGGAGTCTTGGCAGGACCCTCTCTGTGTATGAGTGGGAGGTTCGCTTCTCAGTCAAGGGCAGGGGGCTACCTGGAACAGGGGTCCCCAGTGTCTGAAGGGTTGACCTGGAGCCCAGTGTGGACAGGCAGACAGCTTGTCGCAGAGGACGCTGAGTGTTGGGTGCGGGGCCAGGAAGAGCTGGCGTTGCCGGGAACAGGAGCAACAAGGAGGCCGTGAGGGCGGGTGGACAGCGAAGGGGAGAACGGGCGAAACCCTGTGGCCACCAGCCCTGCCGGACAGACTAGGAAACAGCTCCCCGGTTGCTTTACCTGTAAAGTCACCTGCCTCCCGACCGGCACGGTTGACCACAGGGACCACAGTGTCACGTGGAAGTGTCAGCAAAGCTCACAGCCTCTGAGGGTTGCCTGGCTCCCGGATTCTGTCGAAGCCCATGTTGGCTGTACGGGGCCGATTCGAAGACGGGCAGCGCTCATGTTGAAAGAGGCAGATGAGCCTGACCAGGCGGTGGCGCAGTGCATGGAGCTTCGTACTAGCATGCAGAGGACCCAGGTTCAAAACCCCGAGGTCACCGGCTTGAGTGCGAGCTCATCTGGTTTGAGCAAGGCTCACCAGCTTGAGCCCAAGGTCGCTGGCTCGAGCAAGGGGTCACTTGGTCTGCTGTAGCCCCACGGTCAAGGCACATATGAGAAATCAATCAATGAACAACTAAGGTGTGGCAACAAAGAACTGATGCTTCTCATCTCTCTCCTTTCCTGTCTGTCCCTTTCTCTGTCTCTGTTAAGAAAGAAAGAAAGAAAGAAAGAAAGAAAGAGAGAGAGAGAGAGAGAGAGAGAGAGAGAGAGAGAAAGAAAGAAAGAAAGAAAGAAAGAAAGAAAGAAAGAAAGAAAGAAAAGAAAAGAAAGAAAGAAAGAAAAAGAAAGGAAGAAGGAAGGGAGGAAGGGAGGAAGGGAGGGAGGGAGGGAGGGAGGGAGGGAGGAAGGGAGGAAGGAAGGAAGGAAGGAAGGAAGGAAGGAAGGAAGGAAGGAAGGAAGGAAGGAAGGAAGAAAGGAAGAGGCAGGTGAACGGTGGTGATACATGAGCATTGAAGCTTCTTCCAGACACCTTGATTTTTCCCAAGCCGGTTTCCTCTGATGATGCTCTAATGCAGGGGTCCCCAAACTTTTTACACAGGGGGCCAGTTCACTGTCTCTCAGACCGTTGGAGGGCCAGACTATAAAAAAAACTATGAACAAATTCCTATGCACACTGCACATATCTTAATTTAAAGTAAAAAAACAAAACGGGAACAAATACAATATTTAAAATAAAAAACAAGTAAATTTAAATCAACTGACCAATATTTCAATGGGAACTATGCTCCTCTCACTGACCACCAATGAAAGAGGTGCCCCTTCCAGAAGTGCGGCGGGGGCCGGATAAATGACCTCAGGGGGCCGCATGTGGCCCGCAGGCCGTAGTTTGGGGACCCCTGCTCTAATGGGTGTGTAACCTCTGCTTGCTCAGTAGAGCTCGCTGCCTTTGTTCGGAAGACTCCCCTCAAACCAGGAGAGCCTGCCCAGGACGTTGGGTGCCCAACCTGCGGTCCGTGGTAAATCGACTTCACAAACTAAGTTAACCTCTCGGCTCAGTTGCGGAGCCTGGACCACAGGGACGGTGACATTGGGCTCCCCGTCTTGCACGTCTCTCTCGGCGGCAGACCTGCACATTCTCTGTCTCGTAGACATCACCCCCTGAGGAGCCTCCAGCTCACACCACGTGTCCCCGAAGGGACCTTGCCGTCTCTCCATAAGCTTGCTCCCCTCTCTGGATAGCTGGCACGCCCACCACCCACCGCCCTGCAAGCCAGAAGACGCACATCTTTCTGGATCTCTCCTTGTCACTCAAGGTGGGTTTTCTCCCATGTCGATGTTTCTCAGAACCACCCTCTTCCATTCCTGCTGTGTCCTGACCTCGTTCCGCTTCCCGTGGCCGCTGACCTGGGCACCACAGGCGCGGTCACTCCTCCACCGGACGCCCAGCTCCTGACCTCACTCAGCTTCCCGTGGCCGCTGACCTGGGCACCACAGGCGCGGTCACTCCTCCACCGGACACCCAGGTCCTGACCTCGTTCCTCTTCCCGTGGCCGCTGACCTGGGCACCACAGGCGCGGTCACTCCTCCACCAGACGCCCAGCTCCTGACCTCGTTCCTCTTCCCGTGGCCGCTGACCTGGGCACCACAGGCGTAGTCACTCCTCCACCGGATGCCCAGCTCCTGACCTCGTTCCTCTTCCCGTGGCCGCTGACCTGGGTACCACAGGCGTGGTCACTCCTCCACCGGATGCCCAGCTCCTGACCTCGTTCCTCTTCCCGTGGCCGCTGACCTGGGTACCACAGACGCGGTCACTCCTCCACCGGACGCCCAGGTCCTGACCTCATCCAGCTTCCCGTGGCCGCTGACCTGGGCACCACAGGTGCGGTCACTCCTCCACTGGATGCCCGGGTCCTGACCTCACTCAGCTTCCCGTGGCCGCTGACCTGGGCACCACAGGTGCGGTCACTCCTCCACTGGACGCCCGGGTCCTGACCTCACTCAGCTTCCCGTGGCCGCTGACCTGGGTACCACAGGCGCGGTCACTCCTCCACCGGACGCCCAGGTCCTGACCTCACTCAGCTTCCCGTGGCCGCTGACCTGGGCACCACAGGCGCGGTCACTCCTCCACCGGACACCCAGGTCCTGACCTCGTCCAGCTTCCCGTGGCCGCTGACCTGGGCACCACAGGCGCGGTCACTCCTCCACCGGACACCCAGGTCCTGACCTCGTTCCGCTTCCCGTGGCCGCTGACCTGGGCACCACAGGCACGGTCACTCCTCCACCGGACACCCAGTCCTGACCTCATTCCGCTTCCCGTGGCCGCTGACCTGGGCACCACAGTCGCGGTCACTCCTCCATCGGACGCCCTCGCTCTGGTCTTGCATTCTCCGCTCCCTCTGCCCGGAGGGACACTTCTATCTTGTCATCTTCACGGGGGAGAGGCAGGCTGGGGAGGCGTGGAAAGAGGGACAGGGGACAGCGATGAGAGGTGGGAGGCGGGAATGAAAATACAGTTGGAGTACACATCGGTCCTTTCTGTTAAACCCACCCTTGCACTCCGGGGCAGCCTCAAGGAGAATGTAAACTCAAGCCAGCCAAAACAACAAAACACACACACACAAAAACACCTTCATTCTTCCCAACATAGCTAATGTGTTATTAGTAATCAGCAGGAGGAATAGAAGAGTCATTTTTTGTTTGTTGGTTGGTTGGTTTTGGTTTGAGTTTTTAAATCCGGATCTGTGGGCAAAAGTAGGTTTAGAGTGAAGAGTATGAGAAATGCAGAGTGCATTTGTTTATTATTATTTATTGATGAGTGTATTGCTCTCTATATGAAAAACTGTTAAGCCTACTTTTACCTCACCCACCCCAACCCTCCCCTGCTGGTTGTGTATAAAATTTCTCTAGACCTCACAGTTGTACGTCAGAGCTTGGAAAAGTTTTTTTTTTCTCCTTTTTCCAATGAGAGAGGGGAAATAGACAGATCCCCACATGCCCCAAGAAGCACAAGTAGGGGATCCACCCAGCAACTCCCTTCTGGGGTCGATGCTTTGCCCATCTTGGGCCATTGCTCTGCAACCGAGTTATTTTTAATGCCTGAGGCAGAGGCCATGGAGCCATCTTCAGTGGCCAGGGGCCAACTCCCTCAAACCAATCACACTATATGGGAGGGGAAGAGAGAATGAGAGAGAAGGAGGAGGGGTAGAGAAGCAGATGGGTGCTTCTCCTGTGTGCCTTGACTGGAAATTAAACATCCACACGCCAGGCTGATGCTCTATCACTGAGCAAACTTTCCAGGGCTACACTCACTTTTTTTTTTTTTTTTTTTAACTTAGCTTGTGTATCTCATATCCTCCCAAAGGCATTTAAACTACCTTACAAAGTAAACACAGTATCCAATGGAGCAACTCCTCAGTTTTAACCCTACGTATGAACTGAAGGAAGGCAAGCAGATGTTGTCTTCTGCTGGAAGTTCAGTGGCAGCTTAAGTTGCGCCCTGACTTGAGCTCCACGTTTTCTGTGGGTTGACACCCCGGGGGGGGGGGGGGAGCATGTTGAACTGCATTCTTTGCGTTATCCGACACACGAAAGGACACACTTTTTCTTGTGTTACTTCTCGGAACAAAACTCAAGCAAGAATTTATGAGACGCTGGAGAAGGCACGCCAAGCAAACATCACTTCAATTACACGCTTTTAAAATGATGTGATTACAAGACTCCCTTCAGAACCACCCTCTGTAAAAGCAGCACGCAGAAAGCGCAAGTGGAATTTAAGGAGAGCGTTTGGAAGGGAGGCAGGACCAGGTGGTCCAGAGCTTCCCACTCGGAGGGTTTCAATGAAGGCGGGGGATCATCTGAAACCGGGGAGGAGTAAACAGGTCTATCTGATTCTCTCAAATACCAGGTTCCTTGGGTACCGCCAGCTGAGGCCCTCGCTAAGCTCTCAAAGCTGCAGCTCAGGTCTCCTGAGCTGTCGGAACGTGAAGCCTCCTCACCTTAGTTTTAGTCAAGACTTGTCATTTTGGTCAACAGCCACATTCGTTCTCATCACAAAAAACAAACAAACAAAAAAACGTAGTCCCACCAGTGGAAACCCAGCCTAAGAACAACTGTTTTCTTATAATTGGCCTTAAACAGGCTCTCAACAAAGACAATCTGTCTGTACCTTTTAACTTGAGGAAAAGACTTCCCCTCTGAAAGTTTCTTTTTTTAAGCCAAAATGATCACTGTTTTGTTGTTGTTGTTGTTTTGTTTTGTTTAACTTTACGAGAGAAGTCGCTAAATTTCTCGGAAGAGACGGGACCCTCTTGAGTTCCCAGCAGCTGCCGGGGAAAGTTCCCGTTGTCCTGCAGTCTTGCCAGCACTTGGTTTTGGGGGTTGTGTCTTTAGCCATTCTAAGTGTTCACTGATAGAACACTGTGGTTTTACATTTCATTTCCCCTATGACTAATGATGGTAATTATTTTTTTCATCCAGGTGTCATTCTTAAATCTTCTTAGATAAAGTATCTGTTCAAAGCCTGAGCCCATTTTGGTGGTGGGAGGAGGCAAGTTCCAATGTTTATTTACCCCTCCGCCTTGACCAGAAACCCAAGTTTCATTTCATTTATTTATTTTCTATAGATCTCATCCTATCTGTTTCCTCTCTTTCAGAAGTTTATAGCTTGCTTATGACACTCTTGTTTTCCTGTGTTTTTCAAAACCTGCTTTAGTAATTCCATAAAATGCCTTTGCTCCCTGTGGCAGTGTGAGCCCAATGCCTGCCTGCTTTCAAAGACCCCTTTCCCTGACTTCACATTTTTCATGAGGAAACCTTTTCTGCAAAAAGTCAGGTATATTTTTTAAAAAGCTCCTATATAACATTTTTGAAAATTTAATTACCGTATTTTTTGCTCCATAAGATGCACTTTTCCCCCCCTAAAAGTGGAGAGGAAGCCCTGGCCAGTTGGCTCAGCAGTAGAGCGTCGGCCTGGCGTGCGGGGGACCCGGGTTCGATTCCCAGCCAGGGCACACAGGAGAAGCGCCTATTTGCTTCTCCACCCCCCCCTCCTTCCTCTCTGTCTCTCTCTTCCCCTCCCGCAGCCGAGGCTCCATTGGAGCAAAGATGGCCGGGCGCTGGGGATGGCTCCTTGGCCTCTGCCCAGGCGCTAGAGTGGCTCTGGTTGCGGCAGAGCGACGCCCTGGAGGGGCAGAGCATCGCCCCCTGGTGGGCAGAGCATTGCCCCCTGGTGGGCGTGCCGGGTGGATCCCTGTCGGGCGCATGCGGGAGTCTGTCTGACTGTCTCTCCCCGTTTCCAGCTTCAGAAAAATACAAAAAAAAAAAAAAAAAAAAAAAGTGGAGAGGAAAATGCCCGTGCATCTTATGGAGCGAAAAGTGCGGTATTTTATTAAATATTTTAACACACCATTTGGTTCATAATATTTTTTTTTCTTATTTTCCTCCTTAAAACCCTAGGTGTGTCTTATAGTCAGGTGCCTCTTATGGAGCGAAAGATACGGTATATTTTCAACATACTTGGTACACTTACGCTTTTCAGAACATCTTGCAAACTGGGTAATTAGTTGTCAAGTACAAACTCAAAATGACCGACCAAAGTAACCACCGATCATAGGCTCCCCACATTATTTTTATTAGGTTTTGGCACCAAGATGACTTTCGGGTCATTCAGTGAGTTGAGAAGTTTCATATATATTTTTTTTTCTGGAAAAACTTATTTAATATTAAAATGATCTACTCCTTATAGTTTGTTAGATCTTTCCCCAAAAATTAATTTGCAGTAGCACCAATAATACATAGAAACAAATTTCAACCAATATTTCAGGTTCTTCATGACATTGGTCTATCCCAGTGTTTGGCTCTTCTAAAGTTAATGTTAACTTAAATGTGGATATATAGTATCTGTTTGATCTAGGTTTTCAAATTGCTGCATTAAGATTTACGCTGGACTAGCGTCGCACACGCTATAACACATGTGCGTCACCTCCTCCTCCAGCTGGAAGTCACGGCTGTGCATTTGACCACGCCCGTGCCCCCAAGTCTCTCCTCCATAGGATGAGACTTTCCTACAAGACCCCTCAAGTCCTGATGCCAAGAGACCCCACCCCAGCTCTGCTCCACTCCCACAGTCTGCCGGGGGCTCACGTCTTTGTGAACCCCAATGCGTGTGCAGCTCAGACAAACCGAGGCCCTTCCTATAAAACAGGGGTCCCCAAACTACGGCCCCCTGAGGCCATTTATCCGGCCCCCGCTGCACTTCCGGAAGGGGCACCTCTTTCATTGGTGGTCAATGAAAAGAGCACATTGACCATCTCATTAGCCAAAAGCAGGCCCATAGTTCCCATTGAAATACTGGTCAGTTTCTTGATTTAAATTTACTTGTTTTTTATTTTAAATATTGTATTTGTTCCCGTTTTGTTTTTTTACTTTAAAATAAAATATGTGCAGTGTGCATAGGGATTTGTTCATAGTTTTTTTTTTTATAGTCCGGCCCTGCAACGGTCTGAGGGACAGTGAACTGGCCCCCTGTGTAAAAAGTTTGGGGACCCCTGCTATAAAACATGAACTATGTTTCCTTGGTCTCCTGGAAAAACCAGCAAAGAAAGATACGCAAGAACCGATCATCTTGGTCTCGGTGGATGAGCATTCAGTGGAAATGTACACAGAGCAGGAGCCCGATGGTTCACAAAACCGTGATTCATGGGAGAGGCTGTCTGATGTCATAAACCAGGAGAGGCAGAGAGGGAGACATTCCCAGGGGGTCGCCGTCCCTTCTGGGTAAATTACGGCTGTGTATTCATCCGGGGACATTTACTGCTTTCTCCCATAAATACCATTAATGTTCTGGATTTATTTTCCAAACCTGGGAGCAGCGTTGTAACTTATCTTCAAGGTTTCTTGTTTGTTTGCTCTTTATTTTTCAGGAAGGGAGAGCATAGGACACACACAAATTCAAAGGAGATGCTTTGGGAACGGCTTCCTGGAGTAGTCACCCCACATCTTCACGTTCCCTTTTGGGGGCCGTGGCTCGGGGAAGCAGGGTTTCCGCTCAGGATGTGGCACGCTCTCAAAAGCCATAGAGAAAAAGCAGACACGCGGGGGCTACTCTCTCTGAACTTGATCATTTCTGTCTTCCCCCCCCCCACCCCGCCCCCCAGGATCTGAATAAGACTTCAACATGGTGCTTTTACGTTGTTTTTCTTTTTTTGGAAGGAAGTTTGTTATCATGAATAAAACATGCTGAGGAATCGCCATAAGCCACGAAAAGTTAGTCTCCAATTATCTCAAAATACACAACTCGAAAGGCAACATTCACAGAGGCTTGCTTACCGGAGGACTGCAGCTGTTTGAACGCTTGAGATAGGCCGCCACGATGTCACTGGGTGCTGACTTGTACTGGTTTTCTATTCCGCTGTCCCCAAAACAAAACAGACGCACAAACACAGTGCTTGGCTTTCACTGACGCAAAAGCTAAAAATACAGCGAAACACATTCGTTACAGATGCAGCGCCTCTTCCCCAGCACACACCCTCTCTCATCCGGCTTGCGCACAATCTATCTCCACGTGCATCCATCCCACCCACGGGAGGACCCGCAGTGCAGGCCGGGCCTGGGTCCACCGGGCAGGCAACGGGGCCGTGCAGGCGGGCCATCCGGGCAGAACCACACGGCTGCCGATTGCTGCCATCGCTTCCCGACAGGTCCCTGGACCGGGCAGGGCTGCTCAGGCGCTCCCAACTACAGAGCGAGCTGCGGTCATCCTGAAACAAACTCGGCAGCCTGTCAGGCGAAGGCTGGTGTCCCGGCCTGGTGCCCGTGGACGCGAGGATGCGTGGGAGCCCCCCCCCCCCCCGGGGTCCGCGTCGGCCCTCGGGAACGACAGGCTCTATCGCAAGCCCACCCTTCTCACCAGCAGAGTGAGTGACATTTTGCACCCTCAGATTGCGCCCCAGTCTTGAAACAACCGTGTACGTCGGAGTCGCTTTCGGGGGTGTCCAGGACAACAGGTGTGGGCCCCTGTGAGGACGAACTGTTTTCACGTGGCACGCGCACCCTCCAGCCATCGTGTCCTTCCTCGTTGTCACGGCCAGAAAGGCCGATTCCGACACTGGCACCCACGGGCGCTCCTGCGTCAGGGTGCAAAGCTCTGTTCCTCCATCCCTGCCTTTTCATGCCCGCGGCCACGCTGCCGGCTGAGCCCGCACACTCCGCTCGGTGGAGCAGGGGACAAGGCTCAGCGTGGGTTTCTTCCCCCGTGTTTCATCCCTGGTTCACGTCACAGCCGAGATTCAGTAGCAGGTCTGGACGTTTTGAAAGTGCCATCGCGTCCCCTGCCCTGCGCTGGTGACAGGCAAGCGGGGAGAGCTTCTCCCGAGTTAATCAAGTGCCGCCTCACATTCTTCTGTATTAAGGTTTCCCTTGAAAGATGAAGCGGCTGACACAGACCGCACACCGAAGGCAGGGCCGCCGCCCCGGGACCTGAGGGAACACTGACAAGGAAGCCCCACCGAGCTCCGCCCACGACGTTTATTCGTAAGCATCAGGGACACACGCGTGCGGAGCGCTCTGCCAGATATTGGGGGACAGGAAGACGAAGGTGACGCGGCTCCTGCCACCTGAGCCCCGCGGCCAGTGGGGAGCGTGATTACAATACGGTGGAACCGGGGCCCTGGCCGGTTGGCTCAGTGGTAGAGCGTCGGCCTGGCGTGCGGGGGACCCTAGTTCGATTCCCTGCCAGGGCACACAGGAGAAGCGCCCATCTGCTTCTCCACCCCTCCCCCTCTCCTTCCTCTCTGTCTCTCTCTTCCCCTCCCGCAGCCAAGGCTCCATTGGAGCAAAGATGGCCAGGGCACTGGGGATGGCTCCTTGGCCTCTGCCCCAGGCGCTAGAGTGGCTCTGGTCGCGGTAGAGCGACGCCCCCTGGTGGGCAGAGCGTCGCCCCTGGTGGGCGTGCCGGGTGGATCCCGGTCGGGTGCATGCGGGAGTCTGTCTGACTGTCTCTCCCCGTTTCCAGCTTCAGAAAAATACAAAAAAAAAAAAAAAAAAAAAAAAATACGGAGGAACCCGGGCACAGGGGAGGGACGCCCGGAGGAACCCGGGCACGGGGGAGGGACGCCCGATGGAACCCGGGGCACAGGGGAGGGACGCCCGGAGGAACCCGGGCACGGGGGAGGGACGCCTGGTACCACGGCCCCCAGCTCCTGGAGCAGCAGGCTCACCTCCCCGACTCTGACCCCCACTTCTTGCTCCCGAGAGAGGGGCGGGAGCAAGCCGCCCTGCGCCCTGGTGAAAATGCCACCTCGTGGGAAGTGGGTCCAAGCGCACCTCCCCGGCTCTGGGTGGATCTCAGGCCCATGGAAGGGAAGGACGGAAGTGACCAGCTCACGTGTAGTCGGGACTCTGTGCGCCCCGCCGGGGACACCCTTGGACAGCACCGCAATGCCCCCGAGCCCATTCTCGCTGAACCCCCTCCCAGACGAGCCCCAGCGGCCACTCAGGGCCCATACGGCCGGCCGAGAACCCCACGCGGCTGTGTGCTGCCCATCCCTGTCGCATGAATCACTCTAATTCTCCTGGAACGTACCTGTAGCTCCTCAGCCCCTGCGGGAGCCTCTCCTCCTCACTGACCTGGCTCCCGGGGGCTGGGCTGGGCCGCTGGCCGCCCCTCCTAGTGCCTGCCCCTGCCTCTGCATGCGGGGCCTCCCCCCGGGCCCCCAGAAGACATGCCCTGCACCGCTATGCCCACCAGCACGCCCTCCTGGACGCTTCTTCCCCTATCTCGGTGTTCAGAGCTGCCGCTCCTGCTGTCCCTGGTGCATTAGCTGAGCGGTGACCTCGAGGAAACTTCTAGACACAGGCAGTGGAAGAGTTGGTTTCCAGGCAAACAGCAGAGAGACGGCTGGATGCCCCATGGTGGCTTCTGTCAGATGCCCCCTCTCAGACCCACTCGTGGCACTCTGCACTTCTTTACATCACCATCTTAGGCCTCAGTACCTGGCAAATGGCATTCAGCATATGCTTGCTGAATGCAAGGTGACACAGGTGCTCCCAGCCTTAAGAAAACATCCCCATCCTAGCCCTGGCGGTTTGGCTCAGTGGTAGAGTGTCAGCCCGGCGTGTGGAAGTCCCAGGTTCGATTCCCGGCCAGGGCACACAGGAGAAGCGCCCATCTGCTTCTCCACCCCTCTCCCTCTCCTTCCTCTCTGTCTCTCTCTTCCCCTCCCGCAGCCGAGGCTCCATTGGAGCAAAGATGGCCCGGGCGCTGGGGATGGTTCTATGGCCTCTGCCTCAGGCGCTAGAATGGCTCTGGTTACAACAGAGCAACGGCCCAGATGGGCAGAGCATCGCCCCCTGGTGGGCGTGCCGGGTGGATCCCAGTCGGGCGCATGCGGGAGTCTGACTGTCTCCCTGCTTCTCACTTCAGAAAGACACAAAAAACCAACAACATTGAGCAGCCTAATGTGCGAATGACAGCCTAGTCCACAAATGGGAGGCTGGGCACCTCTGCACGGCCGAACCAAAGGGCATTCGACCTGCCCATCCCTGCTGTGCCCAGCTGTGTCTCCTGATGTGCGGGGAGAGTTAGAAGACTTTAGAGAAGGGGAAAGAGTCTTCCGCAGACAGCAGCGACGTGCGGACACACTCGCCCGTGTTACGGCCGAGAGGGTGGAACCACGCGGGGCCGCGGACAGGACTGTCACCCGGGTCTGTGGAAGCTGAGCGCAGGCAGGCCGACACGTAGAACAGGAAGGTAAGTAAGAACAGAAACATCGCTCTGTTGGTCTGCTTCTTTGTTTTCATCTTTTTTTTTTTATTTTCCGCACCTTCACTATGTGCCTCCGGCATTTCCAGCGCCCCCTCGCTCCTCCTCGGGGTGAAATGGGGGAGACAGGAAGAAGGGAGCCCACCTCCGCCGGACCCGAGCGGGTGTGCGGCTTGTCCACGTGGTCTCGTTCGGAACCCAACGGGAGCGCGGCTTGTCCACAGGGTCGCGTTCGGAACCGAACGGGGGCGCGGCTTGTCCACGTGGTCTCGTTCGGACCCGAGCGGGGGCGCGGCTTGTCCACGTGGTCTCGTTCGGACCCGAGCGGGGCGCGGCTTGTCCACACGGTCTCGTTCGGAACCGAGCGGGGGCGCGGCTTGTCCACGTGGTCTCGTTCGGACCCGAGCGGGGGCGCGGCTTGTCCACAGGGTCGCGTTCGGAACCGAACGGGGGCGCGGCTTGTCCACGTGGTCTCGTTCGGACCCGAGCGGGGGCGCGGCTTGTCCACGTGGTCTCGTTCGGACCCGAGCGGGGCGCGGCTTGTCCACACGGTCTCGTTCGGAACCGAGCGGGGGCGCGGCTTGTCCACGTGGTCTCGTTCGGACCCGAGCGGGGGCGCGGCTTGTCCACGTGGTCTCGTTCGGACCCGAGCGGGGCGCGGCTTGTCCACACGGTCTCGTTCGGAACCGAGCGGGGGCGCGGCTTGTCCACGTGGTCTCGTTCGGACCCGAGCGGGGGCGCGGCTTGTCCACGTGGTCTCGTTCGGACCCGAGCGGGGGCGCGGCTTGTCCACGTGGTCTCGTTCGGACCCGAGCGGGGGCGCGGCTTGTCCACGTGGTCTCGTTCGGAACCGAGCGGGGGCGCGGCTTGTCCACGTGGTCTCGTTCGGAACCGAGCGGGGGCGCGGCTTATCCACACGGTCTCGTTCGGAACCGAGCGGGGGCGCGGCTTGTCCACGTGGTCTCGTTCGGAACCGAGCGGGGGTGCGGCTTGTCCACGTGGTCTCGTTCGGAACCGAGCGGGGGCGCGGCTTGTCCACGTGGTCTCGTTCGGAACCGAGCGGGGGCACGGCTTGTCCACGTGGTCTCGTTCGGAACCGAGCGGGGGCGCGGCTTGTCCACGTGGTCTCGTTCGGAACCGAGCGGGGGCGCGGCTTGTCCACACGGTCTCGTTCGGAACCGAGCGGGGGCGCGGCTTGTCCACGTGGTCTCGTTCGGCTGCAGGACAGAGGCGGACGGACGCGCAAGGCGCCTGCTCCCGGAGAACACGCTCCCGCCCGCCCTCCAGGCTCACTCTGAAACAGCCGACTCGTCATTCGTGGTTTGCTCTTCCTGTCGTGTTTGTAAGAGCCAGAGAAAATTCTGAGGCAGACAGAAAATGTGGACCAGATGTCCGTTAAGGGCCGCGAGCAACAACATATAGTGGGCTCAAATATTTGCTGTACTTTCTCTCTCTCTCTCTCTCTCTCTCTGTTTCTCTCCATTTCTCTCCGAAGTCCCTACACATAACAAGAGAAACCAGGAGGGAGAGATGCAGGAACCATATATTCAAATGCAGCCTCCTGCGTGTCTTCCTTTGAGCTGAAGATTTATTCCAGCTGGTTTGGCTGTAAAAATTTCGCCCCAAAGGAGCAAATAAATAAGACCTCAAACCTCATGTACACTCTTCTAGGATAGCTGGGAAAACGCCTCAGGATAACCATAAGAAGAAAATAACTGCGCACCAGGCACGTTTTAAAGCACGTGAAAAGTATCATGGGCCCCCCGTCAGTTTTCCAAAGCCATTGTCCTCTGTCTGGGACAAGCTCGTCATTGCCAGGGTCACGTTATCTGTGTGTGGTTTCCACCATAACCCCTAAGTCAATAGGAGACCTACTCAGAGGACTCTTTCTTTATGGAAATGTTTCGTTCTTTCAGGAGTGACCCCTGTACAATACCTCGGCCGCTGACGAACCAGGACCCACCCAAGGCTGACTTGGCCCGATGTTAATGAGGTAACACAGGGGTCCCCAAACTATGCCCCGCGGACCGCATGCGGCCCCCTGAGGCCATTTATCTGGCCCCTGCCTCACTTCTGGAAGGGGCATCTCTTTCATTGGTGGTCAGTGAGAGGAGCATAGTTCCCATTGAAATACTGAACAGTTTGTTGATTTAAATTTACTTGTTTTTTATTTTAAATATTGTATTTGTTCCTGTTTTGTTTTTTTACTTTAAAATAAGATATGTGCAGTGTGCATAAGGATTTGTTCATAGTTTTTTTTATAGTCCGGCCCTCCACAGTCTGAGGGACAGTGAACTGGCCCCCTGTGTAAAAAGTTTGGGGACCCCTGAGGTAACATATAGTAAGTAAAATATAATAGGAATTCACTCGTACCAATGATGGCCAGAAGGGCTAACTTTAAACACGAACGTTCTTAGTGGACTTCCGTTCTGTTACCGTGAGACTGTACGCCTGAGTAATTAATTACCCAAGTACGGCTGAGATCTCATAAGGCCCAGACTGAGTTACGCAATTATTTATTAATGTCCCTTTCTCAGAGATTCCTTTGTTTCAGAATATATGCTTCAGCCCATAAAACCGAAATAGCCATCTCTTTATACCTAGAAGATTAAAAGTAAATAAATAAAAATGTATAATGACACGACCTCTAGTTAAAAAAAAAAAAAAGCTAATGTATTCCTGCTCACCGATGGTCCCAGCGTTTCTCGTGATGCCTCGTGAAGTGGTGCCTCGTGAAGGTTAGAGACCTGGAGACCACAGTCAGGGGAGGAAGGCTTGCACGATGCCTTCCTTCTTCTCCGATGGGAAAGCTTGGTGTGGTTCTCAGGTGAGAACCCCAGACCACCAACCTCACTAGTACACTAACAGATTGGGAAGAGAACTATCACCGAGGTGTTCTTAGAATCCCAAAGGGCGGTGCTAACCCGGAGAAGCCGTCAGAAGCCAGAAGTGAAGTCTCATAGTCAGGGCTGCTGCGTGTCAGGTATAAGCACACTCCAAGGTCGAGTCGAAACCAGGGGCGGGGTTCAGCTGGTTCACACCACTTCAGCAGAACCAGTCCCTAATTCTTCATGGCGTTCGGCGAACTGGTTGTTGAAACGGCACCTGTCATCAGGGCTCTCTCTCAGGTGGGTGTCCGGGCAGCTGCCCCATGTGGGAATCGCACATTGACACTCCTGGTTCTTTTTTCACATCCATCTGCACAACAGCGTGTTCTAAGCACCCATAGTCGTGTTCATTCCGTCCACAGGTGAGAAAACTAGCAAGCGAGGACGCCCATCAAGAAGCAGCATGGAAATACCTTCAAGAACAGGTTTATTGTCTTTTGTCAGGTATTACTGAATACTTTTCATTAATATTTTAAAACTCTGTCCTATAAAATAATCTAGTTTTGTGTACCTCTTTTCTCGTTCTTCTTTAAGTATTCAATGCATGAAACGATAAACTATTTTTTCGGTATATCATTTTTTTTTATACTTAAAACGGCCATTAGGGCCGAGAACCGGCTGATACATCATTTGACTTCCCACCACCGGTCAGTCAAACATACTTCTTTTTCAGCAGGTTCTCGTGCGAGATGGCGTGCACGGCACATAGCCAGAAACAGAGACGAGGTTTTGCTGAAGTGGCCCCGTGAACCCAAAAGTCTCTCAGCATGACGGAAAGAGAAGCCCGGTCCAAGTTCTTCAGCTCACTCCGTACGGCCTGTGAGCCGTCTCAGAGAACGAGGTTGCCAAGGAGAAATCTATGTGAGCACTTACGCCTGACAAGGGACATCAGCGCCACCGGCTCAGGCCACCCCTCCTTCCCGCTGTTACCACGTCACGGAGATGTTGGGGAACGGCACGTGGTACTCAGTCGAAAGAGTGTCAAGCTGCCCAAGCTCATCCGGGCACCTCTGGCTAACGGTCCTTCCATCATGTTCCCCACACAAGGCCCTTCCATGAGGCAGGAGCCGGCGGTGACCCCAGGAAGTCAGGGCACCACCGTGCCGTGTGTCCCTGGCCACGCACCAAAGCTGCATTCCTCATCTGCAAACAACATGGAAGAAACATTACTTTCCTTTTAAGGAAAGAAAAAAAAAAAGGCTCAATTAAAGTCTTTTTAAATGTGTTCTTAAACTAAAACTTAAAAAAAAAAAAAAAACTACTGAGAACAATCCTAATAAATATGTTAGTGGCAACAATAATGGGAAACCTTCCAAGGTCTTAGAGAAATATTGCCTATTCGAAGGGGACCCAGGCGAGGCACCGAAGAGCCACACACGCCTGGCAGGAAGGTGCTTGTGTTTGGGCTTTGCCAGGAACGAGTTCTGTTCTGGAACAATTTTACTACTAAATAAAAACTTTTTCAACCCTGATTGGCATTGTCTTTGCCCCATTACTGTATATTTCCCTGGTCACCGGCCAGAGTCTAATCGGGGAATTGCCTTGAGAAGAATGTGGAACACACAGCCGAGGACCGTATTTGGAAAAGACGCTGGAGAGAGAAATCGCGTGGGCATGGGAGTCGAGGGACACGTGACGGAGAACACTCTCCTGGTTTTGGCTCCGACCGTGTGGAGCCTCCTGACTTGTGACTTGGAAACCACAGATGGGCGGAGGAAGGTCTGATGGGCTCAGCTTTAAAGCACCGTTTACCTTACCGAGTACACGGCCCGGAAAAATGACGGCCAGAGCGTTGAGCTCTAGAAAGTGGAAAACTGTTGAGAAGGGAATGGACCCAACATAAAATTATATATACAACTCTTCTCAGCAGAAACACTTGTATCACAAAAGAGCAAGAAGTGCGTAGATGTAGCAAATCTTTATTTACTCAGGATTAATAGGAGGTGGTCTGTCATGTGTCTCATAACCAAAGCTTTTCTTTTCTTCTTCTTCCTCTCCTCCTCCTCCTCCTCTTCTTCTTTTCTAAGTGAGAAGAAGGGAGACAGAGAGACAGACTCCCACATGCAGCCTGACTGGTACACTCCCAGCAAGCCCTGTCTTGGGTTGATGTTTGAATAGCAAGCTATTTTTAGCACCTGAGGTAGAGGCTGCATGGAGCCCCCCTCAGCACCGTGGGCCAATGTGTTCAAACCAATCAAACCATGGCTGTGGGAGGGGAAGAAAGAGAGAGAGAAGGGAGAGGAGGGAGGAGGGGTGGAGAAGCAGATGGGCACTTCTCCTGTGTGCCCTGACCTGGAATCGACCCCGGAACTTCCACACGCCCAGCCGATGCCCTTCCACTGAGCCAACTGGCCAGGGTCACCACAGCTGTTCTTATAGAGCCATTTAAAAAATGTATACCCTCTTCTACCTTTTAAGACATTGAATTGATGGCTGTTTATTTTTTCCTCAAGCTCACTGGCATTAATTTCTCTAAAATGATATCCTTAGAGACGACTGAAGAATGTCATACATCCACAGGCATCACGTTGTTACTTTAAGGACTCTTGTCTATTTCTAACGGCGTTCTTATCACCCTATTTCCCAAGTTACCCTCCCTCCCACGCTAGATGGGCAAGGATCTGACAGCTTCTGTAAGGGGCTCATCAGCTACCTCTCTTTCCCATGGGTTACTCTGATCTGCTGCTGTCTCAGAAACCAGATAAGCAAGCTTGTGCAAAGGAAACTCACACTGAGGAGAAAGAGATGGCAGGTGAGGGGTTTATTTGTCGGCAGGACCATAACATTCTGGCTACTCGGGAGCCTCCTAAGCCTCACTCTTAGCTTCCTGACGGTTTCCGGAGGGTGGAATGTGCCACTTAAACAAGTTCCACCCACGGGAGGGTTTGCACAGCACGTGGGCCCCCTTGTGAGCGACGTTGTGACTCAAAACGAATTTGCTCACTTCCGTAACTTTTAAGTCTTGCACAAATGGAGCAGCAGCTCTTCCCAAAGATGCTGGGTGTGTCTTTCAGACTTCCATGGCCTCCCCACGCCAGGAGAAACCAGACGAAAACGGGATCTGCGGGGTGAGGACAAAGGGAAGGTTCTCACACAGGTGGGGTAAGCCGAGGTCCGCTTCTGAGTGGTTGGGGCGGGCGTCCCTGTGCAAGGCGAGGACCTCGATGCCCTCACGCACTGCACATGCCCTCCAGCCGACCCTGACCTCAGAGGCAGGGGCCCTGGGATTCTTTCCTGGCCGGCATGCGCTCCAATGTGACTCCCTCCACTCCCTGCCTCCTGCTGATGGGGCCATCGCCTAGAGCAGTGTTCCCCAAACCCCTGGGCTGCGGACCGGTATCGGTCCATGGGCCATTTGGTACCGGTCTGCAGAGAAAGAATAAAGGACTTACATTATTTCAGTTTTATTTATATTTAAGTCTGAACAATGTTTCATTTTTTTTAAAATGACCAGATTCCCTTTGTTCCATCCATCTAAGACTCACTCTTGACGCCTGTCTCGGTCACGTGATACATTTATCTGTCCCACCCTAAAGGCCGGTCCGTGAAAATATTTTCTGACATTAAACTGGTCCGTGGCCCAAAAAAGGTTGGGGACCACTGGCCTAGAGGGTGCGCTCTTCTTGTGATGATGGAAAGCAAAACGTCCCAGGAGCTAACCACTCGGGGGATGAGGTGCCTCAAAGCCTTCTGGCCGAGTACAGGAAGAAAAACAGAGAAGCGTTATAGAACGAAGAGCCACCAACGGTTTCCTAAAAGAAAACGCAACATCTCACTCGAACAATCTGTTCATTGGCTTCTTTTTTTTTTAACATTGCTGCCTCCCCCTCCTCTTTTATTATTATTATTCTTACTATTTTAATTTTTCTTTTATAGATTTTGTCACTCTTTAACCACGAGCACACCCCGCTCCTCTCGAGCTGATATTGAGAGTAACTGTCCGCAAGGCCGTGGTGAGAGGCGGAGGCATCGCTCGGGAGGAAGATGAACAGCCTCACACCGGCCGTGACCATCACGCCCAAGAGGAAGGAAACGCTCATGGAACTGCTGAGTTCAGCCGGAATCTTTATTGCCCGGACAATGGCTGTCCAAGCAGAGGTCCACTTATCCACTTATCTTTAAATATATCTATATATATATTAAAAGCTTCCTCTCTTAAGATTCTCTTTAATCAGGGCAGAGAGTATAATACTCATGCCTCTTCAACGTCGCTGATCCTTAGACTGGGATAGATACTCATCTATTCCGAAGGACAGCTAAGCACCCCTGAAAGGAAGAGATAGTGTAACACGGCTAAGCACCCTGAGAGGAGGAGATAGTGTAACAGCTAAGCACCCTTGAGAGGAGGGGATAGTGTAACACGGCTAAGCACCCCTGAGAGGAGGGGATAGTGTAACACGGCTAAGCACCCCTGAGAGGAGATAGTGTAACACGGCTAAGTACCCTGAGAGGAGGAGATAGTGTAACACGGCTAAGTACCCCTGAGAGGAGGAGATAGTGTAACACGGCTAAGCACCCTGAGAGGAGGGGATAGTGTAACACGGCTAAGCACCCCTGAGAGGAGATAGTGTAACACGGCTAAGCACCCTGAGAGGAGGGGATAGTGTAACAGCTAAGCACCCTGAGAGGAGGAGACAGTGTAACACGGCTAAGCACCCTGAGAGGAGGGGATAGTGTAACAAGGCTAAGCACCCTGAGAGGAGGGGACAGTGTAACACGGCTAAGCACCCTGAGAGGAGGGGATAGTGTAACACGGCTAAGCACCCTGAGAGGAGGAGACAGTGTAACAGCTAAGCACCCTGAGAGGAGGAGACAGTGTAACAGCTAAGCACCCTGAGAGGAGGAGATAGTGTAACAGCTAAGCACCCTGAGAGGAGGGGATAGTGTAACAGCTAAGCACCCTGAGAGGAGGGGATAGTGTAACAGCTAAGCACCCTGAGAGGAGATAGTGTAACACGGCTAAGCACCCTGAGAGGAGGAGACAGTGTAACAGCTAAGCACCCTGAGAGGAGGAGATAGTGTAACACGGCTAAGCACCCTGAGAGGAGGAGATAGTGTAACAGCTAAGCACCCTGAGAGGAGGGGACAGTGTAACAGCTAAGCACCCCTGAGAGGAGATAGTGTAACACGGCTAAACACCCTGAGAGGAGGGGACAGTGTAACACGGCTAAGCACCCCTGAGAGGAGGGGATAGTGTAACACGGCTAAGCACCCTGAGAGGAGGGGATAGTGTAACACGGCTAAGCACCCTGAGAGGAGGGGACAGTGTAACACAGCTAAGCACCCTGAGAGGAGGGGATAGTGTAACAGCTAAGCACCCTGAGAGGAGGGGATAGTGTGACAGCTAAGCACCCCTGAGAGGAGGGGACAGTGTAACACAGCTAAGCACCCTGAGAGGAGGGGATAGTGTGACAGCTAAGCACCCTGAGAGGAGGGGATAGTGTAACAGCTAAGCACCCTGAGAGGAGGAGATAGTGTAACACGGCTAAGCACCCTGAGAGGAGGGGATAGTGTAACACGGCTAAGCACCCTGAGAGGAGGAGACAGTGTAACAAGGCTAAGCACCCTGAGAGGAGGACATAGTGTAACACGGCTAAGCACCCTGAGAGGAGGGGACAGTGTAACACGGCTAAGCACCCTGAGAGGAGGGGATAGTGTAACACGGCTAAGCACCCTGAGAGGAGGAGAGAGCGCCTCCAGTGGGAAGAGGATGAATTGACGTTGCAGCGCCAACTCTCTTGCTCTGAGTGACCCCTCCACCTTTCCACATGGTTGTAGATTTCCACCAGCCACGCTCCCTAAGCGGTGGGTCATCTATCGACACGGAGCCGCTCTTGGGAGGTTTCATTGCCTCCCTACTCTCCTGTGCCCGCCCCTTCCACTCGCGGGTCAACTTGAATAAGGCTTAGTTAGACACTTCACGGGAGGGCTTCCATTTCCAACTTGAATTTGGAGACTATCCACTGTCCCTGATGTCCCCATCCATACACGACAGGTGCCTCAGTACAGAGCATGTGGGTTCACAGACAGGGCGCGGAGATGCTGTCTAGTCTGCAGGAGGGGGCAGCCACCCAGTGCAAAGCTGGGGAGGGGCGGGAGTCCGATGGGAATCGGTGGTTTGCTTTGCTCGCCTCCTCGTCTCACCTGCGTTCCTCCTTCCGTGTCTTCACATTCACTCGCTCTGTCTTCACCAAACGCTCTTGGGGAACCTGTACATTTGATCTAAAGCATTTTTCCTGACACTTAATTTCTTTAGACCCGGGTCCATTGGCCACTGACTGAAGTGGCCTCTTCTCTTGTCTCCTATAGTTTCCTTCTCTCCCTTTTTACTTCTCTTTCCTTTCCCTTCTCTCCCCATTCTTCTTTCTGTCCTCGGTATCTCCCTCCTTCCTTCGCTCCATTTGATCCTTTTATTTCCAGTATAACTTTGCCGGCATCGGCATGGAGAGAAAGGAATAAAGACGTTAGACAAAGAAGGAAGGAAAGGAGGTGGAGAATCAGCTCAGATTCGACCTGACTGCTCAACCCAGAGCCCCTCGGTTTCTGGACCGTGTCTCCCAGTCCAGCCGCAGGATGTGTGGAGTGGGGTAGAGGGGAATAGCATATTAGAAAAATGGAAATATTGAGCTATCCTCTTTCTGGTGTCCAGGAAAATGGAAGACAGAAGGGGTGAGTGGGGGGGCTTATTGACATTGGAAGTAGAAGTGCACAGCTGAGTGGGACCAGACCCCTCCCTTTGAGGCTAATTAGCCCTTGGGCGTCGACCTAATTGAGATCCTCAGTCATCATGTCCCTCCGTCCTCTGAACTCAGGTTCTTCTTCCCGACAGCACATTTCCTTTTGCTCTTTTTGTGAAGAGCCCTTGTTTTCTGTTGGGAAACCAGCCACTATCCAGGTCATGCTGAGGCCCCCTCTCTGGACTCCATGCCCTGTGGCCGGGACCCCATCCGTATCCCCCACCACCACCACCCAGGGAAGGCTGGCCCGGCATCTGAGACCTGATCGTGTTATGGACTCCTCCCCAATGTCCCTTCCTCTTGACGTTGCTCTGGGTCCAGAAAGAAGCTGTTTGTGATGGTTCATCTCCTTTGCAATGGCTCTTGGAGCTGAGAAAATGCCCCAGCCTGCCCCAGCACCCCAGAAATGGAAACCGTTGCATTCTGAGACAATATCGTTAGTCATCACCCCAGCTCCAATTAAGGGATGTACCTGTCCAGGAGTTCTTTCTGCTTAAGCATCTTTTCTTTGTGTTAATAAGTTATTTCTGGCAAGCCACCCAAGGGTCCTTAAGCTGATGCATTTCCCTGCTAAGTATTTCCACCTGGACTGGATTTGTGAAGCATCATTCCCCCAGAAAAGCAACAACAACAACAGCTGAAAATATCTTGTCTCACAACAAAAATGTAGGGTTCCGAAAGAACTGAACCTCTCAGCACATCATCCGAGAAACGGACCGCGTCCGCTCTGTATTTTTAGGGGTGCGTTGTTGCTAATCTCTCACAAGGCTGACTCCCAGAAACATCTTGGCGGTCGGTCCACCAGCATTCCTTAGCAGCAGGGAAACTCCAGGCTGGTCCCACCGAATCTCATGTCACTGGTCTCCCTCAGGAGAGGGGAAAACGGCACAGCTGTCTGCATCATCAACTCCAAAAGAAGAAAATTATTTATCAGAGAGACAGTCTTGACTTATCTAAGAAATTACTGCAGCCTGCCATATGTGTTTTTTTTTTTTTTTTTTTTCTCCCGTAGTTAGTAATTCTGGGCATTTCCTAGTGATGATATTTTCACTGATTCTTAATGAGGAAGAGTTTTGTTTTTTAATCTTCTGCTCGTGCTGCCTTGGAAGATGTCGCATGAGGGTTTGAAGTGTTTTTCTTTATACTCCTAAAATTAGAAGACACTCTGATTTGAATGAGGCGCGGCTTTGTTTCGTGCAACAGGAAGCCTTTGTATTGCAACATATTTCCATTAGCGCAGTAACAGAAACGTGAAGCTTCATCAGAAGAGATCCTAATCCTTCACACAGCGAGCGCAAGCGGAGGCGGGTGCTGTGGATCAGCGCAGTCTCTCTGTCTCTGAGCATTAGAAGTGTGTATATTACAAGAGAAGGAAGCTAGATTAAGGTGGCTGGCTGAAACCCTTCAAACTTGTCAGATGATATAGTTACCTAGATATTTAAATAGATTCTCGTTAAAATTGTTGACATAAGACATGTCCAAAATGGCGGAGCATTTTTGTGTGTTTATTTAAAACCACACTGACCACAAGAGCCGGGGAGCAACATCGAGACAGACTGAGAAAACGCTCCAGGGAAGGGCCAGTTTTGTGGCTTGTCTTACACACCAGACTCAAAGGAGAACGTAAGGGGTGACATGGACTCCCATTGGTGGTGGGCCAGGGAGGCGGGAGGAGCAACAGGGGACATCTCTGGGATTGGGTGAAAAGTAAAACGGACAGACACATCCTTCTTTCCCATTGGTGGGCGCGGGGTAGTTAGCAATGAGCATTCACAGCAGGTGGAGATGGTGGGCGGGAGAACAAGGTAACAGTGGGGGGTTCTGTGGGCTGGTTCTGCTGGGAGGCTGCGCCCTGAGGGGTCTGGGAAAAGGGGGCGGTTACCCTGACATCCCTAAGGTGTGCTTCATTAGGGGCACGAGGACAGTAGACAAGCTCAGTTAAAGTAAAGATTGACGTTTGTCGAGGAAGACACAAGCCTAGGATGTGACTACCGTCCGTAACCCATTTTTGTTTAGGGAGTGTGATGTTCAAACCATCGTATGCGGTCACTTTCAGTCCCTGAGTTTGCGAGGCCCGCCATGCCCCTCTCCCCCGAGCTCACCAGGGTTGGCATGTGTACGTTTTTTCATCCACAAAATGTCGTGAACCAGCGCAGCTGGTGATTCCAGGTCCTGCGTGGGAGCGGGGCAGAATGAAGAACATAGACTTCAAGAGAAGTAGGAGGGGCTTGGGAGGTCTCTGCAAGCTGAAGGCAAGAACAGAGCGCCCTCCACCCCCCTACCTGCTTTATTTATAGGGCAAAGTGACGCCATTAGCAAATCAAAGAGATCATTAAAACAAACTCACATTTCCAAGGCAACCCAAGAATTCTACCAAGTGCAGAAAACCCCACCATATATAACATCTTAACTTCACAAAACAAAGGATGAAAATGAAATTGCCTCAAGTCTTTCTGAGGGACAGGAGGGATAGGACCAGTATAAACAATCCAGAACCACTGTTAACATCGAGGTGTCGGAAAAAATAGCCTTTAGCAACTTCACAGAACAAGTGAGGTGGGGGTTTGGGCAGACTGTCAGCTTACTGTCAGTCCCCCACACCTCTGCCCCCCAAAAAAACCTACACTGTAAATACCCTCTTGGCTTTAAAATATATTCATAGCATCCCTGCTAAACAAGGAATACGGTCAACAGTGAGTCAGAACTTGGATGAGTCTGTGCAAACTGTTAATCAAAGTAAGGGGCCCTGGCCAGTTGGTTCAGTGGTAGAGCGTTGGCCTGGCGTGCAGGAGTCCCGGGTTCGATTCCCGGCCAGGGCACACAGGAGAAGCACCCATCTGCTTCTTCACCCCTCCCCCTCTCCTTCCTCTCTGTCTCTCTCTTCCCCTCCCGCAGCCGAGGCTCCATTGGAGCAAAGATGGCCCGGGCACTGGGGATGGCTCCTTGGCCTCTGCCCCAGGCGCTAGAGTGGCTCTGGTGGCGGCAGAGCAATGCCCCGGAGGGGCAGAGCGTCGCCCCCTGGTGGGCAGAGCGTTGCCCCTGGTGGGCGTGCCGGGTGGATCCCGGTAGGGCGTATGCGGGAGTCTGTCTGACTGTCTCTCCCCGTTTCTAGCTTGGGGGGGGGGGGAAGTAAGGTCAGTCAAGTCCACAACAGATCAAATACTTACCGGTGGGGACTTCTGCAAAGGGGCGGGGGCTCCAGGGGCATCTAGCCTGTGAGGTTCTGCTTTCAGAGATTGAAAGGCCCCGAGGCAATGGGCAGAAATGAGAAATTGTGTTAGAAGCAAATATGCCACTGTCTCCGCTCTCCTCCACATGTGTGCTGGGCAGCTGGAGCGGAAGTCCAAGTCCATATAGGACTCCTGTGAGGGTGAGACTGCCCCACCTAGTTTTAAACTCCCTGGAGGCAAGCCAGGGGTGACACCCACACACTGCTCTCTCACCCATACCCCCTCCCATCACTGCGGACATCCTCTGGTTATCAGGATAGCTTCCAGCCACCGCACAGAGGACCTTCTCAGAGACAAAGACAACCAGGTGATTGAGAAACGCCATGTGGTTCAGAGAAAAACAACCTCGTGAACAGAAGGCACAGACAACAGGCAGCTCCTCCCCCCTTAAAACACAGAGGTACCGTAACAAGCAAGCGGAAGAAACTTCTAAATAAGGACAATTGATATATCTTCAGGGAGTGATGGAGAGATAATGCATTCAAATAAAGAAACAACTAGAGATTACAAATGTTGAAAACACGATTATCAAAAATAAAATTAGCAAAAAGATTAAACAGAAGAATGGAACAAAATCATAGAACTAGAGAGTAAAAAAAGTACAAAAGAAAGGTTAAGAGCCCTGGCCAGTTTGCTCAGTTAGAGTGTCCTCTCGAAATGACAAGGCTGCGGGTTTGATCCCCGGTCGGGGCACACACGGGAAGCAACCCAAGAATGCACGACTGAGGGGGACAACAGATGAATGCTTCCCTTCCCCCTCTCCTCTCTCTCCTTTCCTCTCTCTGCCTCTTTAAAAATGAATCAATAAATTTTAAAAATAGTAATAATAAATTAAGGCCTAGCCATATAGTTTTGTTGGTTGGAACATCATTGCAAAGTGCAGAGGTTGCTGGTTCAATCCCCAGTCAGGGTACATACAGAAACAGCTTGATGTTCCTGTCCTTCTGTTTCTCTCTCCCTGTTTCTCTCTCCCTGTTTCTCTCTCTCTCTCTCTAAAATAAATAAATAAATAAATAAATAAATAAATAAATAAATAAATAAAAGTAAATATTAAGAGACATAAAGCATTAGAGATCAGAGAGGTTAGATATAAGAAATAATCAAGAAATCCTTAAAAAATAAGCCAAAGCGCTAGAGAAGTAGGTCTTTTAGTTTACAACGGCCCTTCACATACCCAGCAGAATGTTTGACAAACTTCCCTGTACCACCAAAACTGTATCCTGCAATCTCAAAGCACAATAAAAACTCACAAGTCAATGTTAATTGAGGAAATGCTGGCAGTGGAAACGGTATTCTTTTACAGAGTCGCACAGAAAGCCTTCCAAAGGACCCACATAGGGGAGACTGCGGTTTGGTAAGGTTTAATGGAGTTGAACTAGCAAGCTGTCCCCACGTTCCCAATGTCTCCTCTCTGTCCATCCCGCCCCGGACAAGAGCCCGATCTTATTTCATGAAGCCCAGTACAAAGACCAGCGTCTAGACATGCGCTGTGGTGGTTCAAGCCACAGCAAAGCTTAGTGCATGCAGTCCAAGCCGCTTGGCCATACCCAGGCCACCCGCAGAGCCTGTGCTTAGCAGCCTGAGAACCAGCCAAACCATCCAGTGAGAGAAAAGAAGAGGGCTCTTTTTGTTAGCCCTGTGCTTAAAGAACTCGCTTTTCTTCAAATCAACCAATCACCTTCTTCATCTTACTCAGGCTTTCCGTGGTCCCTCCCACTAACCAATCACATTCTTCTTCTAGGCTAAACTGACAGGTCTCTAAGACCACCCCCTTGGCTTCCATCACTCTTGCTTTAAAGTGGAAGCATGTGGAAGCACCTCCTCCTCTAGGCTGTGGGAGGCTGGGCTGTGTCCTGGGGCGATTGAAAAACTGGTTTTTCCACATGGGGAGGGAATGGGGGGGGGGAGGAAGGGAATGCGAATCCCTTCAGTTGGGCAATCTCCTGCCTTCTCCAGAACTGTGAATGTCAGAGCTCCCTAGGAAATGGAGTGTTCTCACTTCCTAGTACAGGAGGCTTTCCAGTTTTATTAGGCTTAATCTTTGATTCCCTCTCCCCTCGTTTTTGATGTCCCATTTCCGATTCCCTTTGCTTCCTTCCGACGTTACTGTAATATTGAGCTACCTCCGCGAATGGAAAAACCTCCCCTTTCTTAGAAATCTGTCCTTCATGTAGATGAGCAAAAATAGTGAGATTTATTGATAGATTAACAAACACATGAGCTTGGTTTAGTAAAGAGTATAGGACTAGCTCTTAAATATACTTAAAGGAAAATATATTCTACTGTTAGAAAGAAATCAACAAAATTGTATTTACCTCCCAAATATTTCAATAATTGTTGATGATTCAATGCTGTGGCCCCCTCAAAACCGGAAGCCTCACCTTAAAATACGGAAGTAAATAAAACATAAAGAGAGCTTAAAATATACTGAACATAATTTTAGAGGATGTGAAAATGATTTCTAAGAACCCAACATATACAAGGTGACAGAAAATGATTTGACTTTGGGTGATGGGTATACAACATGTAAGGTCGGTGGATAATGGGGCATGGTCATGTGGAGAACTCAGACCCGCCCACTTTGGCTAGGACCGCCCACAATCAAGCCCGGGAAAGGAAGCTTCCCAGGAACCATTTGGAAAGAAGCCATCCTCTGCCAGCCAGTGAAATTTCACCATGTCATAGTAGCTCCACTTCCCTAGAGGGACCCTTTAAATATCTCCCAGGCGGTTTAATCCGTGCAATTTCCCTAGCCTCCATCTTGCTTTCCTTGGGGCCAGGGAACCATGCCGGGCAGGGTGTGCGCTCTGTACCCAATAAAGCCGTTTATTATTCCACACTTTGCGGCTCTGGCCCGTTCCTTCCTTCTCGGCGGGGAAAAATACCTTACACAACATAATCAACTATTCAAATGTTTTAGAAATGTTCAGCTGAAACCTACATACTGTTATTGATCAACATCACCCTGTTAAATTTAATTAAAAAAAAAAGAATCCCACTCAATATCCAAGATTAGAATGGCTCTTCTAGAGAAGAACACACACACACACACACACACACACACACACACACACACAAAATAGTATTCTCTCCATCATGATTGTTTACTATACAACAAAGAGATTATTGCCTCCAACCAAAATCCTGCATAGAAACAAAATATTTATGATGAAGCACGTGGCTCAGAGAGCAACCAGGCTCCCTGGCAAAAGTAGAAACGGAGTCAAAAACGGTGACACCGCTGACAAGACAGGTACGATTTACAGCCACAGACTCTCCCAGCCCAGCGGCTCTGGACTCTTCCCGAGCAGCGGAATCTGGAGTGGTGAGATCTTATCAGCATCCAGCTGGCGAGTTTCTGCTGGGGGCTCTGGAGATATGAAAGGAGAAACTCACAGAAGCCAATCTGGAAATCAACCAGCCCTCCCTCCAGCTTCTTATCTGATCTCCTTCTAAGCTGTGTTGCTTCAGGGACTTCTGCCTAGTACAAGCCAGACACCTCAAAATGTATCCACTCCCAGAATGATCTCACAGCCGGCTGGCCTGATGTTAAGTCAGCAGGAGGGAGAAGGCGCGGGACGCACAAGGGAGGCACCTGGTAGGAAGGTGTCGCTGTTCCACCGCCGCCCGGGCTCCGGGCTCCTGGGCTCCTGTGGTTTCCGGGAAAAGAATCACAGAACGACCCCAGGTGTGGCATGTTCCTGGAAAGCCCAGCTGGCAGGAGGACGACCAAACCTACAGAGATCGGTCCAGGGGGCCTGAGCCGTGCGGGAGAACGCCGGACTTTGCGCGGGGAGAACACGGACTCTGCGGGGGGAGAACTCGGACTCTGCAGGGGGAGAACGTGGACTCTGCGCGGGGAGAACGCCGGACTCTGCGGGGGAAGAACGAGGACTATGCAGGGGGAGAACGAGGACTCTGCGGGGGGGGGGGGGGGAGAACGCCAGACTCTGCGGGGGGGGGGGGGAGAACGAGGACCCTGAGCGGGGAGAACGAGGACTCTGCGCGGGGAGAACGAGGACTCTGCGGGGGGGGGGGGGGGAGAACGAGGACTCTGCGCGGGGAGAATGAGGACTCTGCGGGGGGGGGGAATGCCAGACTCTGCGGGGGGGGGGAGAACGCGGACTCTGCGGTGGGGGGGGAGAACGAGGACTCTGCGGGGGGGGGGAGAACGCAGACTCTGCGCGGGGAGAACGAGGACTCTGGGGGGGGGGGGAGAACGCGGGACTCTGCGGGGGGGAACGCCAGACTCTGCGGGGGGGGGGAACGCGGACTCTCCGGGGGGAGAACGCGGACTCTGCGCGGGGAGAACGCGGACTCTGCGGGGGGGGGGGGGAGAAGGCGGACTCTGCGCGGGGAGAACGCGGACTCTGCGGGGGGGGGGGGGAGAAGGCGGACTCTGCGCGGGGAGAACGAGGACTCTGCGGGGGGGGGGGAGAACGCGGACTCTGCGCGGGGAGAACGAGGACTCTGCGGGGGGAGAACGCGGACTCTGCGCGAGGAGAACGAGGACTCTGCGGGGGGAGAACGCGGACTCTGCGCGGGGAGAACGAGGACTCTGCGGGGGGGGGGGAGAACGAGGACTCTGCGGGGGGGAGGACGAGGACTTTGCGGGGGGAGAACAAGGACTCTGCGGGGGGGGGAGAACGAGGACTCTGCGGGGGGGAGGACGAGGACTCTGCGGGGGGAGAACAAGGACTCTGCGGGGGGAGAACGAGGACTCTGCGGGGGGAGGACGAGGACTCTGCGGGGGGAGAACGAGGACTCTGCGGGGGGAGGACGAGGACTCTGCGGGGGGAGAACGAGGACTCTGCGGGGGGAGAACGCGGACTCTGCGGGGGGAGAACGCGGGACTCTGCGGGGGGAGGACGAGGACTCTGCGGGGGGAGAACGCGGGACTCTGCGCAGGGCAATCACGTGTCTCGCAAACACAGGTTAGTTGCAGGCACATGAGATTTGAAATTCTCAATAAATTAAAATCAAGAGATTACTGAACACATTTTTTTTAATTCTGAAACTATTTTCATAAAGTAAATCAAAGGAGATATATATATGAACTAATAATATATATAATATACCGTATTTTTCGCTCCATAAGATGCACCTGACCATAAGACACACCTAGGGTTTTAAGAAGGAAAATAAGAAAAAAAAAATATTCTGAACCAAATGGTGTGTTAAAATATTTAATAAAATACCGTATTTCTCGCCCCATACGGCACACGGTCATTTCTCCTCCACTTTTTTTTTGGGGGGGAAAGTGCATCTTATGGAGTGACAAATATGGTAATATAATATAATATGATATAATATAACATAACATTATAATATGTGTATGATTTTTTAAATCGTACTATAACAATGGCAAACAAGGGCAACCTTGTTCACAAAGGCAGTTGAGTAAAAGCAATAACAGAAGTTGGGAGTACTCACCGGGTGTCTGGAAGTAAGTCGATAATTCTGGCCACAGTAGAACAGAAACACCGAAAAGCCACGTTAGTCCTGCAATGGTACTCGTAGGTTTATGAAAAACTTGGGGATCCTCACTAATTATAAATGTCTCAGCTTCTCTCACCATAAACTAGGTAACATAATTCTCAGTAGCAATCTGACGGAAATGATCGTTTTAAAATAGGAAGATATCAATAAATGCTAATAATGTAGTATTATGAATTAAGATCTTTAAGAAGAAATACCAAGCCATAGCTACAAACCACTCTCTGGACTGTCGACCACAGAAGACTGAAATTCATCTCATAGTTGATATGCAGGGGTGATTTTATTGGCTTAAGTTATAAGAGGAGATGGTACTGTTTGTAAGTCAAGAAAAAAAAACAAAAAACTACAAATAAATTTACAACTAATAAAGAAAAGGTAGATTGGATAACATATAGAAATATGAAAAAAAGTATACAGTTAAATAAAGCCCAAGTGTAAGTTACCAAAATTTCACAAAATCTACATTCAAGTGTTTCAACAATGATAAAAATCAGTGAGAATAGGACAAGATATGCTTCATGGGACCCAAAAAGAATAGGGCAGCAAAAGACAGAAATTGACAGAAAATCATCCTATACAAAATGGACAAAGCCATAGAAGCTTATCATTCTGCATGTTAAAACTCAGCTGGGCCGAAGCTTGGAGAGCCAGGACGAGTAAGGAGAGAGCCCGCACGGAAAACTCCCACAGAGGACGTGGTTTGTTAGGGTGTGACTAGTGCGTGGGGTGTCACCAGAAGAAGGAACGTCTCACAGTCGGGTTCCAACGTGGCCCCGGTTCCATCTTCCGTAGTAACCCTTTGCTCCACTTTGAAAACCCAGTGCTGTAGCGTGACCATGAACATGGGGGGCCGTTGGCCCAGGAAGAGAAATCGACCCTTGTTCAGGTCCTGCAACTGAATCCGTTGCTCAGGCCACAGTTGGGACAGAAGAGACGGTGGCATGACGTGACTGTCCAAGCAGGAGGACCTGTTCTCCCTGCTGCATGGTCCTTGTCTCCTTCCTTCAATCAGACGTGAGTTCTGTGCATGGGAGGACACCTGTGCCCTCACCTGAGGCACTTGGGTGACTGCACTTCTCCAATGTGTAAGCGGACCATGTTCACCCACGGTGCAGCGGGCACCTTTCATTCTGCCGGGCGTGAGCTGAGGAGCCAGGTCTCAGGACTGGCGGGATCCATTTTTCTTTTAAAGGATCTGAGGGAGAGATGGGATGGGGAGAGGGCAGTTATCACAGAGGGCCGCCATTCCTTGTCCTCTCTGGGGACTCTGTCACGTGCCCTTTACAGGAGCCGCCCTGATGGTGCCCACAGGAAGGCGAAGGCTTGAGGCAACTCACACAACCGGACAGCCGTCCAGCTAGCCGCCGAGGGCGTCTGCTTCCTGGGCAGAGCCGAAGATTTCTGCTGTCTTCTGGAAGGTGAAACCATCCACCATCGTGCCTGGTGTCTTCCTTTTACTCTGGGAATAAAGAGGGGAAGTCAAGGTAGGTCTGAGCAAATGTCATGCCGGGGAGGGGTGATGGGGGACAGAACGGAGAAGGTGGCACTACCCTCCGGGGCCCAGCTTACACGCTTCTGCCCCTTTCCTCCCAAATCCGTTACAGAGAGCAGAAAGCGTGAGGAGCCTCCAGAGGGAAAAAAAGGATTGTCAGTAAAGCAAACCGTATCTAAAGGTTTCTGGGTTTGCTCAGATAGGTCGGTCTACTGCTCGGGGTGAATAACTGTCAAGAACTCTTGAGGAATGTTTTCCCTGGCATCCGCCGCCACACGCCCTCCTCCAAACTCCACGCAGATCGATGTCAGCGGGCTGTTCTTTCCTTGACGAGCGAGAATCAGTGTAGAGCATCTCTTGATGAGAACGACTCAAACACCTTATTTTCTGCATGTGATGTCGCTACCCGTGGTTAAAGACCTTCGAGTTCTCTCGGGATTGAGTGGGAACCATGTTTTATGATCTAGCTTTCTTCATCCAGATGAATAAACCCGAAATATGCTACAGAAGCTATCAATCAAGAATGCCCCGCAGTGTTCAGAGACAGATCCACAGAGACCCGCGTGGAACAGGTAGAGGTGCTCTTGTATCTTCTCCTCAGCCTCGGCCAAACCCCTTCATCTGACAACTGCAGCTGAGCGCGGAACAAAGTGAAGGGAGTCAGTAGGGCGGACACCCCTCCCCCCATATGAATTTTGACTCCCTCAAAACTTAAGGACGAATAGCATACTTTTGACAGGAAGCCTTATCGGTACCATAACTGTCAATTTAACGTATATTTTGCATGTTATACGTATTGTATACTGTAATGTTAGAATAGAGTCAGCTAGAAAAAAAATAATATTAGGAAAGTTAGAAGGAGGAAAAAATACATTTACAGTATTTATGGGGGGGAGGGGAAGCGCATGTAATAGACCGGCACATTTCAAGCCTGTCTTGTTGGAGGGTCAACGGTACATCCGCCCACGTAAGAAAGGCTTTAGTGGCCGTGTTTATGACATGTGACCCTGCAACTCCAGCCCCAGACAATTGAAACAAAATGAGCACCCGGTCCCGCCGTCCGGGCCAGTCACCTTTCCTCCTCCTCCAGAAGTGGGACAGAAAGGACGGAAACCGGGAGGAAGTGAGCTGGGACCTTCCTCTCACCGCGTGCACTTAAAAAGAGGAAAGCCAGACCCTGGGAAAGAAGAACGAGAAAGACCCAGGGACTCGAGCAGATTCGTGGAACAGAGAGAAACCAGGCTCCTCCCCGGATTCCTGAAAGCCCTTCAGTGTCACGTGGACACCCCTGCCCCTCCTCCGTCCCCCGCAGGTGCTGGGGGGGGGTGGACACCCCTGCCTCCTCTGTCCCCCGCAGGTGCTACTGGGGGCGGACATCCCAACAGAGAGAAACCAGGCTCCTCCTCGGATTCCTGAAAGCCCTTCAGTGTCACGTGGACACCCCGCCTCCTCCGTCCTCCGCAGGTGCTGCCGGGGGTGGGGGGGGGTGGGGGGGGTGGGGGGGTGGATACCCCTGCCTCCTCCCTCCCCCGCAGGTGCTTCCAGGGAGCGGACGTCCCAACAGACGTCCTGGGCAGCTTTGCCTTCTAGAACTGTGTGTGTCTGGTGGTAACAAAGCACCGACGTAGGGCGCTCCGAGTGCTACTGCAGCCGCTGTTCACAGCAAAGCACAGAGCGGCCGAGGTCAGGAGGCCCTTTCAGTTTGGCGTTATTGTCCCACAGCCCGTACTTCTCAGGCTAAAAAAGGTGTATTTCAAAAGCACAACACTCAAATTTTAGATGGTTCAGAATTCATAGAAAATGTGCACTGAATTGAAATTTTAAGAAAACCGATGGGACACTTCATACCTGACCCTATAGTCTGTGACACACACAGAGCTAGGACAGACAGCATCTGCTCAAGTTCTCTGAAACACTGATCATCTACCGGTGACCACGTTCTGTCAGAGGGTATGAGGTGTGGTGCTCCGGGCTTCATCTGAATGACACAAACATGACTGAAACGGCTTTTGACTTTTTGAGAATGTAGAAAATCTCACATTCTCTTTGTTCTTCTCTTCTTAGCCATCTTATTTCTTCCTGAAATCGGAGAGCTTGGAGAATTAACATATTTTCAATTCAGACCTTGAAAGCATCCATTTATGTCTCACTGACAGGAATATATTGTGGCAAAAATTTCCCCTCTGCTATCAAATGCATTTTGTACGGCACAAGGAAAAAGTCTTCCGAATGTATCAAACACTCACTCACTTAGCCAAAGTGAATACTTTTAAATATTTCATTACTTAGCAGGTACTATACACATTAATAAGACTTTAAATGAATTGTGGTTATCAAAAGTGCTTTGTATTTTTTATTTTTTTTTTAGCAACTTCTTTCTCCTTGAGAGCTCAAGGAATTTTGAGGAAAATTAAAGTATTTACAAAACATTTAAAATGGGTTTTCTTTCCTTTGGAGACAAACACCATTCTAATATGCAATTCTTTTATATCATTGATTTCCTTGATAAATGACCTTAGGGTAGACACTAAGAACGCCATTTTAAATGATTTTTTCCTTGAGCATGTCACGGGATATAAGAGTCTAATTGATATTGAGTCACTTTGAATGTGAACATAATTCTATAGGAATGAAAGTATTGTCGGCTTTGAGCACGACTTCCCCTTATTAGAAGAGAGAAATGGCCAACACATTCGCTTCTTATAATAACTGTGCAAACTCACAGAATGCCCTAAGTATAATCATGTTAAGGAAAAATTTAATGGAGGTCATTAACTCAATTTCCTATATCCAGAACTGCTTGGAGCTAGGTATTCGAAGAAGAAAAGTTGTAGAATGTTCTGATCTCTGCAGAAGCCATTTTATTTGGACAGTGCACTAACCGATGGAGCCCAGTAATTGAAATGTTGCTGCGCTCCGTGCCTCTGAGCTAAGGTGGGCAGTTACTGGTGGTGAGAGTGTTATCACAGCTTCACAGTTTCCTGGCCTTTCAGCCCAGATTGGTATCGGCTTCTGAACAAAGTGTCTTTTTAATAGTTATGGGCTCCTTTGAGCACCCTTGGCTCAGTTGAAATCATTGCTTACTAAGCTGTCCTACTTTCTCTCCTTCCCAATCTATAAAGTGTTTTTTCTTCTCTTCCTTCTCCTTCTTCCTTTTTTCCTCCTCCTTCTCTCCTTCTCCTCCTTTTTCCCTTCTTCTTCTTCTTCTTCTTCTTCTTCTCCTTCTCCTCCTCCTCCTCCTCTTCTCTTCCTCCTCCTCCTCCTCCTCTTCTCTTCCTCCTCCTCCTCCTCCTCCTCCTTCTCCTCCTCCTCCTCCTCCTTCTTCTTCTTCTTCTCCTACTTCTCCTCCTCCTCTTCCTCCTCTTTCTTCTTCTTCTCTTCTTCTTCTTTCTCTTCTCCTCCTCATTTTCCTCTTCCTCCTCCTCCTCCTCCTTCTCCTCCTCCTCCTTCTTTTCCTTGTTTTGCTTTTTGGCGATTGTTCCGGATCTTTCCTTTGTTTGAGGAAAACACTGCTCTCGGCAAGATTCGGATGTTTCTGGAACCATGCTTACGGTTGTGTCCCTTTGCTATCTGAAGTGCTTGTCACAGGGATGAACGTATCATCCACCTTGCTCTATCCTGAATCATGTAGCACTACACTGACCTTCGCTTGGCAGTGGATCAGCAGTTCACCGGCGTGGCCAGGACAGAAAATATCGAGCTCGCCCTTGTCTCCACACTGGCTGATCGGGGCTCATTGCAAGAGGAACTCAGCCCTTTGGGTGGGGGATCGGTCCACAAGCAAAGAGTGGAGATGCTACACATGCAATCACCTAGTCACCTAACTTGTGCCAGGCAGAACAGGGCTGTGTGCCCAGGGTGACCAAGTCTGAACCTCTCCCGTGGCAGACAATCCCATGTAACCCTGTGGAAACCTCAGGTAGGCTGTAACAATGGGGGTTGCCCCAGTCGCACCAATGGGACAGTGAAAGTCTGACATTACTTCTTTAGTCCAGTTTTTGAGTCCCTTGTTTTCATATTTGGAAAGGTATATTCATTTAAGTGATATCCAGAATCCTACAACAATTCCTTCTGGGCCTCAGAATAAAATAACCTGTCATTTTAGATTTTCATAAGATTGTAAACTAGCAAACATTCATCTTGCTCTTCCTCCCCAAGATAACCCCTCCACACACATCCACACACACTCACAGCCACACACACTCAGAAACACACACAGCATATAAAGGCCGACCCCAACGGAATTTTAGTTCTGCATGTAAATAGCTTTCTTATTCCTTTAATTATTAAAAGCTCCACTTCTCCTCTACTCTTTGCTTAAAATAAATCTCTTGAACTCTAATCGCCATTGATCGTTGGTTCCTTCCATTACATCAGAAATTTTAAAATTCAGCTTAAGATGGACTTGTTCTTCCTGCCTTCCAGTCAAGGGAAGGGTCAGATTTACTGACCTGTCAGGTGTCTCAGTGAATCCACCCGCAGCCAGTTCATGGATGTCTCAACGCTGACTTCCTGTGAGGATCAGACGCCCTCCGAGTGAGGCAAGAGCAGCGTTCTCCCCACGGAGAGAGTGACCTTCTCCTCGCCGTGCACCAGGGAGACAGGGCTGGGGGCTCCTTTTCCCACAACGTCACACCTCCCTGTCTAACTCCTCTTCTTTGGAGAAACACGGCATGCGTGGCGAGGCTGTTGCTTCTCACCCTCCTCTCTGGAAAAGCAGACACGTGGAACGGTCTTCCTGCCCGTGAGCAGGACTCGGTTTCTCTCGTCAGAACCGCCGTCTTTCTGCAGGTGTCCTGAGCGTGTTCAGAACCCTGGGAGGAGGAAGGAGCGTCTTACTGTTGAGGCTTCCGCTACCTTCTTGGGCAGTTTTTCAGTCAGCATAGCCTTCTGCCCAAACATGGGGCTTAGGTCCGCCCTTGTCCGACAGAACTTGACCGTTCATGGTACAGTCTAGCACTATTTGTCAACCTCACAGTCACCTTCCCCCCTTATTAAAGTCTAGTTTAAGTAAGAGTATGGGCCTTGGCTGCTCAGCTCAGTCAGTTAAGAGTGGCATCCAAAAACGATAATGTTGCTGATTCGATCCCCAGTCAGGGCACCCACAGGAAAAATTAAACCCTGGCCAGATAGCTTGGTTGGTTGGAGCATCATTCTGGAACACAGAGGTTGCTGGTTCAATTCCCTACGGCTCCATTGGAGCAAGTAGGCCCAGGGCACTTGGCTCCATGGCTTCTGCCTCAGGCACTAAGAAGAGCTCAGTTGCCGAGCAACAGAGGAACACCCCAGATGGGCAGAGTATTGCCCCTTACGGGGCTTTCCTAGTGGATCCCAGTTGAGGTGCATGTGAGGGTCTGTCTCTCTGCCTCCCTCTCCTCTCACTGAATAAAAAAATAATAATTGAGGTTAAAGAGGACAAAAGAGGCTTTCTGGAGAAAGCAGCCAATGGAGCCATAGCATAACCCTTCTCCTCCACCTAGACTTCCTTCCACCTTGGGGCGGGGGACAGGGAGGCTCTTCCTTCTGACCTTCAGTTACTGTGCCTGCGAGGAACTTTCTGGGGACAGCGCAAAGGAGCCCCTTGGAACTCACTGTTTGCAATAAAACGGTATCTCATCTTGACACGGTGCCGGCTGATACTCTTCGTGGCAATGATGAAGAAGCAGTAGTATGCATGTGGAAAACGCTTGCATCACCGCCGGTAGCAGCCCCAAAGTGGGTGTGCAAGTTTCCCAAAGTCCAAAGTCAGCGCCCACGACAGGGCTGTCTGCCCGGGCGTTGCCAGGGTGAGCCGCTCGTAGCAGAGAGAGGTCAGACTGGGAATGGGGGGGGGGGGGCACTTCATAAACAGCCCTGTGCAGGGCAGAGGCTCACCTTGTCCAGAGATTTGGTCTGAATCCTTAGGAAAGATGTTCCCAGGAGATAACGTGTCGGCTTTGAACACACGCCAAGGCCGAGAGAAACCAGCGTTAGAATTCTTCAGGACCGACCTCGCCCCTTCCCTCTCTGCCTTGTCTGCTTTCAGACTTGCAGGGGCAGGGCAGCCTAGCGAGATGAAGGAGCGTAGACCCTGGACAGGGGAAGGGACCAGAGGGACCGCGTGGTCACTGGGCAGCAGGCGTGGTGCCACCGGCGGCCCTCGCTGGACAAACAGAATGACCCACGTGGAGTTTGAGTTTCATGCCGGACTGAACACGCTCGTCCCCGAAACAAAGTCATCCTGACAGGCGGTCGTGACCGGAAGGGGAAGCCCATGATCGGAGAGGGACCAGAAAGGTGCCCGGAGCAGGTTACGAAGGCGGACGGAGGGAAAACACGGTCGCCTCACAGCTGTCACCTACGGAGTCCACGTCGCCCCACAAGCAGGATGGTTTAGACACATCAAAGGGACCAGAGAGCTCCTCAGTGTGAACATCAAGGCGCCGCCCACGGGTTTCAAGCGGGCTCGGGCACGCCCGGGTAAACTGGTGGAGCAGGCTTGCCTGGCATCTCTTTGCCAAGACGCTCTCAGAAAGGAGATCATGTCTTACAGGACGAGGAAAAGCGGGCTCGAGTCCAAGAGAAAGCTCAAGGCTTCTGGGCAAAGAGGCGGTGTCTCACGCGGTGTTTGTCAGAGAGGTTTTTCCGCTGGCCTCTCTGGGTCTGTGGAGATAGAGGAGGGGAAGGAAGGAGAAGGCTGTATTAAAGATGAAATGTTGTCTCCAGAGACTCCTTTCCTCTCTGCTTTTGCCATGGTCCACTGGGCATGGCAACTGAGAGGTGGGGAGGCAGAGAGACAGACTCCTCTACATGTCCTGACTGGGATCCACCCAGCAAGCCCTGTCTGGGGCCACTGCTCTGACCATCTGGGGTCGCTGCTTCATTGCTTTGTAACCGAGTCATTTTAGTGCCAAGACAAGGCCATGGAACCATTCTCCATACCCAGGGCCAACTTCCTTAAACCACTGGAGCCATGGATGCAGGAGGAGAAGAGAGAGGAAGGAGGGGGAGGGGTGGAGAAGCAGACAGTTGCTTCTCCTGTGCGCTCTGACCAGGAATCGAACCCAGAACTTCCACATGCAGGGCAGATGCTTTACTGCTGAACCAACTGGCCAGGGCCTAAAGTAGACATTTTATGGACCTGTGACTTTCTTGGGCAAATAGGATGTAGCTAGAAATTGATACTGTTCTCTGAGATCTTTTCTTATTATTATTTATTCATTTTAGAGAGGAGAGGTGGGGGGCAGGAGGAGCAGGAAGCATCAACTCCCACATGTGCCTTGACCAGGCAAGCTGCGGTTTCCCACATGTGGCCTCAGCATGCCAGGTCGACGCTTTATCCACTGCGCCACCACAGGTCAGGCAAGCTCCATGTGATTTATAATAAATCAGTCGTATGTTAATTCAGTCGTATGTTACAGTAATGAAAGGGTGACGTCCAGATGAGAGATGGGAATCACTTCCCTGGACGGGGCGCTGGATCAGGTGCGGTGCTCAGTTAATTAAATTCCGTCCACATTTAAATGTCTGCTCCCTGCGGCACCGGGGACTGAATGGTGAGCAAAGGAGATGACTCCCGGGCTCTGCGGTCAGGCAGGCAAGGGCCCTGGCAGCCACAACCTGAAAGGGGGTGTTCAAGAAACAGGGGTGTTTAGCCTGAGAACTGATGACTTGATAAAGAAATTAATGAAAATTATATTCAAATATTTGAAATTATAGTTTTTTCTTTCTTTCTTTTTTAAAGATTCTGCCCTGGCTGGTTGGCTCAGTGGACAGAGCGTCAGCCAGGCGTATGAATGTTCTGGATTCCATCCCAAGTTGGGGCACATGTGAGAAGAGACCATCTACTTCTCCTGCTTCTCTTCCTCCCCTTCTCTCCCTCTTCCCTTCCTGCAGTCATTGGCTGTATTGGTTTGAGCATCAGCCCCAGGCTCTGAGGGTAGCTCTGTTGGTCTGACCATCAGCCTCAGGTGCTAAAAATAGCTCAATGCTCAAGCATCAGCCCCAGATGGGGTTGCCAGGTGAATCCCAGTTGGGGCTCATGTGGCAGTCTATCTCACTGTGTTTCCTCCTCTCACCTAAAATAAATAAATAAAATAATAAAATAAGTATGTCATGAGGATGTAGTATATAGCATGGTGACCATAATTAAGAATATTGTATTATATATTTAAATGTTACTTAGGGAATAAATATGAAAAGTTCTCATCACAAGAAAAGAATGTTGTAACTATGTGAGGTGATTAATTTAAGCAGACACATAATGGTGCCTTGCACTATATACAAATATCAAATGATGATGTTTTAATACTAAAAATAGTATCATGTTACATGTTCCTTATATCTCAATTTTTTTTTGGTAAATTTAACTAAGTAAATAATTGAATTAGCTTATGGATCACTCTATATTCTTTTCAATTACAGACAGTGTGAGCAAATATTCAAAATTATTTTTGGTTGCTCCCATTTTCCTGGCCAATGGAAAGTAATATTATATGAGTAACTTTTGTATGTCTTGAGTCAGGATCCTGTATTAATTTTTGTAAAACAAACAACAGTTTACGAAAGAAAGCACTTCTATTTCTAGATGATAATTCTGCTCTTCAAAGAGCTTTAGCATTGATTGTTCTGCAAATTACTCTTCTCAGTTTATCTATTCATGACTTTGTGACAATCCTGTATAATAACACTCAGCCTAAACCGGGAGCAACATGTAGAATGTGTGTCAACACACCCTTTGTTCTATCTTTGTGTTCAGTGCCCCTGTCACAGAGAAGTAGGTGTGGTAAAGTCACATCATGTCTAGGATTTTCTTTACATTGTCCAGAAAAGAAAAAAAACAAAAAAACAATGGAGCCCAAATGGAAACCAATGGCAGGGTTGTCAGTCAATGAACTGGGGTCACGGGTACCGGGAGACTCTGCCCCATTCTCTCTCTCTCTTGGATGTTTTGAAGTTTTCCTTCACAGGTTAGAAGACCAGAAAAAAAACGTGTATCTGTTTAGATCAGTGGTAGTCACCCTGGTCCCTACCGCCCCCAAGTGGTAGTCAACCTGGTCCCTACCGCCCACTAGTGGTGATCAACCTGGTCCCTAACGCCCCCTAGTGGTGGTCAACCTGGCCCCTACCGCCCATTAGGGGGCGTTCCAGCTTTCATGGTGGGCGGTAGCGGAGCAACCAAAGTATAAATAAATAAAAACATAGATTTAACTATAGTAAGTTGTCTTATAAAGATTTATTCTGCCAAACTTAGCGAAAATCCGACATAAAGTACTTGGTAAGTAATTATTATTATATGCTTTAACTTGCTGTAACTCTGCTTTTTAAATTTTATAAAGTAAAGTGACTTCCCTACTTTATAAATCAACCATTACTGTGGAACCGGTGAGCGGTTAGAAAATTTTACTACTAACAGAGATAAGAAGTGGGCGGTAGGTATAGAAAGGTTGACTACCCCTGGTTTTGATGATACAGACACTTTCTCTGTAGTTCAATGATAACTATAAGCCTATGATAAACTTATTTTAGTATGCATATTAAAATTCCTTTTGCTTGCATTGACCCCTTCCCCTCTTTGTAAATCTTCGAGGATAGGGTGTTTAGTTGAATGTGTCTTTCCAGCTTTCATAATCTCTACAGATAAAAATGACTTATAAAAGCCAGGGAGGCAGGAATTTCTTCTGAAGAGAGAAAAGGAGTGTCACTTGGTCAATCAAATTGGAAAAAGGAAAAAAAAAAAAAAGGAAAGGTATTAGTCACAAGAACATCGCTTCGCATCACGGTGAAATCGGGGCACACAGACAAACGCTCTCAAGGTGACGTCACACCCACGGGGATGAAACAAACATGCCGCCAGAAGACCCGGTCGCTGCTCTGTGGACCTGTCCCTTCTTTGGCTGCTTGCTATAAAAATGCCCAGCCCGGACCTGTGACTCCTTGGCGTGGCGGCAAACGTTGCCAAAAACCACCTCGGAGAAGCAGATGGCGCCGAAGGCATCTGTCCCGGTGCCGGCGCCCCTGCCGGTCTGCGCTTCCAGCGTGCGCCCTGAGACTTGAAGCCCCCCCTTCCTTTTCCCGCCGCCACGCTCGCCCCGCCGCGAGGACCCAGCGCCCACGCAGTGCTCCCCAGGACAAAAGACTCACGCGGCTCGTTTGCCGTCCTGCTATGATCGGCGCAAAGCCGGGGGGTCCCCCACCGCCAAACCTTCCCCCTAAGCTGCGGCTCCAATATTATGTGGGGTGCACGTCACCGGTCTTCACGACGCCTTTTTGCAAATTTTTTTTTTTTTTTTTAACTTCCATGATGTTACTTTTTTCCCCTTGGCCTCCACCAAGCACGTCACCACGGGGAGGACTCTTTTCTGATTCTTCTCCAAGTCCGCTAGCGAACAAACACAGAACAAAAGTTTCTTGAAAGAAACGAGTCCCGGGGTTCGTAGGTCCCAGCCCAGGAGAGAGGACGGTGGGGAAACAGGAGTCCCTGCTTGGTGACACCAGCGGCACGTCCCACGCCGGCCATGCCAGGTCGTGTGCCCCGCACCCCGGACGGGTTTGTCGTGACGGCACAACGTTTGGTGCCGCCCCGGAAGGCGCAGAGTCTCGATACCGACAACAAGGCTCTGTGATTGGCACTCAAGGTGAAGTCACAGGGAGGGGACAGCATGTTTGCCAGACCCAGTGGGCCCCGCAGGGAGGGCGACCGCGCCGTGATTCAGAGGTCAGTCTTTCCCGTGATCAGTGCTTCGATTGCTTTGTTTCCTCTCCCCGGGATCAGACGGCCCGCCGCCTCGGGGGCCTGGCACCCCTGGGTGTGGGAAACGTCCAGAATTTCACAAGGCGTCTATTCCTGCAACAATCCACCTGGTAAATTTACATGGTGTTCCGATGTGGGGCTTTGAAGCCACCCATCATTGGTACCATTCTCTCTCTCACACATACCTCACCCCGTTTTCCAAGGAATCTGCACACGGCAACTGAGATGCTGGATAGAACATACCCATAGCTTCCCAACAACAGTGGCAGAACAAAACAAATTCCTTCCAGCCAGTACTCTGGACTCGTGGAAGAGCTTGCTGACCTTAGTAGTACATCCGAAACATTGTTGTTGAGTTTTTGTTTCGTGAAGGGAGGCCTGATGTTTTAGAAAAAAAAACAACAACAAAAAAAACGAATGAACACCATAATGTGTGATTTTCAATCAGTAATTTAGAAAAATAAACCGTGTGACACTTTAATTACATTTTAACAATTACACTTTGGCAGTGATACTGATTTAAGTCAGAATAACTTTGGCAGGAGTTTGTCTTGCCCGCAGTGATCTATAGATTCTTAGCCGGAGGGAAATAGAGGGGAAAAAAATAAAAAGGTTTTAGAACCAGGGGGGGGAAATAGTGAGTTTGGGTCGTAGGGGGTTCTGCTTCCATATTGGGATTCGGGTTGAGAACCAGGACGGGCTGCGTTCCATCAGGGCCCGGCACGCAGATTCCCGTGTTCGCGCAGGCTTTACGCGAAGTCGAGATGCAGGATAAAATAAAAAAATTAATACCAAAGATAGCAACTCAGTTTCCGTCTGCAGGCCTGCCCTACCTCCCACAGGCCCGTGATCCCACTAAAACCAAAAGGGAAAACCCAGTGGAAGTTTCCCCATCAGAACGCTGGAGAGGGATCCATGCAAACACCACAAGCCCGGAACCGTCTTTTCTTAGCATTCCTCCTTCCCCAAGAGAGTGAGGAAACCTCCGGAAACAGAGCTTGAAACACCAGCACAAATGAGTTCAAAGTAAAAAAAAAAACCGCTGAACACACACACTGAAACATGCTGGCCTTCCAAGAACACGGACACAGGGCTGACGGCCGGGCACCAGCATCTAACACGAGTCCACCTGGGTCCACGTCACACGTCTTGGGGCAGTCGTGCTTTAGGTAGGGAACTATTTTATCTCTCTCATTGATTGTGTTGTGGACTAAAAGATAGCAAAGATGTTCAGTCCTTTTTTTTTCTTCTTTAAACTTAAAGCTCTAACCCTTCACAAAGTTTGCATTTTCACAAAGCACACTGGCCCTAGCCCTGGGCCCGCTTCACCTGCTGTTTCTCCCGGGGAACCTGTGTGCTCCTTAGGACTCTGGGCCTGGGCCCTCTCCACCTGCTGTTTCTCCCTGGGAACCTGTGTGCTCCTTAGGGCCCTGGGCCTGGGCCCTCTCCACCTGCTGTTTCTCCCGGGGAACCTGTGTGCTCCTTAGGGCCCTGGGCCCACTTCACCTGCTGTTTCTCCCGGGGAACGTGTGTACTCCTTAGGGCCCTGGGCCTGGGCCCGCTTCACCTGCTGTTTCTCCCGGGAACCTGTGTGCTCCTTAGGACTCTGGGCCTGGGCCCTCTTCACCTGCTGTTTCTCCCGGGGAACGTGTGTACTCCTTAGGGCCCTGGGCCTGGGCCCACTTCACCTGCTGTTTCTCCCGGGGAACGTGTGTACTCCTTAGGGCCCTGGGCCTGGGCCCTCTCCACCTGCTGTTTCTCCCGGGGAACCTGTGTGCTCCTTAGGGCCCTGGGCCCTCTCCACCTGCTGTTTCTCCCGGGGAACGTGTGTGCTCCTTAGGGCCCTGGGCCTGGGCCCGCTTCACCTGCTGTTTCTCCCGGGAACCTGTGTGCTCCTTAGGACTCTGGGCCTGGGCCCTCTCCACCTGCTGTTTCTCCCGGGGAACGTGTGTACTCCTTAGGGCCCTGGGCCTGGGCCCTCGTCACCTGCTGTTTCTCCCGGGGAACGTGTGTACTCCTTAGGGCCCCGGGCCTGGGCCCTCCCCACCTGCTGTTTCTCCCGGGGAACCTGTGTGCTCCTTAGGGCCCTGGGCCCTCGTCACCTGCTGTTTCTCCCGGGGAACGTGTGTACTCCTTAGGGCCCCGGGCCCTCGTCACCTGCTGTTTCTCCCGGGGAACGTGTGTACTCCTTAGGGCCCTGGGCCCTCGTCATCTGCTGTTTCTCCCGGGGAACCTGTGTACTCCTTGGGGCCCTGGGCCCTCTTCACCTGCTGTTTCTCCCGGGGAACCTGTGTGCTCCTTGGGGCCCTGGGCCCTCTCCACCTGCTGTTTCTCCCGGGGAACGTGTGTACTCCTTGGGGCCCTGGCTCCCGGGGGAAAGACGGGCCAGCAGGAATGTTTCCGGTTCGGATGGAAGGGGAGAGAAGCCAGATACTGACCTGGGTATTAGAGAGTCTTCTCAGAATGTGATGAGTCATTTAAATCGGTGGGTTAATTATGTACTCCATTACCGGTGCTGGAAAAATTTAATTAATTGTAAAAAAAAAAAAAAAAAAAGCAAAATAAAATTAGACTCCTGCCTCACGCTTTATTCAAACTGGATTTGAGAGGATTCAGAATGTAACGGGATAAACCAAGCTAGCATACAATTATTAGAATATTGCTAAGAAAGTAATTTTTTTTAAGAGAAAAAAGAAAGGAAAGGGGGATAAAGGGGAAGAGGGAGATGAGAAGCAACAACTTGTAGTTGCTTTGCTTTAGTTGTTTATTAATTGCTTCTCATACGTGCCCTCACTGGGGGGGGGGGGCTCCACCTGACCCAGCGACCCCTTGCTCACGCCAGCGACCTTGGGACCGTGTCGATGGCCCGTGCTCAAGGTGGGACCCCACGCTTAAGCTGGAAAGCCTGCACTCAACCCAGTGAGCTTGCGTTCTAGCCAGAGACCCCGAGGTTTCGAAGTGGGGTCCTCAGCGTCTTGGACCAACACTCAATCCACTGTGCCATCACCGGTCAGGTGGAAAACAGTCGAGTGAGGCAGACCCCTCGTGTGCCCCAACCAGGATTCACCTCACAGCGCCAGCTTGGGCCAGTGCACCACGGAGCTGTCTTTAGTTCCTGAGTCTGATATGCTCTAGGGCCAACTCTCCAACCAATCAAGCCACGGCTGTGGGAGGGGAAGTGGGAGAGAAGGGAGAGAAGGAGGTGGGAGAAGCAGATGATCACTTCTCCTGTGTGCCCTGACCATGAATCGAACCCAGGACATCCATACATGGAGCTGACACTCTGTCTACTGAGCTACTGGCCAGGGCTGAACAATTATTTTTATAATAATAACATACAATGAGTAAATTTATGAAAAAAGCAAATAACTTTTAGTCACATATGAGAACCTCAAAAGTTAGATAAATGTCAGCCCTTGTCAGTTGGCTCAGTGGTATAGCTTCGGCCCGGCATGTAGAAGTCCCAGATTCGATTCCCAGCTAGTGCACACAGGAGAAGCGCCCATCTGCTTCTTCACCCCTCCCCCTCTCCTTCCTCTCTGTCTCTCTCTTCCCCTCCTGCAGCCAAGGCTGCATTGGAGCAAAGTTGGCCCGGGCCCTGAGGATGGCTCTGTGGCCTCTGCCTCAGGCGCTAGAGTGGCTCTGGTAGCAACAGAGCAACGCCCCGGATGGGCAGAGCATCGCCCCCTGGTGGGCTTGCCGGGTGGATCCCGGTCAGGCACATGCAGGAGTCTGTCTGCCTCCCCCACACACCCACCCCCACCGCATCCCACCCCCAGTTCTCACTTTGGAAAAAAAATAGATAATTGTCAATCAATATATCTCATTTATATTAGTTATCAATTAGCATATTGTCTTATTAATAAGAGAGGGAATGAAAAAAGTCACCATCAAATATTGTGGGTGAAATTCTAAATTGTTATAAGGATTTTAAAAGGCAATTAGACAGCGACTGAAAATTCCAAATGCACATGCCTGTCAACCCAGAAATTTTAGTTTGAAGAAATCTGACTTACAGAAATACTCTACATGTGTACAAAGACACACACACACACACACACACACACACACACACACTCATTGCACTGTGATTTGTTACAGCAATAAAATGAAGACAGCAAAAATCAACAGAGATCGGTAAGATCAATTAGAATTTAACCATACAACAAGAAAAAATCAGACCACTATTCAAACGAATGGGGTAAATCTGTATTTACAACAGTGGATGAAAAAACCTATGATAGACTCTCATGTCAAGAAAGAAGTTTCCAGAACCCCATATATGATATATATCTTATATATATGCGGCTTAAGTGTCTGTTTGTCCCCAATAGCTTATTGGTTGCTTGTGTAACTGTACTAGCCAATGGGGTGAAGTTGCCACGACATTCAAATAGTCCCGCCTTCTGGCATGCCACCTCACAAATTGAGGTTAAAGATTGGAGCAATTATTATGCTGTTAAGAAATCTTGGGCCCTGGCCGGTTGGCTCAGTGGTAGAGCGTCGGCCTGGCGTGCAGAGGTCCCGGGTTTGATTCCCGGCCAGGGCACACAGGAGAAGCGCCCATCTGCTTCTCCACCCCTCCCCCTCTCCTTCCTCTCTGTCTCTCTCTTCCCCTCCCGAAGCGAGGCTCCATTGGAGCAAAGATGGCCCGGGCGCTGGGGATGGCTCCTTGGCCTCTGCCTCAGGCGCTAGAGTGGCTCTGGTCGCAATCGCCCCCTGGTGGGCAGAGCGCTGCCCCTGGTGGGCGTGCTGGGTGGATCCCAGTCGGGCGCATGCGGGAGTCTGTCTGACTGTCTCTCCCCGTTTCCAGCTTCAGAAAAATACAAAAAAAAAAAAAAAAAAAAAAGAAATCTTAACACCAGAAGGGGTCTTTGCAATGGTACAAGACTAGAGGTTCTCCAATTGAAAAATAATGTCATAATAGCTAAGTCTTTGACTGGCTCCTCTAAAGGTGAAATACATGTCATTCCAAGGATTGATTTGGCTCCATCTCAAACAGGGTTGCCGTTTCAATTGAGACATAGACAATTTCCTGTAAAACTTGCCTTTGCTATGACCATCAATAAGTCTCAGGGCCAAACGCTTAAGCGTGTTGACATTTTTTTACCTGAGCCTGCATTTGGACACGGTCAACTTTATGTTGCCTGTTAAGAGTTCGTGAAAGAACGGACGTAAAATTAAAAATAATTGATGGTCTCCTGCAAGGCGAGCTTAAAAATGATGGAAAGATCTACACAAGAAATGTTGTGTACAAAGAGATCTTTGACATGTGAGTTAACATTTTATTATTTAAATCACCTTTATTTATTGAGCTAGCGGTGGCTCTTAAGAAATGTACCGCCAATGGTTTCCTTCATTGCACTCTACTTTAAGCAATTAAGCAAGTAGAAGGGGGAAACCCTGTGGGGCAGTAAGCAAAGGGGCATCCTCGCCACCTGCCCTGGGTAATTCAGTTTGAATTAGCAGACACCTTTGCACAAATCATTTTAATTAAAATTTATAATATCTAGAACAGCGGTCATTTCGTATGACCGCCGGGCTTTCTAGTCTTTATTATATGCGGCTTAAGTGTCTGTCGCCGATAGCTTATTGGTTGCTTGCGTAACTGTACTAGCCAATAGGGTGAAGTTGCCACGGCTGAATGCAAATTGAGCGGGTCAGGGGGAAGGTGAACATTTGTTTGCATTGGCAATCATCTCTTTTACATAAAAACCACGTCTTAACGTAATTTCTTTTAAGAATGCCTCCTAGAAAATACAGCACTGAAGAGGAGAGAAAAGGAGCTAAAGCTGCACAAAAACGACTTTCTCAACAAAAAGAAACCACTGAGCAGAGAAAGACAAGGCTTGCTTCAGTCGCAGAGCAAATGCGTCTTTCTCGGCAAAATGAGACTGATGAGCATAGAGAAACAAGGCTTGCCTCAGATGCAAGACAAAAAAGCCTGTCTCGACAAAATGAGTCCCTTGAACAAAGGCAGGAGAGAAATGCAAAAAAAAAACGACAGTAATGCTGACTGAAACGCAAAAAGGATTAAAACAGTTTCAAATGGAGAAACTTTAATTTTTGAGCATTCCTCTGGTGACAAGGGGAAAACCCCATGGGGCACTAAGCAAAGGGGCATCCTCGCCACCTGCCCTGGGTAATTCAGTTTGAATTAGCAGACACCTTTGCACAAATCATTTTAATTACAATTTATAATATCTAGAACAGCGGTCATTTCGTATGACCGCCGGGCTTTCTAGTATGTATATATATATATATATATATATATATATATATATATATATATATATATATATAAAAACTACTATTATAGTATATATATATATATATATACATAAAAATAGTAAATATATACTATTTTATATCAGCCCTAAATGCTGATATAAAAATAAATAAAAAAACCCATTGTCTGAACATTTCACAGTTTGGTGCACGGCTGCTGCAGTCACATAAGCACGCTTCAGCCGGCTCACCTGCCACCTCCTTCCTGAACCTCTCCTGACCTCCCCCCCAAAACAGGATCACCCCCTCTTCAATTAATGGCACTCCTTGTATACGCCCTGCAATTCCACCACCATCTCACCCGGGGGTTTCTGAGTCAGTTAAGACAGAAGTTTTTTGCGTTACACAGAGGAGGCTGAACTTTCAGAATTGCGTGCTGATTTGCCGCACCCCATATACCGAATATTGGGGGGCGGGAAACATCAGAAGGTATCTTCCGACAGAGTCTGCACGGCTTGCTCAGCTTTGTCTCCAGAGGTAGAGGTAAGACAGTCCGGCGCGTCCGTGGTGGTGGCATGCCCGACCCTCGGGGAGCGGACGGTCCCCTGGGAGGGCCCGTGGGGGAGGGGGTGGTAATCTCCTCTGCTTGGAAGCCGCCCCCTTGTGCTTGTGTTGGTCCCTGACTCTTAAAATCTCTAATCAAGCGTGGGCACCTGGGAGCCACAGAGAAGGGGTGAACGTGTGTGTACACCCCAGCCGTTCTCAGCGGGAAGCAGCCGGCGGCTCACAGATATTCCTCAGCTCGCCGCCTAACAACTGCTCCCATCAATCAACCCAGCTGCCGGGCAGGGGTTCACAGACATTGGGGTGGTGCTCGCGGCTCTAAACGTGAAGTTCTGCTCAGATGGAGGAGGACTGATTAGAAAGGGAGGGAAAACAGACATGTAGGTGAGTCAACCCAAAATAACTGTTCCCATGTACCTGGCTTTGTACGTCTTTAAAAATATCACCCATACCGGAGGGTAGACCCTCTTAATGCAGAAAAACTTCAGGAAAAGGACTACAATTATTCAAGATCTCCGATGCCTCTAAGATCTCCTACCAGGTGTCCTGACCTGTCCTCTTGAAACGCTGACGACAGGTCACTCAGGTCAGCCTGAGAAACGGTGGTGCTCAATCTTCAGAACTTTTCCTCCGACTCTCGAAACTGTGTTCTAACCGCTGCCTCCCACGTCCCATTCAAAATCGCTGCGATGTTTAGAAGTCGGACAGAAACGGAACCAGTCCGGCCCAGCTCTCTCTTGTTAGAGGGTAGAGAGAGAGATGCTAGATAGATGTTGTAACACTGATGAAAAACCTGCATTTTAATTACCATAATTCTGTTTGTTGGCATGTGGAACCGAGCGTGGAAGTAAACACTGACCGCATTTTATAGTTTTGCATACAATGTCAAGGTCATTCTTTTTTCTGATGAGGCACACAGGAGAAGAAGAAGAAGAAAAAATTGGAGCCCAAGTGCAAACTGGAACAAGTAAAAAAAAAAACCAATTTTTTTTTCTTAAAATTTCAGAGGCATCCTCTAATGCTGTTTTTCTCAAAACGTGGTTCCCACATCGTAGTAGCTTCAGCCTCACCTCGGAACTCAGTACCTGTGAGGGTGGCTGCCCAGCAGCATGGAGGAACCACTGCTCTCGTGGTGAAGGTTGCTTAGGCTCCGATGAGCTCGACTTGGGGTAGATGGACTATTCGTATTACCCAAGGTCTTCTTTCGTAGACACTTTACCTTCTGCGGACATGGCTCACTGAGCTTGCCCAGTGATTAATAAGGAATCGTTTTGTCATTGTAGACGCACACCGATTTATAAATGGGCACGTATTCACATCTGAACCGTGATGACAGTAGAATATATCCTCTCACTTTTCTTTTTCTAATTTATCAATGCTTCGGTTTGCAGTATTATAAAAGTACGACACTCGAGTACATTTATTTTTAGTTAAAAATATGTCATATGTATTTTCTCTATTGAAAAAATATATAGAAATTGGGCTTATTCTTGTATATTTCAAGAGTTCTATTTCAGTAAAAAAAACTGGACAATAGCCATTCTCCTTATTTAAAAAAAAATGATTTGTGATCATGTCTCTTTGTTGACTGCCAATCTATTTCCACCACTTTTTCTCTCTGTCTTAGGAATTAGATGATTGTCTTTCTTAGATGATACCCTCACCTTGATGGCCGCCACGGAGGGAACGAGCATGTAATTACGACACTGCTGAAAGCCAGCGCCTCCCATTGCGACACGGTGCAGGTTAGTCTTCGTCCTTCAATGTTTCCAGACTTCCTAAAACCCGGGTGACTCTTACATGAAGCCATAGCATAAAGTCAAAGTTCATATTTCTGCCTCAGAGAGTTCCAAGGTTAATCAATAAGATAAAAGGCACAACAATGGCAGTTATGAGTCCTTGCTATGGACTCTAATCGAATTTGAAATCAGACCCCAAATAAAGGGTCACCCCCAGACAGCGCAGTCATCTTCATTGTGAAAGAAGTTAAGTTCTATGAGCTCCAAATACTTCAACAGAGACACGGACTCTAGTATGACCATTGAGATGGGTCAGGAATAAACACAATAAATGTTCATATTCAGAATGAAATACTTTTTTTTTTTTTTTTTGTATTTTTCTGAAGCTGGAAACGGGGAGAGACAGTCAGACAGACTCCCGCATGCGCCCGACCGGTATCCACCCAGCACGCCCACCAGGGGCGACGCTCTGCCCACCAGGGGGCGACGCTCTGCCCCTCCGGGGCGTTGCTCTGCCGCGACCAGAGCCACTTTAGCGCCTGGGGCAGAGGCCAAGGAGCCATCCCCAGCGCCTGGGCCATCTTTGCTCCAATGGAGCCTTGGCTGCGAGAGGGGAAGAGAGAGACAGAGAGGAAGGAGGGGGGGAGGGGTGGAGAAGCAGATGGGCGCTTCTCCTATGTGCCCTGGCCAGGAATCGAACCCAGGTCCCCTGCATACCAGGCCGACGCTCTACCACTGAGCCAACCGGCCAGGGTCCAGAATGAAATAATTTAGCCATTACGATTAATCATTTCTTTCAGCTAATATCTCAATTTAAAAATGTTATTTTATTCCAGGCCCGGGCGGGACAGCTCAGTCAGGTAAGGGTCTCCTTTGGAGATGACAAGATGGTGAGTTTCTGTTTCCTCCCCCGGTCAGGGCACACACGGGAAGGAACCAATGAACCCACGACTCAGGGAAACAACAGATGAATGCTTCCCTTCCCCCTCCCCCTACACACTTCCTCTCTCTGTCTCTAAAAATAAATAAATAAAAATAAGCCCAGGTCCCGGCCAATTGGCTCACTGTGTGGATGTTTTGGCTTCGATTCCTGGTCAGGGCACACAGGAAAAGAAAGCATCTGCTTCTCCACCCCTCCTTGGCCCCTTCTCTTTCTCTCTCTCTCTCTCTCTCTCTCTCTCTTCCTCTCTTAAAGCCAGGGCTGATTGGTTCAAGTGCATTGGCCCAGGCGCTGAGGATGGCTCCATGGAGCCTCTGCCTCAGGTGCTAAAAATAGCTCTGTTGCACGCATGGCCCCAGACGGGCAGAGCATCGCCCCCCAGTGGGCTTGCTGGGTGGATCCTGGTCTGGGCACATGTGGGAGTTTGTCTGTGCCTCCCCTCCTCTCACTTTGAAAAGAAGAAAAAAAAAGAAAAAAGAAGAAAAGGAAGCCTTGGCCCGATAGCTCTAATAGTGTGCTCCTCCGGGAAACGAGGTGGCTGGTTCGATTTCTTGGTCGGGCACATATAGGAGCAGCTCGATATTCCTGTACTCTCTCTCTCTCTCTCTCTCTCTCTGCCTCTCTCAATAAATAAATAGATAGATTGATAGATGATTGCTAGATAGATAGATAGATGATAGATAGATAGATAGATAGATAGATAGATAGATAGATAGATAGATAGAAGATAGATAGATAGATTCATTAAAATGTTATACCAAAAGTCACATTTATTTCAGGGAAAGATAAAATATTACATGCATGACTGCAGACGACCTAGACCCTTGAATTCCTCAAGCCCAGAAGGAGGAAAAAGAAAGCTGTCACCGTATGAAGAGACGGAGTCATTTTTAAGGGGGAAAAGTGTTATGGAAGGTCCTTCCGCGCCGGGGACGCCTCCGCCTCAGATGCGCTCAGCAGCGCCCCCGCCCCCGCCCCCGCCCTGTGGGGAACTGACTGGGCGCAGAAAAAGGCAAAGGCTGTCTTTGCAGGTGGCGGCTCCCCTAGGCTGGCACCTCCTCGTCTGTCCGCCGGAGCCTGACACGCTAGCAGCCTCTGTACCCCCTGGCAGCTCAGGGGACAGACAGCAGCTCTGCCCGCTGGGGACACCTGGCCAGGAGCCGCGGTCCACCGCCCAGCCCCCGTGGGCGCGCACCTGGCACGGCCCCGTCTGAGTGCCCGGGCTGGAAGATAAGCCTCTATTTAATGGTGCCTACTAATGATCTTTACATTTTAATTAGAGTTCAGATCACTCACTGCAACCTTAATGAGCAGAGGGAAGGCCCGCCTGTTGGCCCTCTGTTTTCTGCCCGCAAGAAAAAAAAAAAAAAACGAAACAGAAAACAATCGGCTGGCCAATGAATGCATCTGGTCAGAGCGAACCCGAAAAAAACGCATTAGAAATCTGATTGAGTCCAAGCTGGAAATATCAGATATTTCCACTTCAAAGCCGAGGAAATATGACGTTAGCAAAAGGAATAGCACACCAAGCCCCCCCCCCCCCTTTCTCCACTGGTACACGAATACATTTTTATTAGACTTTGTCCGATCCAATTTCTTCAAAATGCAGAAACCGGAAGCCACGGGCCTATTATTAGTGTCTGAAGGCTCCAAACGTTGAGTATGCTTTTAAGCAATTTGAAGGCTCTGTTTACTTTCCTTGTCCAAAAGCACAGAATATTATGTTAAATGAACTTAGAAAGATTTATTTCTTGATTATTACAATAACAACAAAAACAACAAAAAAGGAGATTCAATAGTTCTGTAAAACAATTTTGGGGGAGGATTTCCCTGAAACTGAAGCCTGACGTGTTCTTTCAGGAAACAGAGACAAGATACCCACAGGTCGTTTTAAAAGATTATTTTATTGGGGAAGAAAAATAAAAGTTTGCCGAGAGTCAGTCGTCTGCTTTCTCACCTCCTAATGACTCCTCAGAGTGTCCGGGTCACCGTAGAAGCCTTCAAACCTTGGCAGGTAATAAAAAGCCCCCTCCTATGGAGAAGACTGTGTCGTGTCTCGGCCTGGGGCCAGGGCTTGGCTTGGCGCCTCTCCTGCAATAAAGGCCTGAAAACGGGAGAAGTCAGCAGCTCCTCTCTGCTCCTCCTCCTCCTCCTCCTCCTCCTCCTCCTCCTCCTCCTCGGTGTCGATGGAAGCCAGATGCTGACTCCGCGTCCCTTCCTGGAGAGTGTGGGGCAGCTTCAGGGAGCTTTCCAGACATCTGCTAGTCCTCAGTGGTCAGGCGGTCCTCAGATAACACAGAAGTTTGAGAAGAAAGGCCGTTGAAACAATTACGTTAACAAGCATTTCAGGAACCTAAGTTGGGAAACGATTTGCCGTTCTCCGACATCTTGTTCCCTGTAGGGCAGGGGTCCCCAACCTTTTTTTGGGCCACGGACCGGTTTAACGTCAGAAAATATTTTCACGGACCGGCCTTTAGGGTGGGACGGATCAATGTATCACGTGACCGAGTCAAGCGTCAAGAGTGAGTCTTAGCCCTGGCCGGTTGGCTCAGCGGTAGAGCGTTGGCCTGGTGTGCGGGGGACCCGGGTTCGATTCCCGGCCAGGGCACATAGGAGAAGCACCCATTTGCTTCTCCACCCCCCCTCCTTCCTCTCTGTCTCTCTCTTCCCCTCCCGCAGCCAAGGCTCCATTGGAGCAAAGATGGCCCGGGCTCTGGGGATGGCTCCTTGGCCTCTGCCCCAGGCGCTAGAGTGGCTCTGGTCGTGGCAGAGCGACGCCCCGGAGGGGCAGAGCATCGCCCCCTGGTGGGCAGAGCGTGGCCCCTGGCAGGCGCATGCAAGAGTCTGTCTGACTGTCTCTCCCCGTTTCCAGCTTCAGAAAAGTATAAAAAAAAAAAAAAAAAAAAAAAGAGTGAGTCTTAGATGGATGTAACAGGGGGAATCTGGTCACTTTTTTAAAAAATAAAACATCGTTCAGACTTAAATATAAATAAAACGGAAATAATGTAAGTTATTTATTCTTTCCCTGCGGACTGGTATCGGTCTGCGGCCCCGGGTTGGGGACCACTGCTGTAGAATAACCATGGCCTTCTAAAACGAGGTGGGTCCTGTGGGTGTGTCGGTCAATGCTTCCGGCCCGTTCTTCTGTTGACAGAATGTATGTCTCATCTCTGCTCATGAATGTGTCTACCACGTGGGATATACGTTTATAGTTGGTGGATTTAGTATTTTCTATTCTAAGTATCACACCGAGTCAGCGCCCCTGTTTGAAAAATTTGGGTCAGTGGCTCAGAAAGGATTCAGTGAGAACAATAATGATAATTTCCATGAGGCAGGTCATACAGATACATAGAGAATATAAAACCCCACTGTGATGACTTTTTATAAGCAAATGGCAAGGAAAATAAACATCTGGAAATGGATGGTTGAGGGGCAACAAACAAAGCTATTGGAATTGAGTCTCTTTTCTAGTTGGAAACTTTTTGCAAATAATGACTTAATCCATGGGAGCTTCGTTCCTAAACCTAACAAAGTGACTTCTTACGGAAACAAGTTGAGTCGACACAGTTCAAACAGTTCACGCTTTTCCATATAAAGTTAATTTTGTTACCTGGCGAGAAAGGGACTCGGTCTAGAGTGGCATCGTTCACAGTGACCCGTCTCACAAGTCTAGATCTTCTCATTCTAGCAGCTCGCTGAGATCTCACTGGTCTTAAAGGCTTGTCCATTAATTTTTTGCTCTTCTGCTTAGATCATTGTGTCATTGACAGGTAACAGTTGCTTCTCCCTGCCCAATAATTCTTTCTTTTTTCTTATCCAATGCATTGTTTGGGTGGAGTCTTCTAGCACTGAGTTGAAGGGTTGCACTCATAGTGAGTAGTTAGCATCTTTGTCTCATTGCTGACTTTAAAAACACTTCAGAAGTTGTACCATTTTGTGTGATGCGTTCCTTCTGTAGATAGCTGATAGATGCTTGTTAGCACATAGAAAAACTTCCTTTCTGTTTGGAGAGCTCTGAATATGAATGAGCATGAGACTTTATTGTTTTTGAAGGACATCAGTTGAGATAAGAATTACATGATATTTGCCTTTCATCTGTTTCTGTAAAGAATTACATTAGATATACTGATGAAAAAAATCTGAATTCCTTAGATAATCCCTACTTACTCACACCTTCTGTACTTTGCTGCAATTCTCTTGATAATATTTGATACATCGATGTTTAGAATTAGAATACTACTAAAAATTTGGCTTTCTGTTTCAAAATGACACTGTTTTTTGTATCATTCTAAAGTTAGTCTTGGGAATCAATTAGATAGTTTTCTACCTCTGTTACTTCACCTGGAAGAATTTATAAAACATGAGAAGTAGGTCATGAGAACTGGCACCAGTTTGTTTTTTGAGGGAGATTTCTGGCTACATTTTCATTTTCTCCTCGGGTTATGGATGCTTTTAAGTTTTCTACTTCTTTTTGAGTAAGTGCTATTAATATATATTTTCTTAAGTAAATAATGTTTTCTCTAGAATGGCAAATGTACTGACCTAAATCTGTAAATAGCATTTTCTTCAAGTTTTTTTCTATCTTCACAGTTTCTGTTAATAGCTCACTTTTTTCTTTTCCATTACTACTTTATTATTCATGTTATTTTCCATCCTTGATCAGATATAGCAAATGTTTATCAATTTTGCCACCTATTGTTTTTATCGATCAATAAGATGTTCATTCTCTCTCTATATATATATGTATATATATTATATATATAGATAGATAGATATTTCAAAGTTTTAATTGGTATTCCTTACTTTTTTTTATTCTCATATATAAGAATTGAGACATAATTTCAGTTTGTCCCATTAATAACGATATTTACTCCTGACCGATGGTGGCGCAGTGGACAGAGCATTGACTTGGTATGCCAAGGACCTCTATTTGAAACCCTGAGGTCATCGCTTGAGCACCATCTCCTCAGCTTGACCACGAGGTCACTGGCTTGAGCATGGACTCATCAAAATGATGCCAAGGTCACTGGTTTGAGCCCAAAGGTCTCTGGCTTGAGCGAGGGGTCATTGGCTCTGCTTGAGCCCCCCAGTGAAAACATGTACAAGAAGAAATCAGTGCAGAACAAAAATGAAGCAACTACATGTTGATGCTTCTCTCTTTCCTCTCTCTCCTTCCCTTCTTTCCTGGCTCTCTCTCTCTCTCTCTCTCTTTCTAAAAAAAAAAAAAAAAAAAAAAAAAAAGAATAATAGTGATATTCACTTTGATCACTTGATTAACCTTGCATTTAAATATCTTGTTTCTTAACAAGTTTTTGTTTGCACATATATTAAATATTATTATCATGGACCCAAGGTTTTCTATTCTACCGATCGGTTATGGTCTATTGAAATTACGGATGACTTTGTTACTCAAGCTGAACATGGTTGGGTCGGCCAGAACACCTCCCACAAGGTTTCTGAGGTGGTTATTTTTCCTGCCACAGGATGGTTCAGGCTTACCAAGCTTCCTTGGCCCCAGGCTTGAGAAGCAGCATTTCTCAAACCAGCCCAGTGTCCTTTCTGTGGCCAATAACTGCTCCATATTCCTCTCAGTGAACACAGCTAGGGAATACATGTGTGTGCACACTTCACACACTCACAGACACACGCGTATCCGTGTTCGCTGTGTTTATAAGCACATCCCTGTATTTCTATAGTTTTCTATCTTTATCAACTGGTATCAGCAGCCATGAGTTCACAGCAACACTGTCAGATCCAATCCTGGGGTCACTCTGGCTTCCTCCCTGGCTGTCTTTGTACTGACTCTTCCAACCATGAGAAACTAACCCCCTTATCTCTAGTATATGTGTTTATTGGATCGATGTCCAGTTTGGCACAGCAAAGGACACTAGCAACGGCCAAATGGCAGCTGGTGTTTGCAAACAACAGACCCTCAAAGGGTCAATGTCCAAAGTATGTGAAGAACTCATGCATTCAACAGCAAACAAAGGATCCAGTTTGAGACTAAGCGAAGCACCTGAGCAGACACGTCTCCAGAGAAGCAGTACGAGCAGCAAACAGACATGAAAAGATGCTTCCCTCGTTGTTACACTCGGGAAATGCACATCAAAACCACAACGAGACACCGCCTCACGCCTGTGAGAGCAGCTGTGATCAACAAGACAGGCAATAGCAAGGGTTGGAGAGGCTGTGGAGAGACAGGGACCCTCAGTCACTGCTGGTGGGAATGCAGACGGGTGCAGCCACTGTGGAAAACAACCTGGCAGGTCCTCAGGAAATTTAGAATAAAGTCACCATATGACCCAGCAATCCCTCGTCTGTGCAGCTACCTGAAAAAAACAGAAAAACCTATATTCACAAAGATCTTTGCACCTCTGTGCTCCCTGCAGCGTTATTCACGGCGGCCAAGACACGGAGACAATCCAGCGTCCTTCAGTAGAGGACTGGATAAAGACGATGTGGTCCCTACAGACCACGGAAGAGGACTCAGACAGAAGAAACGGCCACATGCTGCCCTTTGTGACCACAGAAGTGGACCCTGAGAATATTTACGCTAGGTGAAATAAATCAGTCAGAAAAAGCCAAGAGCCATATGATTTCATTCCTACGTGGGCTCACAGACACAGACGTCAGTACGGGGGCGACCAGAGGAACGGGGGGGGGGGCAGGAGGGGAGGAGAGGGTGAAGGGGGTAAAAACCACAGTGACGGAGGAAGAGCCGACTTGGTCGGGGTGGCGGGCACACAATGCGGCACACAGAGGTGTTGTGGACTTGTGCACTTGAAACCTATAGGATCCTATTCACAGACGTCACCTTAATAAATGTAATTAAACATGAAAAAGAATAAAAAAAAGTAAATAAACGAAGAAAGGAAGAAAGACACGGAGGGCAGAGCAGTTCTTCCAGTGTGCGTGCTGTAGTTGGCCTGCTTCAGAAATGGGGCGTACGGTTGAGCCGTCTCCGTGAAGGTCTACCTTTCCTCTTCAAGTCCAGAGCGGCAGTGCGCCCAGCTCCGTGCCGGCCGCGGGGGTGGAGCCACGCGGCGACGCTGTCCTAGAACATGACAAGGATGAAGACGCAGAACGAGCGCCCGCGTGCCGTGGGGAGAGGAAAGGGCAGGTGAGGTGGACACGTCCCTCACACGTGAACACTTCACAGCCAAGGGGAAAGAGAGGCAGGAAGTCGGCTAATAGGAACATAAGAGAGAACAAAGCCAACTCCAGAAACACAGGCAGGATTGCGTGAGGAGACACAGGACAGAACTGGCTGTGAACTAAGGACAGGTGGAGAAACCAAAGGCATGTCAGCACGTCCCTGACCAAAGTCACAACCTGAGTTGTCAGAAGGTTTGTCGTCTGTATGAGAAAGAGTATGAAAGGTTGATCAGGAAATTCTTGCCTGACCAGGCGGTGGCGCAGTGGATAGAATTTCCACCAGGGATGCTGAGGTCCCAGGTTCAAAACCCCGGGGTCGCTGGCTTGGGCACAGGCTCATTCATTTTGAGTGTGGGGTGGCCGGCTTGAACGTGGGATCACAGACATGACCCCATGGTCACAAGCTTGAGCCCAAAGGTCTCAGGCTTGAAGCCCAAGGTCGCTGGCTTGAGCAAAGGGGTCACCGGCTCAGCTGGAGCCACACACACACCCCCCCCCCCCCGCCCGGTCAAATCACTTAGGAGAAAGCAATCAATGAGCAACTAAGGTGCCTCAACAATGAGTTGATGCTTCTCGTCTCTCTCCCTTTCTGTCTGTCTTCCCTGCCGGTCCACCCTCCTTCAAATCTTGATTTGTTAGCGTTTATTAGAAGCTGGGTCTATCTGGAAAGCCACATCAGGGCGTTCATAGTTAAAGTGTTGTGCCCCAAAGAATACGTACTTGCCTCATAAGGCTAAGCTTTTGTCATTTTGAGCGCTGCCTAAGTCTGAAGGAACCCAAAGCGAAGGACGAACATGGGGGGACTCACACTGGGGTCAAGGGGCTGGAGGCGGAGAAAGACGGTGACAGAGCTGCCCCAGGGTGTCGCCAGGCCGAAACCATCACGAAGCTGACCGCGGCCGTGGCAGATGAGGTGGACGGTGACCATGTGGCTGGAGACAACTTGACAGCCATCTTCTTGGGGAACTATGGCGTTCCACTTACCGGGGAAGTCGTCCCACCCCCGAGTCATGGGAGCAAATTTCCGTGGCAGGCGCTGAAGCCTGAGGGACAGGGAGGGCAGCGGGAAGTTCCTGCTGAGAGGGCCGACGCGGGAACGACCGAGGAGGCCGGGGAAGAGAACCCGTTCCTCTCTGACGGGAGCGTCGATGGCACGGCTGCTCTGGACGGGAAGGGGTGCAAGGCCAGAGACCGTCCCGTGGCTCATGGCTCTTCCAGGGCTGTGCGTGGCCGTCAGTCACATTGACAATGGCTTCTGTTCTGCTAGGCAGGCTGGCCCCCTTCAGAGACTGAATCTACGTGGTCATTTATCACGGCAGGTGGAAAGGGTGCGCAGACTGTGACGCGGATGTCACGCGTCAAGATGAAGTCAGTCCGCCACACGGGGACACAAAGACCTGGTGCGCGACGGTCCTCAGAGACACAGGTGTCTCCAGGGAGTTCTCCGGTGACGGAGCAATCGAGGGAAAGGTCAGGGACAGCTGGAGCAGGGAGCACTGGGGTTGGCACCAGTCCGGGCAGAACCAAGACTGAAAATCTAGATCAGTTTGGCGAAATGGTTGTTACAACGGCACTTGTCATCGGGGCTCTCTCTCAGGTGGGCACCTGGGCAGCCGCCCAATGTGGGAATCACATGTTGACATTCCTGACTCTTTTCCAACGTTCACCTGCGCAACCGCGGGTTCTAAGTGCCCGTGGTCATGTTCATTCCGTCCACAGGTGAAAAGCATTGCACGTGAGGACGCCCATCAAGAAGCAATATGGAAATACCTTAAATAACAGTTTTATTATTATTATTATTATTTTTGGTCAGGTAGTATGTACTATTTTTTCATGAATATTTCAAAACTCTTATCACATCATCTAGTTTTCTGTGCCTCTTTTATTGTTCTTATTTAAGTATTAAAAGTATGAAATAACCCTGGCCGGTTGGCTCAGTGGTAGAGCGTTGGCCTGGCGTGCAGGAGTCCCAGGTTCAATTCCCGGCCAGGGCACACAGGAGAAGCGCCCATCTGCTTCTCCACCCCTCCCCCTCTCCTTCCTCTCTGTCTCTCTCTTCCCCTCCCGCAGCCGAGGCTCCATTGGAGCAAAATTTGCCCAGGCGCTGAGGATGGCTCTGTGGCCTCTGCCTCAGGCGCTAGAATGGCTCTGGTCGCAATAGAGCGACGCTCTGGATGGGCAGAGCATCGCCCCCTGGTGGGCATGCCGGGTGGATCCCAGTCGGGCGCATGCGGGAGTCTGTCTGACTGCCTCCCCGTTTCTGGCTTCGGAAACACACACACACACACACACACACACACACACACACACAAAAAAGTATGAAATAATAAACTACTTTTCAGTATATCATTTTTTTTATATACTTAAAACGGTCAGTTCGGCAGAGAATCAGTTGTTAAATTATTTGAATCCCATCCCTGGCAGGGAGCTTTCAGATATAAAGGTTTTCCTGTTAAATGAATCTAGCAACGGAGTGTACAGGCCACTGCACAGGAAGTTGTACAATGTCTCTAGAAAAAAAAAAATAGCTTCTTAAAAAAAAAATAGCTTCTTCTGGGGCGTGTACATTTGTGCAACACACTCTGATGTTGTCTTGTTTTTTTAGCTCATAATTCATTAAGTGTCTCCGGGAACTGGGAAGGGGAAAGGGTACAACTGTATTAGGGCTAAAAATAAAGTGTCAATTTTCTTTGGGGGAAAAAATAACCTCAAACTCATTATTGTTGTTGTTGTTGCTATTTTGGGGAAGCCCGACAGGGGTGCAGCTGCGAATAGTTTCAATGTTGCCCCAACTGAAACCTGTTTGTAAAATAGCATCTATTGTATCCTTTATCCGTCTGTGATTGATATCGGACGGCCCCAAGGAACGCGACCTTCTCCTCTGTCCTGTCGGATGATCAACCCGCGTCATGTATGTCTCGACGGGCATCACAGTGAGGTTCTAACCTTCCGGGGCTACCCGCCCTCTGAGTGTATAAACACGCAGAAATACACAGAGTAGCGGTTTCCTTCCGTAAAACAGACCACGTGGGAATTTTTACTGATGTAAGTGAGGTCGGTGCTCACAGAGTCTATTTCCACTCACAGTTAATGGAAACGTTGTGCTTAATTTAAAGGACGGACATTTAACGTCATAAAAGTCATCCATTAGTCTTCTGGCTTAAAACCCTTTGTTTCTTAGATAGATTGTTTCTATCATGTAGAAATGTCTCTTGATCTACCAAGCAATAAATTAACTGAAAAATAATTACAGTGTTTTCCCCCCAAGAGCTGTTTCTTTTTTGTTGTTGTTGTTGTTGTTCTTGGAGGAATTATATTTAGCACACCACATTTCTTCCTGCCGGTGTTTGTGCGACATGCTTCCAGGAGACATGTCACTGGAACTGTCCAAGCTAAGCCACAGTGGCTCGTTGGCATGCAGGGCGAAGCTCAGTGGATGTACTGTGACCACAGAGGGACCGTCCCACAGCCGCAGGACAGCTCATCCAGCACCCGGAGGAGAGCCCCTCACAGCGGCACCGCTTTTACATGGAGACTGTGTCGTGGTCTCACGCTGCAATGTTTCACACGCACGCACACACTCTCAGGAGCTGGGCAGCAGAGAGAGGTGCGGAGAGTAGGAGTCCATGGCCGGCCAAGGGGAGAGACTGATAACACAGCCGTGCGAAGGTTCTTGCTGCACAGACCCCTCAAGTCCACACACACACACACACACACACACACACAGTCTCTTTCCCACCAGGGCCCCCGAGGGCAGACGGATCTGCAAGAACAGTTAGTTCCCCGGCCTGACCAGGCAGTGGTGCAGTGGATAGAGCATCGATCTGGGACACTGAGGACCCAGATTTGAAACCCCGAGGTCACCGGCTTAGTGTGGGATCATAGACACGACCCCATGGTCACTGACTTGAGCCCAAAGTCGCTGGCTTGAGCAGAGGGTCACTGGCTCTGCTGGAGACCTTGGTCAAGGCCCATACGAGCAGCTATCAATGAGCAATTAAAGCGCTGCAACTTCCTGTCTGTCTCTGTCTCTGTCTCCCTCTCACTGAAAAAAAAAAAAAAAAAAAGCATAGCATCCGACCAGATTTTCTTTTTTTTTTTTTTTTTTTTCCAACCAGATTTTCTGTTTCATGAACTGAGCAGGGCACTTAGCCTCTCTGTGCCTCAGTTTGCTCAGCTGTGAAGCGGGGTGAGGGGTGGCACACGCCTCCTGGGGGGGTTCTGAATGAGTTGGAATGAGCCCACTCCTGTCAGGGGTGCAGAGCTGCATGTGGTACAGAGGACGCCCTCAGGCAGGGTCAGTCGTTACGGAGGCAGCAAGAGAAAGCTCAGCGTTCGTGAGGACTTGGGTCGGAGACAAGGGTCTTATCCGTCGGAGCAGAGCCAGTGGGAGTCGCTCTGTCACACTCCATGACAAATAATCCTTGGTATCTATAACGGAATTCCTGGGTACTTCCGTTTATTTTTACAGAGGAATCAAACTGTACATCACGTTGGTAACTTTTTTTTTCTAGAGAGAGAGAGAAACAAGAGAGAAACAGAGGGAGGAGAGAGATGAGAAGCATCTAGCTGCGTCACTTTAGCTGTTTGTTGATGGCTCCTCACAGGTGCCAGGAAGGGGGAGAGGGTGGTGGAGCTCCAGCAGAGCCAGGGACCCCTGGCTCAAGCCAGCAACCTTGGGATCATGTCACTGATCCCACGATCAGGCCGGGGACCTTGTTCTCAAGCCCATGAGCCTGAGCTCAAGCTGGTGACCTTGGGGTTTCGAAACAGGAACCTTGGCATCCCGGGTCAACGCTCTGTCCACTGCGCCACCACCAGTCAGGCATGCTTGGTATTGTATTGTAATCTGCTTTTTTTTGGGGGGGGGATTTTTCTGAAATGAGAAGCAGGGAGGCAGAGAGACAGACTCCTGTATGTGCTGGACCGGGGTCCACCCGGCATGCCCACCGAGGGTGATGCTCTGCCCATCTGGGACGTTGCTCCGCTGTAGCTGGAGCCATTCTAGTGCCTGAGGCAGAGGCCATGGAGCCATCCTCAGCGCCCGGGCCAACTTTGCTCCAATGGAGCCTTGGCTGTGGGAGGGGAAGAGAGAGACAGAGAGGAAGGAGAGGGGGAGGGGTGGAGAAGCAGATGGGTGCTTCTCCTGTGTGCCCTGGCCGGGAATCGAACCTGGGACTTCCACACACTAGGCTGATGCTCTACCACTGAACCAACCAGCCAGGGCCAATCTGCTTCTTTTTTTTTTTTTTCACTTAACCGTTGGTGAACATTTTACCGTGGAATTAAACATACAGTTCATCTCATGGCCACACTGTTCCCTCGCCCGTCTCTATGATCCCACACTTCACTTCTGTTCCACTGTGTGGTACTCACAGATGCCGTGAGAAGAACAATATCGATACTGAAAACCAAGAAACACGAATTGTAGCTATTTCCACATGGTAATGGAGAGGGTTTTTTGTTTAAGGAAATGTCTGGAAAAGCCCCTCTGAGCATAAAAAGTAATTCATACATGGTCTTAAAAAATAATAAGGAAATGACACCGAGGAAGGTGAGATGCTCTGCACTGCCGAGTGGATGGACTGGGGTGTCCTGGGCCCACCCCGGGGAGATCAGGTGAAGGCAGGAATGGAGAGGCTGCGTGGGGGTCACAGCATAGCTGAAACTCACGGGCTCTGGGTCAGGCACACCAGCCGGACCTTGCCCACAGGGCCAGGACCTCTCCTCCAGAGTCACGGTGACATCCGACGCTGACGGCGAAGCTATTTCTGGTCCCACGCTCTGCGGTGTCCCAGGGATGACCCCTTGTCCTGGTCACCTCCAGACACTCTGTGACCGTCCACAGTGACACAGGGCACCGTGGGCAGAAAGCAGGCAGCTTCCCAGGCCCGGCAGGTTGAGGCGCGAGACCGACGGCCAGGGCAGCGATTCCCGTCTAACAGCGAGTGGACGTGGAGGCCCCTTGTGGGACGCAGCTGGGATGTGAAGCTCAAGGGTTTGGGAGGTGGCTGGCCAGAACCTGGGTGCTCGGATCTAACCAGAACTGATTTGCAAAAGGCAGTGATTACTGATAAGCGTTAAGGACGCTGTTAAATGATACACGGCATATCCCACTTACTAAGGCAGGGAAGGAGGGCCCCATTCTAAAGAAGGTTTACTCGAGAAGTAACTATCAATATATTCTTTGAAGAGTGCAGGAAGTTTGGTTATCTGGACGTCACCCCCTGGACGTCGCAGCCCGGCCCAGTTCAGGGTTGGTACTTGAGCGAGACGTCCATATGCCACGAGTGGGGAAGAGGTTTTGTTTTGTTTTGTTTTTTAGCTGTGTGGTTTTTCCCTGACTGCAAGTGTTAGCCGTGGGGTCCCCACTGGCCGGGGCAGGGGGAGGGTCCACATATCTTTGTTGTGAAGCTGCCCCACACTGGACACTGGACACTGTGGACGGTGTGAGCTCAGTTTCTAGACAAGCCAGAGTCTTCTGTGGCCAACCAGTAGTCCTCCTGAGAGTAAGAACGGTGTGCTAGGAGTCCCGGTGGGGTCTCCACAGGCTCAGGGGGGTCTGCAGGCTAGAGATGGCTGAGGCCTGGGGAAGCCAGAGGGCTGGTCAGCAGCACGCTTTCTCCTGGCCTCACCGCTGATTGGAGACCCGGCCAAAAGGGTGAGGGTTTAGATTTCAAAGTGGGCAGAAAAAACCGCTCTAGAAATAGAAAAAACTATCAGAGATTTTAATGGTCTAAAAAAATGGAGAGGCCTGGTCAGTTGGCTCAGTTAGTAGAACGTTGGCCTGGTGTGTGGAAGTCCCAGGTTCGATTCCCGGCCAGGGCACACAGGAGAAATGCCCATCTGCTTCTCCACCCCTCCCCCTCTCCTTCCTCTCTGTCTCTCTCTTCCCCTCCTGCAACCAAGGCTCCATTGGAGCAAAGTTGGCCCGGGTGCTGAGGATGGCTCCATGGCCTCCACCTCAGGTGCTAGAATGGCTCTGGTTACAATGGAGCAACACCCCAGATGGGCAGAGCATTGCCTCCTGGTGGGCATGCCAGGTGGATCCTGGTCAGGCACATGTGGGAGTCTGTCTCTCTGCCTCCTCACTTCTAACTTCAGAAAAATACAAAAAAGAAAAAAAAAAAAGCATTTCTTGGTGTCTATCCTAGAGAAAATATCACCTGTGCACAAGGGGACAAGTTAAAAATTACTTATCGCTGCACTGTTTGTCATAGTGAAGGAAAAAAGGAGATCATGTTTCTTAGTTGGACAAAAGCAGTAACCATGGTTTCCTGGTGCAATGGAATCCTCTACATTAGTTATAATCAAAGAACAATAGAGAATCTATTAATATAATATTATATATTAGTAAATAATAGTAATAGAAATACATAAATCTAAAAACCAGAAAGAAATCACCGGGTAACTTTGTGGAACATGATGACTCACTGGCTCCCGGCCCTGGAGACGCTCAACTTGCTCTCTCTCTCTCCCGTCCTCTCCTGGCTCTGCTCCCGAAACTTTATTCTGCGCAGGACTGTTCTGCGTGTGTGGGACAACAGAGGTAAAGAAGAATGTACTGAAATACTTCATCGAGAATGCCAATGCCAAGTAAAGTCCTCGTCCCAGTCAGAGCGGGTCTCTCCCCAGGTGCCTGGATCACACATCGGAGTGTTAATAACACCCTTTGAACCTGATTCAACTGCCAAGTGGTCCCCATTCGACGACAGGCCCCCAAAGTGGGTTAGTTTTCCTCCAAGACCAAATCTAGAAGCGTTCCCTCTAGAGCTGGGTGACCCAACTCTGCTTCTCCCTCACTACAAAGTTTCCAGTAATTCACCTGTAAATAACAATCGTCCACGGAACAAGGCTCCCCATGGTAGGACGCAGTGCGTCCAAACACCAAGTTGCAGCAACTTGCCCTTGACCTTTGCGAAGATTTCCCTGCAAGACCCCTCCCCACCCCCCCACCCCCATGGCAGGCAGGCAGGGCGGCAGACGTTTTGGTAAGAAAGCTCGCAGGCCCCTCTGTTGATCATGGAGTTGACCGCCAGCCTCCGATCATGCGTTTTGCGTTTCGCTTACCGAGATCTCCTGGCAGGAAATTTGCTCTTGGTTTGCAATGTTGCTAAGAGAGGGCGCTTGAGGGGTTTCTACATGGTCCACTGTTATCATCCTATCTGCCACGCCCCGATGGAGGAAGCCTCCGGGGAGCTACTATTTATCATAGTTATAGACACAACGTGGAGAGCAGCCGCAGGCTGGTTTGGGAACACCAGTGAGCTACCCATGAAGCTGAGTTGGGTCAAAATCCTGTTTACTGATCCACACAAGCCTCCGTGCTGAGCGGTGGACAGAGGCCGTGATGGGGGCCCGAGGGTTCGTGTCGTTCCAGCCCCGTGCCATCGATGCCCGCCAGTGCCCCAGCCTTCCCCCCTGCCCAGGTCGCAGTAACTCGGGTCAGCGGCCACACATGACATTGGGCAGCTCCTTCAGGGGACTTCCTGGACACCTCGGTGAGATGTGTACCCGCTTCTTGCTTGAGAAACTGATTCCCCTCCCTTCCTTTCAGGGTCTGCTAGGTCTGTGAGTAAACAAAGGTTGGGGATATAAGTCGAAAGCTTTGACTCTTGTCCGGTTTCTATTGTTGGGCAGATAAAATGTATTATGCTCACTTTGTTAAAGATGGTGCTGCCCACGTGAGGCCGTCGTCCAGGTGATATTAATGTGTGTTGGGGATCGTTGTAACCTGGGGCTTGGTTTTGGGATTAAGCCTTTCCCACCCTGTTTGATGTGGGGTGGTACAATCCAATCATGCCTCAGAGAAGTGACTTTGTATTAGAGACTTCCCTGTTTTGTATATTGGATTAAGGGTTTGAATCTACACTATAAAATGGGGGTGGAAAGAGAGTTTGTGCTCTTGGTTCCTGAGATTATCATTAGAAGAGAGAGCAGAGGAGAGCAGAGAAAGGTCACGTGGAGGAGGCCAGGAGAAGCAGCCAAGATGGTGGAGTGCTGAGTGAGATGCCAGTTTGTGTAGAGTTTGTATCTGGGATAAGGAAGGAGATGGGGAACTGAGGAGAATAAGGCTGGTGAGCTAGAAACCTTTGATTCTAGGAAACTCAGATAAGTCAGTGGCTTTGTGAGCACTGAGTGTGACTGGGTTTTGGAGCCCAGTATGTATTTTTACTTGCCCGCCGGGTGCAAACTAGAATTAAAGACTATGGCCCATCAGTTTTTGGCTCCGCTGTTTCTTTACCGACTGTCCGAATCCAATGCGAACCTGCATGGGCTGGGCTGCTATGATGGCAGCCCTGATAGCCCTGGCTTCTGGCTTTACATCTATTCACCAGGTTTTATTTATTTATTTATTTATTTATTTTTGGTCAATTATAAAAATTAAGTAGGACCTCAGCAGACTTCTCCTCTCATTCAGGACTAGGGATCAATAACCAATTACCCACCACTATAGATCACTGGGATGGAGTCGGAACCACTTTAAGGAACACGCTTGTGCTTTCACCGATTCCTGAGGCCGGGTCCACGCCGCTGGCAGGGGCGGGTGGCTGTGAGGAGCCCGCCGCTCCAGGACAGTGTCCGTGCACTGGGCACGAGGCCCTGGCAGGCCGGCGGCGGTCCTACCGGCACCCCGAGTCTAAGAGACCTTTTCAAAGATGACGGGTGCTGCCGTCCCCAATGCCTTTTCTGAAGGGAGCCTTTTCTTAGAGCCCTCGTGGGAAACACGGGGGGCGGGGGGGGTGTGAGCGAGCATGTTGCATGTGAGCAATCCGTATCCAGTGAACATTTCCCCCGAGCCTTTAGAGGCCCTTCCAAAGCTCCGCCTCTCCCAGAAGCCATCCTACAGGGCTGTGAACGAAACTGCAACATAGTGGCAGCCGCAGAGTCAAACTATGAATTGGGTTTTTATGTATCTCAGCCCCATGACTTAACTGGTGAAATATTTTGTAGCAGAGACGTCTCTCTCTCTCTCTCTCTCTCTCTCTCTCTCTCTCTCTGGAGCCAAGGTCTTTGGATCTGGAGCTCATGAGTCTTTTCAAGTTGTCAAATGCCATCTGAGTCAAGCACGCACACTCGGCATTCCTGGAATTCCTCTGTTTCTGCACGGGGCTCTCTGGCTCCGGTCCTGGCTTCCTCACAGACTCTCCTCCTGTGACCCTGTGACCGCGTCACTGCAGGTGACCGCAGGTGAGAGTTAGAGGACCCTGTGCCTGCCCGGAGCCTTCCACATTAGCTGGGTTCCGGAGCCTTCAGCCCGTATCAGACCAGATGAATGACCAATCCTTGTGCCCCGTGTCCCTGATGTTCCATTTCCTGATGGGGTTTCTAGAGTCAGTGTCTATATCAGCTAGGGTTATTTGGGGGCAGGCCAAAAAAGAAGCTTCTGTCGATAGTTTCAGCAGAAAATGAGTTGATTCTAAGGGGCAGGGGGGGAAGTGGCTGCCACTGATACTGAGCACTTGATGCTACAGGTGACAAGACTTCATCGCATCTGATATCGATGACACTGCCGGCCGGGAATTCAGTCCCGGAGATAATTCTCCACTGAGAGCCAAATAAACACCGAGGTACCTACGGTACTGGCCGGTGTGGCTGGTCAGCACATTCTTCTTGAAGTCCCTTTCTGACGTCACTCACTTTGGAGCCACAGCCCTGCCCCGCCGACCTGAACAGGACTCACCTGGGTCATACACGTGGCATGTACCTTCCGTCCAACAGAGGCGGACAAAATGAGAGTTCTGGTTTCTACTTGGAGGACGCTGACAACGTAGCCAGGAAACTCTCCAAACACGGGCAAGTTCTCAGAAACATGAGAGAGCCAGAAAACAGAACAGCTAGTCACTAAGTCACTAGTACACATGTGTCCACTCTCCTTTCTGTGAATAAGTGTTTGTCTGCAGTATGTTGGATATAAATCATACATGCTCATCCTTTTTGATCCTATTGTGTGTTTGTTTTTTGTTCTTGTTGTTTTCTGTCTTTTTTGTGTGTGTGTGTGGGTGTCTTTTTGTTTTTCTGATGTTTGTTTTTCTTTCACTTCCAGATTTATTTTTCTTTCCTAAGAGCAATGGATTACTTGTTTCTTTTTTTTTTTTTTTTTTTTTTTTTTTTTTTTTTTTTTTTGTCATTTTAAATTTGTTGCTTTTAGTGTTCACCGTTAAATGATATTTTAGAAATGGAGCTATTATGTCTCCATTCAAATCAAAGAAAAGAAATCTCCCATAATCAGGGCAGGTTGTAACATATATTCATGCCTTTCAGTTCCCACTCAACTCAGTGTTCTTTAAAATAATCTGGAAATGTTATCGCTAAATTACTTTTTGTATACTCTCTTTAAAAATGACATTTTGAGACATATTATATTCTATGTTAATATCTTTTTTTCAAAATTCAATTTTTCTGTTTCATTTTGATAACTAGTTGGTTTTATTTATTAAATAACAAGGAAAAGGTTTTATTTTGGCAATTTATTTCAAAAAGCCTCTTTGGATGGCCTGCTTTCTCAGTCACAGCCTGCCCAAAATTTCTTTATGAAGCATTTGCTTAAGAAATACAAATTCAGGCTCCGGCCAGCTGGCTTCAGCAGTAGAACGTCGGCCCGGAATGTGGAAGTCCCAGGTTCGATTCCCGGCCAGGGCACACAGGAGAAGCGCCCATCTGCTTCTCCACCCCTCCCCCTCTCCTTCCTCTCTGTCTCTCTCTTCCCCTCCCGCAGCCAAGGCTCCATTGGAGCAAAGTTGGCTCCATTGCCCCAGATGGACAGAGCATAGCCCCCATGTGGGTATGCCAGGTGGATCCTGGTCGGGGGCATGCACGAGTTTGTCTCTCCGCCTCCCTGCTTCTAACTTCAAAAAAATACAGAAAGAAAGAAAGAAAGAAAGAAAGAAAGAAAGAAAGAAAGAAAGAAAGAAAGAAAGAAAGAAAGAAAGAAAAGGAGAGAAATACAAATTCTTAAGTTATAGGATGCTTTGGTGACAATTATTCTCTTAAAACTTTGAAGAAACTGTTCTGTATCTTGCATTCCACATTGTAGAGTTTGATGGCAACATGTGTGTGTGTGTGTCTTAACTTCTTGTCAGCTGACTTGCTTTAGTCTTGCAAACCTAAGGAGGAAGTTTCAGCATCTACAAAAATAATGCATGTGGATTTCCTTTTGGAAAACCCACCGTTCACAAGACACAGTCTCCACGTGTAAGTTTTGCTCATTTTGCCCGGTGTTTCATATCTGAAAGTTGAACAACATGCTCTGTCAATGCGCCTGTGGGGAAACAGGCTCTCCTAAGTGTTGCTCATGTGAACATGTGACACGTGTGCCCTGGCAGATGAGTGGCAGAGACGCCAGGGGACAAGGGGGGAGAGGCAAGGTCTCCTCATGCCCACGCTGGGGACTGACACACCCCTGACTTCTAGCAGCACCGAAGGAGGAGGAGCTCACCGTCGAGAAGCCAGGAAATGCACCTTGCCCCGTGCATGAGAGGAATCCCGACGGGACGGGCAGATGGGTGAATCCGGGGGAAGCGGATGCACTATCGCTTGTGCAAGTTCTCCGCAGAGTCGAGACAGAGCCGGGACTCTGACAGCATCTTGTGCCCTTACCCCCCATTCACTATTCAACAACAAAACAGTGGCTCTTTTGTCCTGACTTTTGGGGCATCCTTCCTCTGTGGGAAGAAACACTACTTCGTGCCGGTGATGGGCGGCTTATTGGAATCTGTTTCCTCTTCTCACATGCCTGGACTTCTCTCCGTTCTCCGACAGAAGGACGGGTGGGGCGTGCCTTTCATGCAGCGTTGGGGACTCAGATGCTCCAACAGAGGTGCTGCTTGTGCGCCTTTCGTGTCTCACGCCGGCTAAAGAGACACACTGCCGCGCCTTGCAGTGAGGTAGACATGTCACCGCGCCTTGCAGTGAGGTAGACACACTGCCACGCCTTGCAGTGAGGTAGACACACCTTGCAGTGGGGTAGACACACTGCCGCGCCTTGCAGTGAGGTAGACACGCCTTGCAGTGGGGTAGACACACTGCCGCGCCTTGCAGTGAGGTAGACACGCCTTGCAGTGGGGTAGACACACTGCCACGCCTTGCAGTGAGGTAGACACGCCTTGCAGTGAGGTAGACGCGCCTTGCAGTGGGGTAGACGCGCCTTGCAGTGAGGTAGACACTCCTTGCAGTGAGGTAGACACGCCTTGCAGTGAGGTAGACGCGCCTTGCAGTGGGGTAGACGCGCCTTGCAGTGAGGTAGACACTCCTTGCAGTGAGGTAGACACGCCTTGCAGTGAGGTAGACACGCTTTGCAGTGGGGTAGACACACCTTGCAGTGAGGTAGACGCACCTCGCAGTGGGGTGGACGCACCTCGCAGTGGGGTAGACACACCTCGCAGTGAGGTGGACACACCTTTCAGTGGGGTAGACACACCTTGCAGTGAAGTAGATGCACCTTGCAGTGAGGTGGACACACCTTGCAGTGAGGTGGACACGCCGCCGCTCCTTGCAGTGAGGTGGACACGCCGCCGCACCTTGCAGTGAGGTATTTGAAGAACGTCCTTGCTCTTTCAGTAGGAGATAGAATGTGTATATTGCTCTCTTTCTCCTGCCCTTTGAATCCTGGGAATGGCATGTCCCTAGGCAATGGAGGGAGGGAAAGGAGAGGCACTGGAGGAATCTGTGAAATGTATGTCTTGTGAATCCCCACTTGTATGTAGTTGTAAGCTTGTGTCATGATGCTAGGCCTCCCCCCACCTGTGTGTGGTCACGGAGTGTACAAGCAGCCCCTGAGAGGTAGTCAGGGAGACATGATTGGGTAGGAGGATTGCCCCGTGTATGCCGCCAGCTTTTCATAATAAAACTCCTCAAAATTCATACTGGACTTGGTGTCTCTACATGAGCCGGCAGAAATGAGGTACAGTACTTTATATCAACCTCTCGTAGCGTTATAAAAATGAAGGGCAGCATCTGGAAACCCCTGTCACATGCACGTAATAACGATAAAATGTCCCCCAATTTATGTGAGGGGTATAGTGAGTCCCCCGTCTCTCCCCAGAGTCCCTTTTCCTCCTGCGTGTACACGTGTGCCCCCCTTTTCCCAACGCCCCCTGATATTCCCTCAACGCCCCCCGATATTCCCCAACGCCCCCAGATATTCCCCAATGCCCCCCAATATTCCCCAACGCCCCCTGATATTCCCCAACGTCCCCTTTTCCCAATGCCCCCGATATTCCCCAATGCCCCCCAATATTCCCCAATGCCCTCCGATATTCCCCAACACCCCCGTTTTCCCAACACCCCCAATATTCCCCAACGCCCCCCAATATTCCCCAATCCCCCGATATTCCCCAATGCCCCCGATATTCCCCAACGCCCCCTTTTCCCAATGCCCCCCGATATTCCCCAACGCCCCCCAATATTCCCCAATGCCCCCCGATATTCCCCAACACCCCCCGATATTCCCCAATGCCCCCCAATATTCCCCAATGTCCCCCGATATTCCCAACGCCCCCCAATATTCCCCAATGCCCCCCGATATTCCCCAACGCCCCCCGATATTCCCCAACGCCAGGTCCGTCCCATCCCCGCCCCCCACTCTCTCACGTCCCGGTTCTCTCTCAGCCTGACGGGTCCCAGCCTCTGCCGCGTAGCCGCCCGAGACACCGAGCCCTCAGATGACACTCGGGACCCAGGGTCCAGTTCTCGCTCGGGACTCGGACAGCTCACCCTCCGCGCAACGGCTTTTCTCCACGTCTGCGAGAGCCGCCGTCCTGGCGAGTCCGAGGACCTCACTTTCTTTCTCCTCCTGCTCCTGACAGCGCTTCCTTCACATTCCCGCTCACGCCCTCGTCCCGGAAACTCTCCCGTCTCCGCCCCCTGACATCATCCTCTTTAAGATTTCTTTCTTTCTTACCTCTCCGGCTGTTCAACCTCACTCTCTCTTCTGCCATTTCTTCTCCTCGACCCCATCTTTCCAGGAGTTCTCCAAGGTTTATATCAAAAGTCATTTCTAATTTCAATCATGCAAATTTCCTCATTAGAAGGTTGTGTGTTATTGCATTAATGGCTTTAGACATCTTCTCAATACTGGAAACTCCTAACTTTGTACCTGATCATAATGCTCACCTTTGAACACCACCTTTCTACCTGGCGTACCTACCTACACCCCTCCGTGAACAAATTCTTGATTTCTGTGGTTGGTTCCCTCATTTAACTCTGACAGCCATTACTCGAAGAAGCCATCTAAACAGTCCCCTCCTCCAGTAACCTTGTTACACATAACTTTGTTTCACTGTATTCAGAACACACACACAAAAAATACAAAATAATATGTTTCCATTTATTTGCTTCTTATTTAATTCCTGTCTACCTGACCATGAACATAACCTGCAACAGAGCAGAAACCTCTTCTGTTTTGTTTAGTACTTTGTTTGAAGTGCCTCAGAGACTATTTCCAGACACAGAATAACTCAGTAAATGATTTTGGGGGTCAAAGAACAAGTTTTTTTGGTACACTGTTTGTTTTCTGGAAAACAAACTTCCATACACTAACACGTCAATTAATTATTAATAATAACTGCTCAGTGACTGTTGCTGCCTGATGCTTGGCAACTATTTTCATTTAAAATGTCTCATTTAATGATCACAGCAACGCTCGGAGCAGGGGTGACCATCCTCATTATGCGAGTGAAGAACACTGTTCCCCAGAGGGCTCACCCCGCGGGGAAGCTGACCTGTGATCCCGGGCCCCTGATTCCAACTTCACTGGCAATTGTATCACAAAGATTCAGTATGCAAAAACAATTAAAAAAAAATGCATTCTCTAAAAGGAAAAAAATTATCAAAGGCACATGGAGAGTATTTCCGGTCACTGCCTCTTTAACTCCCTAATAATACTTAATGTGTTTGGACCACGGTGCCCACTGACTTCCTGCATCATTTTTCACTAGTGCTTTTGTCCGGTATTTTATGTATTTTCAGGGCTCTTTTATGATACCTGGCCTTTCGGTTCACACCGACTGCAACGTAAGATTGCTAAAGAGCCTTTTAAAAAATCATTTGAAACATTTCTGAAAACCTACTTTTATATAACTATGTAAATAGCCTAGTGAAACGCTCTCAAACTTAACTCCTTCATTTCTTCCTCTGCACACATTCTGCAGGAATTCTCTGCAAGCCGTCCATAAAATTCTCTACCCATCAGCGTCCCCGCTGTCACCTGCCCCTCTCCCAGCAGCGTCCCCGCTGTCACCTGCCCCTCTCCCAGCAGTGTCCCCGCTGTCACCTGCCCCTCTCCCAGCAGCGTCCCCGCTGTCACCCACCCCTCTCCCAGCAGTGTCCCCGCTGTCACCTGCCCCTCCCCCAGCAGCGTCCCTGCTGTCACCTGCCCCTCTCCCAGCAGCGTCCCCGCTGTCACCTGCCCCTCTCCCAGCAGCGTCCCCACTGTTACCCGTCCCTCTCCCAGCAGCGTCCCCGCTGTCACCTGCCCCTCTCCCAGCAGCGTCCCCGCTGTCACCTGTCCCTCCCCCAGCAGCCGACTCCCCGACAGCCTTCCTGCGGGCAGCGTGCTCCTCCCGACACCCAGTAAATAGAGTTCCCCACACGAGAGAAGGTGCCGCCAGCTGTCTCCTCTACATTTCCTGCTATTTAATTTTCTTAGTTTTCCACAACCTTTAGACAATTCAGGCCATCCGGCCTCTTGCATGCTTCTTGGAATTCTCCACACCTTCTCTCTCTATTAATTGTCACGGTCCAACCACGATGAGTCTATTATGGGGTCTCGGAACAGGGAAAGGTATGGAATTGAAATAAACGATAGACAGGGACTTAAAGATATATATATATATACACACACACACACACACACACACACACACACACACACACACACACACACATACAGATGGGTTCGGGAGGACGCCACAACAAACAGTCTCTACGGTTCCTCAGCTGTAACGTCCCTTCTCCCAGAAACACATCCACTTTTATTCATCAAAAAAAATGTGGTCCATCAGCAATTCAATTAAGTTTCCAAGGCAACTCAGAGACAACCCCCACCACACCATCCAAATCTACTTTACACTAATAAGAAACTAGCTTCCAGCCTCCTCTGGAGAACATGGGTGAGACAAATGAGAATCAGGTACAGCTCTTTGTTAACTAGGCAGGTGAGGTGGGGTTTGGGCCCAGCACCTCTGTCCAGATTGCAAAAATACCCTGTTTATTTATTCAGTCCCCAACATATCCCCCTTTCTATTTTTATTTTTTGAAACTTCAATTTGTGTGCTGTGATTCATACTCATCTGAATTCCCATGTTCCAATTTGGAGGCAGACTGGAAAACTATAAAAGAAACAACAAAATAGAAATAACCAATTCTAACAGATACTATAACAAGTATCCTAATACAATTAAGTAATTAAAGCTTATTAGATTATCAAGCAAAGTCTTAACTAATACAACAGGATCTATAATAAAATTCTTACAGTCTTTTATGTCCTTAACATGTTAATGTAATTTCATCAAGTCCATGTTGACACCATCACCGCTTCACATTGTTTGTAAATGTAACCCAACCCCACTTCAGTCTGAGAACTGTCCCAAGGAGCAGGAGTCACACACGTTCAGGAAAAGTCCACAAGGCACTGGAGTTGTGGTCACATTGCCACACTTTGCAGCTAGAGTCCAAGTCCCAATGACCACTGCTTCTAGCTGGTAACAATTCAGGTAGACTGGAAAAGCCATCTGCAGCACATATGAGATGGAGCTTCCATTTCTTTAAACTGGAGAGATGAACCCAGAGTACCTTTCCCTGGAGCTCTGCAGCCATGGTGTGGTGAAGAGAACCTTGGGAAACACTATGCTGGGTGGCAGAGGTAAATTCCTCTAAATTAGGAGCAGATCTGAGCCGAAAATAGGCATGGGGCATTAAGGCAGGAGGAGTAAAGGAAACACTATATATTAAACAAAGCAGCAGAAAATAAAGACTATCAACACTTACAGAGATCTTTGAGGGATGAATAAAAATCCAAATATTTAAGCAAGGCATAGTAAGTGGCCCTTGTTTCCACAAGAAACAAGATCAGTTTACCTGCTACTTGGAATAAATACCCTAGGCTCATCCACGGTGACACAAGATGGGGCCAACGGCCCTGGGCACCTTTAGTCTTCAGTGGCAAGTCTCATCAGGTTGGGCAAGGTTAAGTCTCAGGAGGCTGGAGCAGGGCTGGAAGAGACTGAACCCTCTCTTAGAGGAGTGAGAGGGCAGCTTACCTTCCAGTGTCCCTGTTTCCTCACAGCAAAGGTATAGCCCTGGTGGGGGCCGAGAAGCCTGTCAGGCTTTAGCTCAATGACCTTCCTTTCCACTCTTGAAGCAGGGCCCTGATGAGTCCTATGAGGCCCCTTTGGGGTGCTGAAGCCTTTAAGGGCGTATGCCAAGAGCTGGTATTTTGCCTGATCTCTTTTGGGCTCTGTCTGCCTTTTCTGTTCCTCTTGGTCATTACAGACCTCAGAAGCCATGCTCAGAAGACCTGTCTGAGGGTTATATCCACGTCTGCCTATATAAACTTTTTCTGTATATCTGGAACTATTTAGACAAAGACAAACAGCATTACTAGCTGGATCAAATAATAGAGGGTAGAATTTTGCAAAAGAAAGAGGCCTGGTATCTCCTGTAGCATTCAAAAGAAATTCTTCAAAGTAAATAGATTTTCAGGAGTTCCAGGACATGACTCCTTTTTATTAAATATTATTTACAATTCACCCTTAAGCATTTATTGAGTATATTCCACAACACCTTGACCTCAAAAACTGCAAGAAACACCCATCTCAATGCCAACCTCCAACAAAATACAGCAAATGCACTTTCAAGCAACATTCCCACACCCATCAAAACACTTCTACCCAATCAATCAACAGGCAATTTAAAGAGTAAAAAAAAATTCACACCATTATTAAGCAAATCCACCCAGCTTCAAGCTTTGCAGCTGCAGCAACTTTAGCTGGGAGCAGTTTGGCCAAATTAGGAAGCCTTTAGGATCAACATTTCATTTTATCCAAATTTCAACGAGTGCGCTTTACTTGTTCTAATTAAATGTTTAAACTTGTAGGGATGATTTTTTAATTTTCACAATATTAGAGCCGGCATTTCCAATTTTTGCATGCATAAACTTAATTCAGGCCTTGAACACAGACACATTTAAACATTAAACAAAGACTTCACATACAATTACACAAATCAAGAGTGAAACCCGGGATTTGAGAGATTAGAATGTGGCCTGCTAGATCTTACGTGTAGGGCTATTTTAATAGAAATGTGACAAGGATAGATACCAAACAGAAATCTCTCTTGAAAAATCTCAAGTCGGCCATGTGAGGTTTTTGTTTAGCCATATCCAAACAGGCTCCCCCTTTGCCCTCTTTCCAGGCACAGAACAGGAAAGAAATAAAATGATCTAGAACATTCAAGAAAATTAGATAATAATACAACTTTAAGAAGCATCTCAGTCTTCTAATTATTCTCAACAGAGAAAGGGATGAGAGTGTAGTAAAATAAGTCTTATACGATTGCTCTTGTGAAGTGAGTCTCTCATCCAGAATCACGGTGTCTCACCAGTCATTCAGGGATCCACCGAGGAGCTTCAGCAGACCTAGGAAAAACACACACATATCCTCGGCCCCATAAGAGAACAGGGTCTGGCCCCTGCCAGATTCCTGTGAGTGGGTCCCTCCATAGCACTTCAGGGAAGCCTTTTCTTGTAGGATTCCAGAGTCTCTCGACTGCTGGAATACCCTGTATATCAGCATTCAAAAAATTTAAAGTGAAAAAAGCATGAGAAAGATTTGCAGGAGGTTGAGGATATAATCCCTGTTTTGTTTTTTTTTTTTTAATTGATTTTTAAGTGTTTGATGTGCACACTCTACAATGCCTTGACCCTGGGGATTGTAAGGAATTCCCATCTTTAGGTCAATTCCAAAAGTCTGACAAAACATAGTAAATGCTTTTCCTACATATGCAGGAGCACTGTCAGTTTTAATAATTTTAGGAAGCCCAATAATAGAAAATGCATACAGACAATGAGCTATAACATGCTTAGCAGCCTCTCCTGTTCTGGCAGAGGCTACTATAAATCCAGAATAAGTCATTGCCAGCAACAGAAATACTCTGGAGTTACTAAGTGGGAGCCCAACCTTCCGAGGCAGTGAGCCCATTGCTGTGTCCCCAGAGGGAACACCTGGCCCCAAATAGAAGCAAAAATTAAACTTGAGTGCCTAGAGTCGTAAGTGTCAGGAAGCAAACACCAGCCCCCTCCCCCCTCACACACATACAGACACTTTTTTTCTGGGTGGCTGGATCCGTATTTTCTGACATTATGGAAAACACCGAGTTTCACAAGAGGAGGTGTGGTGTGCCCAATGGAATCGCAGCTGAACTCAGCTATCTGATGGCTCCCACGAATCCCCCGGACGTGAGCTTGTCGCTTTACTTCTTCAGCTGGAGTCGAGTGATTTTGTCAGAAGCAATAAAATGCGGGATATGGGGACAGGACCGAAGGGCTTTCATCAAAGCACGGTCACGGTGACGAGAAAACGGAGGCGCATTTAGAAACAAGGTCAAGGGTGAGCGGCAGTTCCAAGTGTCACCACCCTGCTACCACAGGACCCTGCTCCGAATGTCATCACCCTGCTACCAGGGGACCCTGCTCCGAGTGTCATCACCCTGCTACCACGGGACCCTGCTCCGAGTGTCATCACCCTGCTACCACGGGACCCTGCTCCGAGTGTCATCACCCTGCTACCACGGGACCCTGCTCCGAGTGTCACCACCCTGCTACCAGGGGACCCTGCTCCGAGTGTCACCACCCTGCTACCAGGGGACCCTGCTCCGAGTGTCACCACCCTGCTACCAGGGGACCCTGCTCCGAGTGTCACCACCCTGCTACCAGGGGACCCTGCTCCGAGTGTCACCACCCTGCTACCAGGGGACCCGGCTCCGAGTGTCACCACCCTGCTACCAGGGGACCCTGCTCCGAGTGTCACCACCCTGCTACCACGGGACCCTGCTCCGAGTGTCACCACCCTGCTACCAGGGGACCCTGCTCCGAGTGTCACCACCCTGCTACCAGGGGACCCTGCTCTGAGTGTCACCACCCTGCTACCAGGGGACCCTGCTCCAAGTGTCATCACCCTGCTACCAGGGGACCCAGATCCGAGTGTCACCACCCTGCTACCACAGGACCCTGCCCCGAGTGTCATCACCCTGCTACCACGGGACCCTGCCCCCAGTGTCATCACCCTGCTACCACAGGACCCTGCTCTGAGTGTCACCCGAGGGCCAGGCCCCAGGTTCGTCCCAGCTCTCTTGGGATTCGAACCCTCAGGGGGAACGGCCGCGTCAGCCTTCGTGAGAAGTAGACACCTCTGAGTGCCAGGACGGACTCCACGCCCATCCTCCCATGAGAAGCACTTTCTCTGAGTCCACTGCCCCAGTGTTAGGAAGGCGGCGGTCAGCGGCTGACCCGGGAATCAGCGCGGACATCCTATCCACCTGGTATTTACTGACATCCTCTGTGAGAGACACTCAGGCGAGCCTTTGAGGACGCAGAGTGGGGGAGCCATCTGCGTTTGTACTTCCGGAATGTCATGTGCCAGCTTCTCCCAGTACTAGGCCATCCCAGTTTGCAAACACGTGGCCAGACAATTAGCTGTCACCTGATCATGTATAGAACTCTCTACTTCCAGCCATAAGTTCTTCCAGGCAAACCTGCGCACGGGGACACAGTTGTCACACAGAATAACCGCACGGTGTGGGGCCGGTGACTTCCAGGAAAAGAGGGTTGTCAGGCAGCCACCAGCGTGGAGGGCTACGCCTTCTTCTCTCTCAGTGTCCAGATCTCCTTTCTACCCTGTTTCCCTGAGAATAAGACAGAGTCTTATATTAATTTTTGCTCCTATAGACACGCTAGGTCTTATCTTCAGGGGAGGCCTTATATTTCTAAGCTTGAGAAAAAATTGCACGAGGTCTTATTTTCGGGAAAACAGGGTAACATCACTCCCAAACATTTCCCGGAGAAACTATTTCCAATTGAATTAGTTAGAATAAACTTTTTAAAAATAAATTTTAAACACACACACACAAAAAAGCAAGAAAGATGTGTAACAACTTTGCAATTCTCTCTCTCCTCGTCTGGCTTTCTGTGCAGCCTCAGAGGGCACGGGAGTCAGTCGGACCAAGGAGCTCACACTGAGAAGGGAACTTCACCAGCCGAGCATTTATGTTTTCCGAGAAGCTGCGGTCTTGTCATCAGCAGTGGGATCACATCAACGTCACAAAAGCAACTTTAAATTAGACAGAATCAGTAGAATAGAACTCTACAACACGAGGCATTCCAACAACCAAAAGTAACTGCCTTTTCAAAGGTACAATGTTACGCTTCGCTACCCTTGTTCCTGACTTTCACATATATATATACTTCTTATTTTATTTGTTAGTTTATTGTGTCTGTTACATTCCCTGTGGAAGTGAAATCATATGGTGCTTGTCTTTCTCTGACGGGCTTATTTCACTCAGCATAATGCTCTCCGGGTCCATCCAGGCTGCGGCAAAAGGTAAGATTTCCTTCTTATTTTAAAAGCCAAGTAGTATCCCATTGTGCAAATGGACAGCAGCTTTTTAATCCACTCATCTACTGATGGGTACTTGGGCTGTTTCCAGACCTTGGCTATTGTAACTAATACTGCAATGATCACAGGGAAGCATATATTCTTTCGAATTAGTATTTCGGATTTCTTTGGATACATTCCCAGAAGAGGAACCGCTGGGTCATAACGCAGTACCTTTTCTAACTTTTTGAGGAATCTCCATACTGTTTTCCACCGTGGTCACACCAGTCTGCATTCCCACCAGCAGTGCAGGAGGGTTCCCTTTCTCCACACCCTCGCTGACATCTGTTGTCTGTTGATGTATTGATGACCGCCCATTCTGACAGGTGTGAGGTGATACCTTAGTGAAGTTTTAATTTGCATTTCTCTGTCAATTAGTGACGTTGAACTTCCTTTCATAGGTCTATTGGCCATCTATCTGTGTGTCCTCTTTGGAGAAGCGTCTGTTCAGGTCATTAGACTCAAAATCATAAAAATCTTAGAAGAAAACATAGATAGTAAAATTTCGGACATTTTTCATAGCGATTTTTTTTCTGATATATTACCTTAAGCAAGAGAAGCAAAAGGAAAAATTAACAAAGGGGACGACATCAAACTAAGGAAACCATCAAGAAAACGAAAACACAGCTCACTGGATGGGAGAACATATTCGTGGATACATGTGATAAAGGCTTAATACTCAAAACTTACAAAGAACTTATATTACTCAACAGCAAAAAACCCAAAGAATCTAATTAAGAAATACATAGCTATATAATATTTTATTCTCTACCATTTACATGGCTTTCTCCAAGACCTGTGGATACAATGCATTGAAAATTGCCTATTTCTCATAGTTTTCTTATCATTTCAGAAATGTAGGCACACATTGAATTCTTCTTGGTCGAATTTCCCGAATTGTGGGTGAGGGCATCATTCAGTCTGGTGAGCAGATTTTTGGATCCTTCATTTTCATATTGATGTTCTTCTCATAACTGTAGCGTACTAATGATCCCAGGGTAAATGAATTGTATGTTTAATCGTTTTAAGAGGACCGACTCTTAAAACAAACGCATTATGCTACCATGATTCTGACTGAGAATATTAAGTGAACTTGGGGTTCTAGTTCCAAGAATACAAGTGGGACAAAAAAATTTCTTTAGGAAAGCGTGTGATTGGACCTCTACAAAATAGGCACTGGGTTATCAATCATACTTACCAGTGGGAGCGTGTGTGATGAGTCCTGCATAGAAGATTTTTCTTTTTTTATTCATTTTAGAGAGGAGAGAGAAAGGAGAGAGAGACAGAGAGGGAGAGAGAGGAAAGAGAGACAGAGAGAGAAGGTGGGGAGGAACTGGAAGCATCAACTCCCATATGTGCCTTGAACAGGCAAGCCCAGGGTTTCGAACCGGCGACCTCAGTATTTCCAGGTCAACGCTTTATCCACTGCGCCACCACAGGTCAGGCTTGCATAGAAGATTTGATCACTACTCATCGCTACTCCCATCACCGCCGCCCTGGTCACGACTCCTGTGCGCTCAGTTCTCGCCTAGACACGGGGTCGAATTTCCCGAATTGTAGGGGAGGGCATCATTCCGTCCGGCGAGCAGATTTTTGGATCCTTCATTTTCACATTGATGTTCCTCTCATAACTGTAGAGTGTCAATGTTCCCGGGGCGTTAAGGAACTGAAGGCCAGATCCGTCTTACATTTGGGGTTACATTCTAAAAATCTTTCCCGTGCCTGCTGTTGTTACAGACCGTTGAAACGGCGAGAAAGAAGTTTCATTTTTACCACGTTCTCCCTTTGAATATTTGACCTGTTCCTAGGAAGGTGGAAATTTTTCATCGTCTCAACGATTCAGATCTGTCCCTCGGTTCTGAAATAGCTGTGCGCAGTGAAAATGGGGACATGCGTCTCGGCAAAACGATGACATTTCACCCTGAAGAGCTTTTAGCGTCCATGAAGGTTGATAATGAAACAGGAGCAAGGAGGCTCCAGTTATTAAATGGCTTGACTTCAGATAGTTTTTTTTATGGAGGCTTCAGTTCATTGTTACGGAAATGAGAGGTTCAGAGATTTAAAAACAGTAAAGAATATACTACTAACTTAAAATGGAAAAATTTACTGTCTTCTCTCCCCACCATGGGTGCTCCTTGTGAACAACTCATTCTCACTCGTACGAAACCACCACTTTTTATCTCTTTAGCTTTTTCATAACTGATTATAGTGCTGTGAACTATTTTATTTTTACACGGGAGAGGCAAGTGAGGTTCCTTATGTGCCCTTGTCCTCACACGAGTATGCGCGCACACACACACACACACACACACACAACACCTTCTCTCACCCCCACCCTTCATACACGGTTCTATCACCTTTTTGAGTTGACTTAGTTCTCACTGTTTACATTATTGTGACCAGGTAAATACTGCTCACAGTTAAGCTGCTGAGTTTACTAGTATTCCCTTTTCTTTCTCTCACAAACATTTGCTTTTCTACAGGTCTACTTGTCTTATACGTTGCATGTGCATTAAAATGTACTAAGATGTCTACCTAGCACACATTCATCCACATGCTCCAACTTCCTCTGAATACATTTGTTCAGTACGCAAGCAGGGCCATTTATTTCTTGAATATCCCCCTCCCCTGCTAAATCCTCTGTCTACCTACTTCAAAATGCATTGTTGGGTCTATAAGACCTTTTTCCCCTAAAATTTGCCTAAATTGTTCTGAAAAAACCTCCTTCATCTTTTTTTTTAGCTTTCTGAGAAAGGGTGTTTGGAAGGTAAAATGCTCAAGGTGTTACATCTCTACAAATAGCATTCTACATTATTGATTAACTGTTAGTGAGGCCCGGGAGCAAACCATCAGCTATAAAACCATCAGTTATCAATCATAATTTCCCAGGGTTCTGAAGGCATTACTCAGTCGTCTTCCAGTGTGGGTGTAGACAAGTTTCTTTTTTGTTTTGTCATGTTTTGTTTTGTCTTGTTTTGTTGTCCATAGAGAACCAGGTATTAAATGTTTAGGCTTTGCTGGCTGTACGATCTTTATTGCAACTGTCTGACTCTACTGTTGTAACTCGAAAGCAGACACAGGCAATTTATAAATAAAGAGACACTGACGTGTACCAGTAAAACTTCAGTTACAGAAACAAGTCACGCCTTGGCCAGTTGGTTCAGTGGTAGAGCATCACCCCGGAGTGTGGAAGTCCTGGGTTTGATTCCTGGTCAGAGCACACAGGAGAAGTGATCATCTGCTTCTCCACCCCTCCTCCCCCCACTTCTCTCCCTCTTTCTTCTCCTCCTGCAGCCATGGCTCAATTGCTTGGAGCACATCAGCCCCAACTGCTGAGGATGGCTCCGTGGAGCCTCCCCCTCAGGCGCTACAAATAGCATGGTACTCGAGCATCAGCCCCAGATGGGGATTGCTAGGTGGATCTTGGACAGGGTGCATGTGGGAGTCTGTCTATCTCCCTTTTTCTCATGTGGAAAAGAAAAAAAGAAATAGCAATAAAAAATATAAACAGGCTATAGTTTGCCATCCCGGTTCCACACATCAAAGTTATTTAATACCATCATAATTTCTAATTCATTTATATGTGACTTTTTTTTTTCATTTTAGAATCTTTGAGTTTTAAGTGTTCTGCATTTTGGCCTTGGCATTTGAAACATCCAGATGACGTACTTTGTTGGGCACTTCAGACTTCTTGCTGAGAATTTGGCGAGCTTTTCAAACTGAAGACCCTGTGAAAGGTTATATATATTTACAATTTCTTCCCATCAACTTCCTCAACCCTTGCCCTCTGGCCCTCATGTTAGTTGAAGATCAGATCGACCAGGCTTGTCACTTTTGATTGCCTTTACTATTTTTATTGTACGTTTTTGAAAGTTAGTTTAAAATTTAGCTTCCAATTCTTCTAGTTAATGGGTTTTGTTTTTGTTTTTTTTTTACTTTCTGAGAGCTCTTTCTTATTATCTGACTTTCTGTTTATTTTATGGTCCTTTGTTCTTCTGTTATGTATACAGTATCTATGGGTATTTGAATTAAAGTGTGTGTGTGATTGTGTTTGTGTGGTTGTGTGTACATATGTGTGTTTTAGTCCATTTAGACGGCTATAACAAAATACCCTGTACTGGGTCCCTTATAAACAAGAAGCTTCTTTCTCATAATTCTGTTAAGTCCCAGACCAAGGTGATGGCAGATTTAGTGTCTGGTGAGACCTCCCTCCGGTTCATAGATGGTCGTCTCTCAGGCGTCCTCACGGGATGAGAAAGCTCTCTGGAGTCTTCTGTGAGCGTAGGAATCCCGTTCACGAAGGATCCACCCTCATGACTTAATCGCCCCAAAGTCCCCACCTCCAAATATCATCACCGTGGGGATTTGGTTTTGAGGGGCGCCTGAGTTGACCACCCCCAAAACTACCGTTCAGGATACTGATTATATTAAGCTGGTTACTTTTAAGAAACAAAAGACTCAGGAGGAACCTTTGACCCTTCCCCTTAACCTGCCTAAAGAAATTCTTATGGGAAAACCAGCGTCAGGGAAGGGAACCTTAACAGCTTCACCTTAGCACATAGGAAGTACGTCGGCAGATGGGAGAAGTCTAACAAAGCCTGCTTGGTGGGCTCCCCTCCGTGTCTTCCCGTATGTTTGCTCGTTCTGGTCTGCCTGTGAACTGCCCATTTTGTCCTTAACAACCCTAGAGCGACGCCTCCCTCTCTGTGCATTCTTACAGAACCCCTGTATACGCCTGCCTCATACATTGAGGCAGGCTCCTGCTGTCGTCTGTCTCCTGCTGACTTCATGATTAGTCCAGACGGAAGAACTTAGAAACGTGGAGGAGACATTTATTGTTCCACCGCCCCATTTTCAGTCCATGAGCACAGATACTCAATACATCGCCGTCGCGGTGCGTGGGTCGGCTACCTGTGTGGTCACTGTTCCTTCTGACTTTGTTTTCTCTCTTCCTCTTCCCCTCCCCGCCCCCATCACTCATTAGAGAGGTTCCTGTGAAAGTTAGGTGACTTGGGCTGGCCTTTCACCTGGTGACTGGAAGCCCGTATCCATGGTGAGTGTTGACCACCGTTGGGCGGGATTGCAGCACGGGCAGATTCGAGCCCTGCCCTTGGACGGAGAGCCCCCCAGTCAGCACGGAGCCATTTCTCCTCAGGCCAGTCTGTTTCCCCAGAGAGCAATTTCCCAACCTCTCGCCCGGGGAAATCACCCAGCTGAGAGCCCTCTGGGAGCCAAGCAGGGAAAGGCTGGGCTCAGGGTCTCTAACTCATCAGTCGTCTGTCCTTTAACTCCCGAGGCTGGAGTGTGGTGCATCATCAGACCGGAACCTGTCTGGTTCAGCATCCCTAACGAGGCGTTTACTCCGGTCTCCCTGAGGCTCCGAGAGAGGGGATCTCGCATAACCTGGAAAATGCTCCGGAGGGCTGATACGTTTGAGATCTTTTTCAACCGATCTTCCTTTTGTTTTGTTTTTTTCCAGCCCATTCCTTGATCCTGTATCCTGAGGTCCCTGGTACAACCAACTCCTCTGTCTTTTCGGGAGCGGGGGGCACACATCGGCTCTGTCTCCCTGGGTCTCCCACCGGCAAGGTTTAGATCTGAGGTTTCCATGGCTTGTGAGTCAACCACTGGCTCAGTTACACTCACTTTCCAGCATTTTAAAAAATGATGTGTTTTCACTCTATTGCAGTCTTCTCTTTTATTATTTGTTTGTGTTTGTGTTTGTGTGTCTTTTTCATTCCTTTGGTGTCATTTCAGTGGGATTTTAAGAAGAATCAGACATAAGTTACTGTCTTTAATCTAACAGGGTTCATCTAGTTGTATCCTCAGTTTAGGGGAACTCAAACTTATACCAGCTACTTCAAAATTCTATAGCAGTGGTTCTCAACCTGTGGGTCGCGACCCCGGCGGGGGTCAAATGACCAAAACACAAGGGTCGCCTAAAGCCATCGGAAAATACATATTTATTATACAATACATTTTTAAATAAAATATGTATTTATGATGGCTTTAGGCGACCCCTGTGTTTTGGTCGTTCAACCCCCGCCGGGGTCACGACCCACAGGTTGAGAACCGCTGTTCTATAGGGATCTATCTCTCCGTGGAGCTGAGATGGCCCCACAGAGCCGTCCTGAGTTCCAGGGAGGAAGCCGGCTCTTGTACACGGTCCTCCAATCACTGGATGCTGGGGGTCCCAGAGAGGAGACGTGTCCCCCAGCGAGGCAGCTCAGGGCAAGTCCGGGAGAGGGCTTAGAACTGAAGCCTGCCACCTCAGGTAATGGCGACCGGGGCTGCACAGCACGGCGTCTGGTGCATCTGGCTGGTAGCAAACTGGCATTTAAACATTTGGTCTAATACATAAAGCAGAAAATTTGGAACACATTCCAAGCATTGATCCTGCAGGAACTGACACTTCTCCTGAGACGGGCAGGGCTCTCTGATTCTTGTTTGTAAAGGACTGTGGGTAAAGCGTACCTTCGTCTGCCCAACATAGCTCCTCACTTGGTGCATGGTCAACCTACCCTTCATATGTGTTTCATCGTGAAGCGAAATGGATACATTTTAATTAGCTTCTATTTAAAACAGTCCACTCATAGTGACATTATCTTTTCTTCAAAAGCTAAGAATAAAACATTTTTCCTCTGGGTTCGATTCCCGGCCAGGGCACACAGGAGAAGCGCCCATTTGCTTCTCCACCCCACCCCCTCTCCTTCTTCTCTGTCTCTCTCTTCCCCTCCCACAGCCAAGGCTCCATTGGAGCAAAGATGGCCCGGGCGCTGGGGATGGCTCCTTGGCCTCTGCCCCAGGCGCTAGAGTGGCTCTGGTTGCGGCAGAGCGACGCCCCGGAGGGGCAGAGCACCGCCCCCTGGTGGGCAGAGCATCACCCCTGGTGGGCAGAGCATCGCCCCTGGTGGGCGTGCCAGGTGGATCCCGGTCAGGCGCATGCGGGAGTCTGTCTGTCTCTCCCTGTTTCCAGCTTCAGAAAAAAAATGAAAAAACAAAACAAAACATTTTTCCTTTTTAAAAAAAAAAACAACGAACTTCAGAATAAGGTAGCAGTCAATGAAAAGAAAATGGTAAAAAAAAATAGAAAAGTTCAACCCACGTGATCGCTACTGCTCACCACAATGAGGGGATATCTGATTGCTCCAGAGCCATTCTGAAACATCCCCTGGTTTTTGTGAGCTGAGCTGAGTGTGTGGAAATGGGAAGGTCACCACAGAGCATCACGATCGGAGGGTGCAGGGCAGGCTGAGGCTGGGGAGGTGCTAGGCTCTCTCCGACACCTCCCAACACCACTGCATTTATTCCTTGACCAAAAAAATTGTGAAGTCGCTATTGTTAGGAAAGTCATCTAATGACCAAGAGTGTCACAGAGATCATTCCAAGTCAATATGTGGGTTCTCTTTTTATCCTCAGTAAAAGCTAGCAATGGAAAGTTGAGATTATTGATCCTGAAAAAAAAGTAAAAAGTGGTATTTAGAATGCGTGAATATATTCCTCTAAGCCAGGGGTCCCCAAACTTTTTACACAGGGGGCCAGTTCACTGTCCCTTAGACCACTGGAGGGCCGGACTATAAAAAAAACTATGAACAAATCCCTATGCACACTGCACATATCTTATTTTAAAGTAAAAAAACGAAACGGGAACAAATACAATATTTAAAATAAAGAACTAGTAAATTTAAATCAACAAACTGACCAGTATTTCAATGGGTACTATGCTCCTGTCACTGACTACCAATGAAAGAGGTGCCCCTTCCTCCGGAAGTGTGGCAGGGGCCGGATAAATGGCCTCAGGGGGCCCACGGGCCGTAGTTTGGGGACCCCTGCTCTAAGCCGTTGCTCTGTAGGAAGATAACACAGGGCTAAAGACAGCCCTGTTTCCAAACCCCCTTGTCCGTCGGCCACTTTACTGTCTCTGGGTGGCGGAGCGTCACAGGTCTCTCTGGTCACAGCCAGCTCACGCACGTAGACCCGTCGTCCCAGACTCCACGGCGTTCTGTGACACCAGCAAACAGGCAGAAGAAAAGGAATCCCACTCAACACACACAGGCCAGCACCCTAGCCTCCTCGTGTTGACGGTCTGGGCGGAGCGCCGGTCCCCAGGTCTGGGCGAGGTCCCTAGTGTGAGGCTTGCCCGTCACATCATGTCACGTCACGTCGAGTCGCAGAGTGGGGCCGCACCAGGAGCCGAGCTCAGAGCCGTCTCTGACTCCCCGCCGAGCCGCCGGGCACCACTCACGGCGCCATCCATGTGAATGACGTGCAGTAGATCATTTCAGGACACGCTCAGGTCACTGCTGGCGCCCTCGGCAGGGTAGGAGGCCAGCCAAGCACTCGCCGGCTCTCTGCGCCCATCTGTTCATTGAGGGACGGACGCTTTGTGTCTCACAACGATGTGATTCGCGTCAGGTCCATGCAGGCGCCATTGTGGTTTGCATTCTCTTATCCAGGGGTCCCCAAACTACGGCCGGCGGGCCACATGCAGCCCCCTGGGGCCATTTATCCGCCCCCGCCGCACTTCCGGAGGAAGGGGCACCTCTTTCATTGGTGGTCAGTGAGAGGAGCATAGTTCCCATTGAAATACTGGTCAGTTGGTTGATTTAAATTTACTTGTTCTTTATTTTAAATATTGTATTTGTTCCCATTTTGTTTTTGTTTTTTTTACTTTAAAATAAGATCTATGCAGTGTGCATAGGGATTTGTTCATAGTTTTTTTTATAGTCCGGCCCTCCAACAGTCTGAGGGACAGTGAACTGGCCCCCTGTGTAAAAAGTTTGGGGACCCCTGCTCTTATCCTACCCTTCAATTAGATCGCGCAGTTGGGTCCTTAACCCCGTCAATGTTAGAATGCACGCAGCCATGGGGCATCCAAGATACGGTCAGTGCTTTGCTGGATTTTCTTTCTTTTTTACTAAAGAGTTATTAGAGGGATACAACACACCTGGTCACGAAACATTCATTCAAGAAACAATTGAAAAGTAAGCTGCAAACCTTAATTCTTAAAAGAAAGAGGCACACAAAAACTGATATTTCAGAAATATTCCCTGATTATAGCAGATTGCACTCCAGAGGTCCAGGCAACGGCTTGTGGTCTAAAGTGGCGTTTCTCACAGAAGCCACACAGCGTAGAAGGGATTGACAGCGATGGAGGGTGACCTGACTGAGGTGGTGAACACACAATGCAATGTACCGGCGATGTGTGACAGAATTATACCATCTTATTAACCAAGGTTACCCCACTCAATTCAATTTAAAAAATAAATCAATGCAATTATGGAACATTCTGGTTTATGGTCCAATGCTGTATTCATAACGCCTCGTGTGCAAATATTGGTACCGTCAGGAAAACCACTCCATCCTAGAGAAAACTCTAAGATACCCGTCAGAATAAAGTTCTACAGAACACACCCGATATCGCTACTACACTTCAGTGAATTCCCAACGCACCAGCCTTAGGAGAGACAGTGAAGACTGTCAGTTACACCCCCCCGCCCAGAAAAATCAAGCTAAAGTGAGGCAGCGTGAAGATGAGCTCCAAGGGAGGGTGATTTCTGCCCCTGACTGAGTAACGTTTACCTGAGTGTCAGAACGGGTACGTAACCCGGGAATGCCTCTCTCAGCCTCAACCTGTATTCCACGGCTCCCCACTCCACCTCTGTGGATATTAGGCTCCTCGAACTCTTTCCTTTGATTACTGATTCCCGTTGACGGAGAACAGGCTGTGGTGTAGTTCAAAGCACAGCCTAGAGTCAGACCGTCCGGGCACAGACGATGGTGCCCTGCTGGACAGCAGTCAGACCGGGCACAGACGATGGTGCCCTGCTGGACAGCAGTCAGACCGGGCACAGACGATGGTGCCCTGCTGGACAGCAGTCAGACCGGGCACAGACGATGGTGCCCTGCTGGACAGCAGTAAGACCGGGCACAGACGATGGTGCCCTGCTGGACAGCAGTCAGACCGGGCACAGATGATGGTGCCCTGCTGGACAGCAGTCAGACCGGGCACAGACGATGGTGCCCTGCTGGACAGCAGTCAGACCGGGCACAGACGATGGTGCCCTGCTGGACAGCAGTCAGACCGGGTACAGACGATGGTGCCTGCTGGACAGCAGTCAGACCGGGTGGGCACAGACGATGGTGCCCTGCTGGACAGCAGTCAGACCGGGCAAAGAAGATGGTGCCCTGCTGGACAGCAGTCAGACCGGGCGGGCACAGACGATGGTGCCCTGCTGGACAGCAGTCAGACCGGGCGGGCACAGACGATGGTGCCCTGCTGGACAGCAGTCAGACCGGGCACAGACGATGGTGCCCTGCTGGACAGCAGTCAGACCGGGCACAGACGATGGTGCCCTGCTGGACAGCAGTCAGACCGGGCACAGACGATGGTGCCTGCTGAACAGCAGTCAGACCAGGTGGGCACAGACGATGGTGCCCTGCTGGACAGCAGTCAGACCGGGCACAGACGATGGTGCCTGCTGGACAGCAGTCAGACCGGGTGGGCACAGACGATGGTGCCCTGCTGGACAGCAGTCAGACCGGGTGGGCACAGACGATGGTGCCCTGCTGGACAGCAGTCAGACCAGGTACAGACGACGGTGCCCTGCTGGACAGCAGTCAGACCGGGCACAGACGATGGTGCCTGCTGGACACCAGTCAGACCTGGTGGGCACAGACGATGGTGCCTGCTGGACAGCAGTCAGACCGGGTGGGCACAGACGATGGTGCCCTGCTAGACGGCAGTCAGACCGGGTGGGCACAGACGATGGTGCCCTGCTGGACAGCAGTCAGACCGGGCACAGACGATGGTGCCCTGCTGGACAGCAGTCAGACCGGGCACAGACGATGGTGCCCTGCTGGACAGCAGTCAGACCGGGTGGGCACAGACGATGGCGCCCTGCTGGACAGCAGTCAGACCGGGTGGGCACAGACGATGGTGCCTGCTGGACAGCAGTCAGACCGGGTGGGCACAGACGATGGTGCCCTGCTGGACAGCAGTCAGACCGGGTGGGCACAGACGATGGTGCCCTGCTAGACGGCAGTCAGACCGGGTGGGCACAGACGATGGTGTCCTGCTGGACAGCAGTCAGACCGGGCACAGATGATGGTGCCCTGCTGGACAGCAGTCAGACCGGGCACAGACGATGGTGCCCTGCTGGACAGCAGTCAGACCGGGCACAGACGATGGTGCCCTGCTAGACGGCAGTCAGACCGGGTGGGCACAGACGATGGTGCCCTGCTGGACAGCAGTCAGACCGGGCACAGACGATGGTGCCCTGCTGGACAGCAGTCAGACCGGGCACAGACGATGGTGCCCTGCTGGACAGCAGTCAGACCGGGCACAGACGATGGCGCCCTGCTGGACAGCAGTCAGACCGGGTACAGACGACGGCGCCCTGCTGGACAGCAGTCAGACCAGGCACAGATGATGGTGCCCTGCTGGACAGCAGTCAGACCGGGCACAGACGATGGTGCCCTGCTGGACAGCAGTCAGACCGGGCACAGACGATGGTGCCTGCTGGACAGCAGTCAGACCGGGCACAGACGATGGTGCCTGCTGGACACCAGTCAGACCGGGTGGGCACAGACGATGGTGCCTGCTGGACGGCAGTCAGACCGGGTGGGCACAGACGATGGTGCCCTGCTAGACGGCAGTCAGACCGGGTGGGCACAGACGATGGTGCCCTGCTGGACAGCAGTCAGACCGGGCACAGACGATGGTGCCCTGCTGGACAGCAGTCAGACCGGGCACAGACGATGGTGCCCTGCTGGACAGCATTCAGACCGGGTGGGCACAGACGATGGCGCCCTGCTGGACAGCAGTCAGACCGGGTGGGCACAGACGATGGTGCCCTGCTGGACAGCAGTCAGACCGGGCACAGACGATGGTGCCCTGCTGGACAGCAGTCAGACCGGGCACAGACGATGGTGCCCTGCTGGACAGCAGTCAGACCGGGCACAGACGATGGTGCCCTGCTGGACAGCAGTCAGACCAGGCGGGCACAGACGATGGTGCCCTGCTGGACAGCAGTCAGACCGGGCGGGCACAGACGATGGTGCCCTGCTGGACAGCAGTCAGACCGGGTGGGCACAGACGATGGTGCCCTGCTGAACAGCAGTCAGACCGGGCACAGACAATGGTGCCCTGCTGGACAGCAGTCAGACCGGGCGGGCATAGACGATGGTGCCCTGCTGGACAGCAGTCAGACCGGGCACAGACGATGGTGCCCTGCTGGACAGCAGTCAGACCGGGCGGGCACAGACGATGGTGCCCTGCTGGACAGCAGTCAGACCGGGCGGGCATAGACGATGGTGCCCTGCTGGACAGCAGTCAGACCGGGCACAGACGATGGTGCCCTGCTGGACAGCAGTCAGACCGGGCGGGCATAGACGATGGTGCCCTGCTGGACAGCAGTCAGACCGGGCACAGACGATGGTGCCCTGCTGGACAGCAGTCAGACCGGGCACAGACGATGGTGCCTGCTGGACAGCAGTCAGACCAGGCACAGACGATGGTGCCTGCTGGACAGCAGTCAGACTGGGCACAGACGATGGTGCCCTGCTGGACAGCAGTCAGACCGGGCACAGACGATGGTGCCCTGCTGGACGGCAGTCAGACCGGGCACAGATGATGGCGCCCTGCTGGACAGCAGTCAGACCGGGTGGGCACAGACGATGGTGCCCTGCTGGACAGCAGTCAGACCGGGCACAGACGATGGTGCCCTGCTGGACAGCAGTCAGACCGGGCGGGCACAGACGATGGTGCCCTGCTGGACAGCAGTCAGACCGGGTGGGCACAGACGATGGTGCCCTGCTGGACAGCAGTCAGACCGGGCACAGATGATGGCGCCCTGCTGGACAGCAGTCAGACCGGGCGGGCACAGACGATGGTGCCCTGCTGGACAGCAGTCAGACCGGGTGGGCACAGACGATGGTGCCCTGCTGGACGGCAGTCAGACCGGGCACAGACGATGGTGCCCTGCTGGACAGCAGTCAGACCGGGTGGGCACAGACGATGGTGCCCTGCTGGACAGCAGTCAGACCGGGTACAGACGATGGTGCCTGCTGGACAGCAGTCAGACCGGGTGGGCACAGACGATGGTGCCCTGCTGGACAGCAGTCAGACCGGGCACAGAAGATGGTGCCCTGCTGGACAGCAGTCAGACCGGGCGGGCACAGACGATGGTGCCCTGCTGGACAGCAGTCAGACCGGGCGGGCACAGACGATGGTGCCCTGCTGGACAGCAGTCAGACCGGGCACAGACGATGGTGCCCTGCTGGACAGCAGTCAGACCGGGCACAGACGATGGTGCCCTGCTGGACAGCAGTCAGACCGGGCACAGACGATGGTGCCTGCTGAACAGCAGTCAGACCAGGTGGGCACAGACGATGGTGCCCTGCTGGACAGCAGTCAGACCGGGCACAGACGATGGTGCCTGCTGGACAGCAGTCAGACCGGGTGGGCACAGACGATGGTGCCCTGCTGGACAGCAGTCAGACCGGGTGGGCACAGACGATGGTGCCCTGCTGGACAGCAGTCAGACCAGGTACAGACGACGGTGCCCTGCTGGACAGCAGTCAGACCGGGCACAGACGATGGTGCCTGCTGGACAGCAGTCAGACCGGGTGGGCACAGACGATGGTGCCCTGCTAGACGGCAGTCAGACCGGGTGGGCACAGACGATGGTGCCCTGCTGGACAGCAGTCAGACCGGGCACAGACGATGGTGCCCTGCTGGACAGCAGTCAGACCGGGCACAGACGATGGTGCCCTGCTGGACAGCAGTCAGACCGGGTGGGCACAGACGATGGTGCCCTGCTGGACAGCAGTCAGACCGGGCACAGATGATGGCGCCCTGCTGGACAGCAGTCAGACCGGGCGGGCACAGACGATGGTGCCCTGCTGGACAGCAGTCAGACCGGGTGGGCACAGACGATGGTGCCCTGCTGGACGGCAGTCAGACCGGGCACAGACGATGGTGCCCTGCTGGACAGCAGTCAGACCGGGTGGGCACAGACGATGGTGCCCTGCTGGACAGCAGTCAGACCGGGCACAGACGATGGCGCCCTGCTGGACAGCAGTCAGACCGGGTACAGACGACGGCGCCCTGCTGGACAGCAGTCAGACCAGGCACAGATGATGGTGCCCTGCTGGACAGCAGTCAGACCGGGCGGGCACAGACGATGGTGCCCTGCTGGACAGCAGTCAGACCGGGCACAGACGATGGTGCCTGCTGGACAGCAGTCAGACCGGGCGGGCACAGATGATGGTGCCCTGCTGGACAGCAGTCAGACCGGGCACAGACGATGGTGCCTGCTGGACAGCAGTCAGACCGGGCACAGACGATGGTGCCTGCTGGACACCAGTCAGACCGGGTGGGCACAGACGATGGTGCCTGCTGGACGGCAGTCAGACCGGGTGGGCACAGACGATGGTGCCCTGCTAGACGGCAGTCAGACCGGGTGGGCACAGACGATGGTGCCCTGCTGGACAGCAGTCAGACCGGGCACAGACGATGGTGCCCTGCTGGACAGCAGTCAGACCGGGCACAGACGATGGTGCCCTGCTGGACAGCATTCAGACCGGGTGGGCACAGACGATGGCGCCCTGCTGGACAGCAGTCAGACCGGGTGGGCACAGACGATGGTGCCCTGCTGGACAGCAGTCAGACCGGGCACAGACGATGGTGCCCTGCTGGACAGCAGTCAGACCGGGCACAGACGATGGTGCCCTGCTGGACAGCAGTCAGACCGGGCACAGACGATGGTGCCCTGCTGGACAGCAGTCAGACCGGGCGGGCACAGACGATGGTGCCCTGCTGGACAGCAGTCAGACCGGGCGGGCACAGACGATGGTGCCCTGCTGGACAGCAGTCAGACCGGGTGGGCACAGACGATGGTGCCCTGCTGAACAGCAGTCAGACCGGGCACAGACAATGGTGCCCTGCTGGACAGCAGTCAGACCGGGCGGGCATAGACGATGGTGCCCTGCTGGACAGCAGTCAGACCGGGCACAGACGATGGTGCCCTGCTGGACAGCAGTCAGACCGGGCACAGAAGATGGTGCCCTGCTGGACAGCAGTCAGACCGGGCGGGCACAGACGATGGTGCCCTGCTGGACAGCAGTCAGACCGGGCGGGCACAGACGATGGTGCCCTGCTGGACAGCAGTCAGACCGGGCACAGACGATGGTGCCCTGCTGGACAGCAGTCAGACCGGGCACAGACGATGGTGCCTGCTGAACAGCAGTCAGACCAGGTGGGCACAGACGATGGTGCCCTGCTGGACAGCAGTCAGACCGGGCACAGACGATGGTGCCTGCTGGACAGCAGTCAGACCGGGTGGGCACAGACGATGGTGCCCTGCTGGACAGCAGTCAGACCGGGTGGGCACAGACGATGGTGCCCTGCTGGACAGCAGTCAGACCAGGTACAGACGACGGTGCCCTGCTGTACAGCAGTCAGACCGGGCACAGACGATGGTGCCTGCTGGACACCAGTCAGACCTGGTGGGCACAGACGATGGTGCCTGCTGGACAGCAGTCAGACCGGGTGGGCACAGACGATGGTGCCCTGCTAGACGGCAGTCAGACCGGGTGGGCACAGACGATGGTGCCCTGCTGGACAGCAGTCAGACCGGGCACAGACGATGGTGCCCTGCTGGACAGCAGTCAGACCGGGCACAGACGATGGTGCCCTGCTGGACAGCAGTCAGACCGGGTGGGCACAGACGATGGCGCCCTGCTGGACAGCAGTCAGACCGGGTGGGCACAGACGATGGTGCCTGCTGGACAGCAGTCAGACCGGGTGGGCACAGACGATGGTGCCCTGCTGGACAGCAGTCAGACCGGGTGGGCACAGACGATGGTGCCCTGCTAGACGGCAGTCAGACCGGGTGGGCACAGACGATGGTGTCCTGCTGGACAGCAGTCAGACCGGGCACAGACGATGGTGCCCTGCTGGACAGCAGTCAGACCGGGCACAGACGATGGTGCCCTGCTGGACGGCAGTCAGACCGGGCACAGACGATGGTGCCCTGCTAGACGGCAGTCAGACCGGGTGGGCACAGACGATGGTGCCCTGCTGGACAGCAGTCAGACCGGGCACAGACGATGGTGCCCTGCTGGACAGCAGTCAGACCGGGCACAGACGATGGTGCCCTGCTGGACAGCAGTCAGACCGGGCACAGACGATGGTGCCCTGCTGGACAGCAGTCAGACCGGGCACAGACGATGGCGCCCTGCTGGACAGCAGTCAGACCGGGGTACAGACGACGGCGCCCTGCTGGACAGCAGTCAGACCAGGCACAGATGATGGTGCCCTGCTGGACAGCAGTCAGACCGGGCACAGACGATGGTGCCCTGCTGGACAGCAGTCAGACCGGGCACAGACGATGGTGCCTGCTGGACAGCAGTCAGACCGGGCACAGACGATGGTGCCTGCTGGACAGCAGTCAGACCGGGTGGGCACAGACGATGGTGCCTGCTGGACAGCAGTCAGACCGGGTGGGCACAGACGATGGTGCCCTGCTAGACGGCAGTCAGACCGGGTGGGCACAGACGATGGTGCCCTGCTGGACAGCAGTCAGACCGGGCACAGACGATGGTGCCCTGCAGGACAGCAGTCAGACCGGGCACAGACGATGGTGCCCTGCTGGACAGCATTCAGACCGGTGGGCACAGACGATGGCGCCCTGCTGGACAGCAGTCAGACCGGGGGCACAGACGATGGCGCCCTGCTGGACAGCAGTCAGACCGGGCACAGACGATGGTGCCCTGCTGGACAGCAGTCAGACCGGGCACAGACGATGGTGCCCTGCTGGACAGCAGTCAGACCGGGCACAGACGATGGTGCCCTGCTGGACAGCAGTCAGACCGGGTGGGCACAGACGATGGTGCCCTGCTGGACAGCAGTCAGACCGGGCGGGCACAGACGATGGTGCCCTGCTGGACAGCAGTCAGACCGGGTGGGCACAGACGATGGTGCCCTGCTGGACAGCAGTCAGACCGGGCACAGACGATGGTGCCCTGCTGGACAGCAGTCAGACCGGCGGGCACAGACGATGGTGCCCTGCTGGACAGCAGTCAGACCAGGCACAGACGATGGTGCCTGCTGGACAGCAGTCAGACCGGGCACAGACGATGGTGCCCTGCTGGACAGCAGTCAGACCGGGCACAGACGATGGTGCCCTGCTGGACAGCAGTCAGACCGGGCACAGACGATGGTGCCCTGCTGGACAGCAGTCAGACCGGGTGGGCACAGACGATGGTGCCCTGCTGGACAGCAGTCAGACCGGGCACAGACGATGGTGCCCTGCTGGACAGCAGTCAGACCGGGCGGGCACAGACGATGGTGCCCTGCTGGACAGCAGTCAGACCGGGTGGGCACAGACGATGGTGCCCTGCTGGACAGCAGTCAGACCGGGCACAGACGATGGTGCCCTGCTGGACAGCAGTCAGACCGGGCGGGCACAGACGATGGTGCCCTGCTGGACAGCAGTCAGACCGGGCACAGACGATGGTGCCCTGCTGGACAGCAGTCAGACCGGGGGGCACAGACGATGGTGCCCTGCTGGACAGCAGTCAGACCGGGCACAGACGATGGTGCCCTGCTGGACAGCAGTCAGACCGGGCGGGCACAGACGATGGTGCTCTGCTGGACAGCAGTCAGACCGGGTGGGCACAGATGATGGCATCTGCTGGACAGCTGTCCTCCGAGGGCCTCTCCTGTTTCTGCAGGTCTCTCCGGCACAGACACCGACAGTTTTTCCTTGGAAGTATTTTCCATTGTCACAGTGGTTTGCATCGTGAACGACCTTGCACAGCAGAGCTAGTCCATGCCTCTCTGGAGCAGAGAGCGTGTTTAACCGCTTTCCGGTTAAAGTAAAGAGAATTTCTCCATCCAGAGCAAAATGTTTGGACAGGTTTGCACGCAGCGCGTTGAAGAGATTGGGATTTCCCAAACTTGGGGTTCCTCGGCGGTGATGCAACCCATGACACTGAGCTGGGTCTGCCCCCCACGGTACCATCCTGGGACGAGAGGGGCACGGTAACTCGCGCAGCCTGCTGGGTACTCTGTCTCGGATCTTCCACCAACATCCGTGACCCCGGGAGAGGCCAGCGTGCCAGCGTACCAGCGCGGGAAGTCTCAGACCCGCCGCTGCCCTTCACGGGCATGTGACCTTGAAAATAAACCGTTTGTTTACACATCTAAAAAAATGAGGTTAACAATAGCCTTCACCTCACAGGATGGTTGGATGTTCAAAGAACATTTCACGTAGGTCCCAGCTCTGTAAATGCTCACAGGTCAGTTCATTTGAACTCCTGTTGCATTTCATTGTTTTTTTTGTTTGGTTTATTTTTGTGTGTGTGTGTGGCTTTTCTAACATTTTTGGCTTCTGAACATTCTACTTGGCCCTCTGACATGCACAAGCCCTCCTTTGGAAGTACAGATTCATCTTTTCTTGTGTTTTTGTGTTTTGTTTTCTTAGCCATGAGAGTATTTGTACGAAAGTGGAAGGTAAAAGCATTCAATAAAAGACAACCGAACCCGGGAACGGTGCGTCTAAGCACCACTCAGAGATTTTTCAGAGGCAAGAAAAAGAGCTCACGGCTTCTGCCTTCACGGCTCAGAGTTGTGGGGTTAGCTCTAAATCAGGGGTCCCCAAACTATGGCCTGCGGGCTACATGTGGCCCCCTGAGGCCATTTATCCGGCCCCCGCCACACTTCCGGAAGGGGTACCTCTTTCATTGGTGGTCAGTGAGAAACGCAAAGCATGGCATCGCTCACATACAGTACTACTTCCAGTGACGTGGGATGCACGCCTCACGGCTCCGGAAGCACGTCATATCACTTGTTACGGCTAGCAGTGACAAATATGGAACCAGACATTGACCATCTCATTAGTCAAAAGCAGGCCCGTAGTTCCCATTGAAATACTGGTCAGTTTATTGATTTAAATTTACTTGTTCTTTACTTTAAATATTGTATTTGTTCCTGTTTTGTTTTTTTACTTTAAAATAAGATATGTGCAGTGTGCATAGGGATTTGTTCATAGTTTTTTTTTTTTATAGTCTGGCCCTCCAATGGTCTGAGGGACAGTGAACTGGCCCCCTGTGTAAAAAGTTTGGGGACCCCTGCTCTAAATAGTCATCACAGAGAAGTTGCTGATGGAACACAGTCCCAAATAGCTAACATCACCAACAGCCCCAAACGGATGGAATCACAGCAGCTTACGTGGCCCCCCCAGGCCGGGATGGGGTCTCTGTGTTCTCTCAAGTCAACCCTAATGCTCACCCAGGCTGGAGACGACTCTCCTCTAGTCAAAAGGATGTGACTACGATGTTGGCTGAATCCTGAGTGGGAGCCCCTGGCGAGCTTTATAAACTACCCCGGATGCCTGTGCCCGCCCCCGGAAGTTCTGACCTGATCGCTGTAAGTAAGACGCCAACGTGGAGGCATCAAAACGTGCCCAGGTGATTTCGATCTATACAAACGACATTCTAAGCAAGAAAAGAGCAGCAAGAAGCTAAAGACATCTCCTTTAAGCATTCCAGGGCGAAAGGGCATGGGATGTAATAAAATTATTAAAAAAACAAACTTTATCCTTCGAAGTTTTAAATGCTCAAACTCAAGAGGAAGACGCCCAGCATCACGGGTCCAAGTCAACTGTCTCAGCTTTCGGCGTGGGCCAGGGGATCCGGCCTTCCTTCCCCAACGCAGAAATTAAACGGTGTCAACGGTGTCGCGGCACATTGGAGAACAAGCGTTGTGTGTGTCTCTGTTGACGATGATTCAAGCAACCGCTGCAGCCAAACTGGCCGTAGACGTGAGTCAGACGGGCCGTAGGGCAGGTCCGCAGCTGATCATATGACGGGGGAAGGTGTTTGCTCTGAAGGCAGAGGTGCTTTTGTTCAACATCAGCAGGATTCGCTCACATGTTTGTAAAACAGGATTCTCTCGGGGGAGGGAGGGGGGGAGGGGAGGAGGAACGTCCCAACAAGATTGTGACCAAATTACCGGCAAAAATAAACAGTTTCATCTAAAACACTTCCTTTTAGACGACCCGTAGACAAGGGTTTTGCAGGGACCCTTCAACTTGAATGGGAATGTCTGAATCATGAAACGATGGTTTAGAAAGCACACACTGAGAACCAGGAACCTGAGAAGACTACTTAGAAAAAAAAAAAAGATTATTTAAAAGTTCGATTGGTGGACGACTTCATAATTCCCTCTCCTTAAAAATCAAAATTTAATGACCAGAGACAAGTAAATGACTATTTATTTCATTTTATTCCTTCTCGGTGGCGTTAAGAGGGACAGGGCCTTCCTATGTGAAGAGTGTTTCCTCCAGAGGTCGGGCCCCTGGCCGGCATCACTTCATCTTCTTGCACCAACAGCTCTCTGAGATGCGCTTACTGAGGCTCGTGGAGGGTAAACTGCCGGGAGAGGTTTCACCATGACAGGGTGCCGCTGGGGTGGCTCTCACCAGTCACCCTCTCCCGTGACGTCACGTGGCGTCAGCTCAGGATTCAGCACACAGTGGTGGCTCCTGAAGGTGCTGTGAGCTGATCTCTGTCCCTCCCACATCCATGTGTTAAAGCCCCAACAACCCCCACCCAGTGGTGGGATTCAGCCAGTTTGCACCGGTTCAGCAGAACTGATACCTAATTTTTTGTTGAGTTTGGCGTTAAGACGGCACTTGTCAGCCCTGGCCGGTTAGCTCAGTGGTAGCGCATTGGCCTGGCATGTGGAAGTCCCGGGTTCGATTCCCGGTCAGGGCACACAGAAGAAGTGCCCATCTGCTTCTCCACCCCTCCCCCTCTCCTTCCTCTCTGTCTCTCTCTTCCCTTCCTGCAGCCAAGGCTCCATTGGAGCAAAGAAGGCCCGGGCGCTGAGGATGGCTCTGTGGCCTCTACCTCAGGCGCTAGAATGGCTCTGGTTGTAATGGAGCAATGGCCCAGATGGGCAGAGCACCGCCCCCTGGTGTGCATGCCGGGGGGGGGGGGGGATCCTGGTCGGGCGCATGCGGGAGCCTGTCTGCCTCCCTGCTTCTCACTTCGAAAGAATACCAAAAAAACAAACAAACAAAAAAGACATGGCACTTGTCATCAGGTTCTCTCTCAGGTGGGCACCTGGGCAGCCGCTCAATGTGGAAATCACACATTGGCATTCCTGACTCTTTCTGGACGTTCATCTGTGCAACAGTGTGTTTGAAGCACCCCTTAGACATGGTCATCTGTCCACACGTGAAAACATTGCAAGTGAGGACGCCAATGAAGAAGCCAATGGAAAGATCTTAAATACCAGTTTTATTGTTTTTTTTTATCAAATATTATTGAATATTTAATCATTTATACTGTGAAACTTTTTCTTATAATCTAGTTTTCTGTATCTCTTTTATTGTCCTTATTTAAGTAGGAAATGCATGAAATAATAAACTACCTTTTGGCATATCCATTTTTTATACTTAAAACAGTCATTAGGGGAGAAAACTGGTTGTTAAATTATTTGAATCCTACCCCTGTACCTCCCAACCATATGACTGAATTTGGAGATGGGACCCTGAGGTATTTAAGGTTAAATGAGGTCCTAATGGTGGACATCTCCTCTGATAGGACTGATGTTCTCATAAGAAGAAACACCAAACATCCCTGTTCCTCTGTGTGTAAAGTGCCTGTGAGTGCACACTCATGTGAGCACAGAGGAAGGAGGCCCCGTGTGTGCACACACATGTGAGCACGGAGGAAGGGGGACCCCCGTGAGTGCACACACATGTGAGCACGGAGGAGGGAGGACCCCGTGAGTGCACACACATGTGAGCACGGAGGAGGGAGGACCCCGTGAGTGCACACACATGTGAGCACGGAGGAAGGGGGACCCCCGTGTGTGCACACACATGTGAGCATGGAGGAAGGGGGACCCCGTGAGTGCACACACATGTGAGCACGGAGGAAGGGGGACCCCATGTGTGCACACACATGTGAGCATGGAGGAAGGGGGACCCCATGTGTGCACACACATGTGAGCACGGAGAAAGGAGGACCCCGTGAGTACACACACATGTGAGCAGGGAGGAAGGGGGACCCCGTGAGTGCACACACATGTGAGCAGGGAGGAAGGAGGACCCCGTGAGTGCACACACATGTAGCGTGGTTGAAGGAGGACCCCTGTGAGTGCACACACATGTGAGCATGGAGGAAGGGGGACCCCGTGAGTGCACACATATGTGAGCACGGAGGAGGGAGGACCCCGTGAGTGCACACACATGTGAGCATGGAGGAAGGGGGACCCCGTGAGTGCACACACATGTGAGCATGGAGGAGGGAGGACCCAGTGAGTACACACACATGTGAGCACGGAGGAAGGGGGACCCCGTGAGTGCACACACATGTGAGCACGGAGGAGGGAGGACTCCGTGAGTGCACACACATGTGAGCACGGAGGAGGGAGGACCCCGTGAGTGCACACACATGTGAGCATGGAGGAAGGAGGCCCTGTGAGTGCACACACATGTGAGCATGGAGGAGAGAGGACCCCGTGAGTGCACACACATGTGAGCACGGAGGAAGGGGGACCCCGTGAGTTCACAGCCATGTGAGCACGGAGGAAGGAGGCCCCGTGTGTGCACACACATGTGAGCACAGAGGAAGGGGGACCCCGTGAGTGCACACACATGTGAGCACGGAGGAGGGAGGACCCCGTGAGTGCACAGCCATGTGAGCACGGAGGAAGGAGGCCCTGTGAGTGCACACACATGTGAGCATGGAGGAAGGAGGCCCTGTGAGTGCACACACATGTGAGCATGGAGGAGGGAGGACCCCGTGAGTGCACACACATGTGAGCACGGAGGAGGGAGGACCCCGTGAGTGCACACACATGTGAGCATGGAGGAAGGGAGACCCCGTGAGTCCACACACATGTGAGCACGGAGGAAGGGGGACCCCGTGAGTTCACAGCCATGTGAGCACGGAGGAAGGAGGCCCCGTGTGTGCACACACATGTGAGCACGGAGGAAGGGGGACCCCGTGAGTGCACACACATGTGAGCATGGAGGAGGGAGGACCCCGTGAGTACACACACATGTGAGCACGGAGGAAGGGGGACCCCGTGAGTGCACACACATGTGAGCACGGAGGAGGGAGGACCCCATGAGTGCATAGCCATGTGAGCACGGAGGAAGGAGGCCCTGTGAGTGCACACACATGTGAGCACGGAGGAAGGAGGACCCCCGTGAGTGCACACACATATGAGCATGGAGGAGGGGGACCCTGTGAGTGCACACACATGTAAGCATGGAGGAGGGAGGACCCCGTGAGTGCACACACATGTGAGCATGGAGGAAGGGGGACCCCCGTGAGTGCACACACATGTGAGCATGGAGGAAGGGGGACCCCCGTGAGTGCACACACATGTGAGCACGGAGGAAGGAGGACCCCGTGAGTGCACACACATGTGAGCACGGAGGAGGGAGGACCCCGTGAGTGCACACACATGTGAGCATGGAGGAGGGAGGACCCCGTGAGTGCACACACATGTGAGCATGGAGGAAAGAGGCCCTGTGAGTGCACACACATGTGAGCACGGAGGAGGGAGGACCCTGTGAGTGCGCAGCCATATGAGCACGGAGGAAGGAGACCCTGTGAGTGCACACACATGTGAGCATGGAGGAAGGAGGCCCTGTGAATGCACACACATGTGAGCACGGAGGAGGGAGGACCCCGTGAGTGCACACACATGTGAGCACGGAGGAAGGGGGACCCCGTGAGTGCACACACATGTGAGCACAGAGGAGGGAGGACCCCGTGAGTGCACAGCCATGTGAGCAGGGAGGAAGGGGGACCCCGTGAGTGCACACACATGTGAGCACGGAGGAAGGAGGACCCCGTGAGTGCACAGCCATGTGAGCAAGGAGGAAGGGGGACCCCGTGAGTGCACACACATGTGAGCACGGAGGAGGGAGGACCCCGTGAGTGCACAGCCATGTAAGCAGGGAGGAAGGGGGACCCCGTGAGTGCACACACATGTGAGCACGGAGGAAGGAGGACCCCGTGAGTGCACAGCCATGTGAGCAGGGAGGAAGGGGGACCCCGTGAGTGCACACACATGTGAGCACGGAGGAAGGAGGCCCTGTGAGTGCACACACATGTGAGCACGGAGGAGGGAGGACCCCGTGAGTGCACAGCCATGTGAGCACGGAGGAAGGAGGCCCTGTGAGTGCACACACATGTGAGCATGGAGGAAGGAGGCCCTGTGAGTGCACACACATGTGAGCACGGAGGAGGGAGGACCCCGTGAGTGCACACACATGTGAGCACGGAGGAAGGGGGACCCCATGTGTGCACACACATGTGAGCACGGAGGAAGGGGGACCCCATGTGTGCACACACATGTGAGCACGGAGGAAGGAGGACCCCGTGAGTACACACACATGTGAGCAGGGAGGAAGGGGGACCCCGTGAGTGCACACACATGTGAGCAGGGAGGAAGGAGGACCCCGTGAGTGCACACACATGTAGCGTGGTTGAAGGAGGACCCCTGTGAGTGCACACACATGTGAGCACGGAGGAAGGGGGACCCCGTGAGTGCACACACATGTGAGCACGGAGGAGGGAGGACCCCGTGAGTGCACACACATGTGAGCATGGAGGAAGGGGGACCCCGTGAGTGCACACACATGTGAGCATGGAGGAGGGAGGACCCAGTGAGTACACACACATGTGAGCACGGAGGAAGGGGGACCCCGTGAGTGCACACACATGTGAGCACGGAGGAGGGAGGACCCCGTGAGTGCACACACATGTGAGCACGGAGGAGGGAGGACCCCGTGAGTGCACACACATGTGAGCACGGAGGAAGGAGGCCCTGTGAGTGCACACACATGTGAGCATGGAGGAGGGAGGACCCCGTGAGTGCACACACATGTGAGCACGGAGGAAGGGGGACCCCGTGAGTTCACAGCCATGTGAGCACGGAGGAAGGAGGCCCCGTTTGTGCACACACATGTGAGCACGGAGGAAGGGGGACCCCGTGAGTGCACACACATGTGAGCACGGAGGAGGGAGGACCCCGTGAGTGCACAGCCATGTGAGCACGGAGGAAGGAGGCCCTGTGAGTGCACACACATGTGAGCACGGAGGAGGGAGGACCCCCTGAGTGCACACAAATGTGAGTACGGAGGAGGGAGGACCCCGTGAGTGCACACACATGTGAGCATGGAGGAAGGGAGACCCCGTGAGTGCACACACATGTGAGCACGGAGGAAGGGGGACCCCGTGAGTTCACAGCCATGTGAGCACGGAGGAAGGAGGCCCCGTGTGTGCACACACATGTGAGCACGGAGGAAGGGGGACCCCGTGAGTGCACACACATGTGAGCATGGAGGAGGGAGGACCCCGTGAGTGCACACACATGTGAGCACGGAGGAAGGGGGACCCCGTGAGTGCACACACATGTGAGCACGGAGGAGGGAAGACCCCGTGAGTGCACAGCCATGTGAGCAGGGAGGAAGGAGGACCCCGTGAGTGCACAGCCATGTGAGCACGGAGGAAGGGGAACCCCGTGAGTGCACACACATGTGAGCACAGAGGAAGGGGAACCCCGTGAGTGCACACACGTGTGAGCACGGAGGAGGGGGAACCCCTGCAAACCAGTAAAGCACCCTCACCGGTGACTAAGCCTATTGGCACCTTGATCTTGGACTTCAGCCTCCAGAACTTTGGGAAAGTAAATTTCTGTTGTGTAAGCCACCCGGTCCATGGGGTTTTTTGATGGAAACAACAGCAGGCGAGCGCAGAAGAAGAAAAGGCTCTTTAATTTACTTATTAACTAAATATATATGTTGGGAATCAAGAACTGTTGAATAGTGAAGGAGCCGCTGGCCCAGGAGGTGGAATCTCTCAGACCACCCCCTCAGTGCACCAGCCAGTGAGCTTGCGCCTGTCAACAATTCTTCGAGCCTTGTTGTTCTCATTTGTAAAATAGGGATTCTACTCCCTGCTCAGATGATTCCTCCAAGTCATCATGAAGATAAAAAAGACTAATGACCTACCTATTGCAAAGGACTAGCCAGGCATAAGGGAATATCATTAGTAAAATTATAAGTTGATGTTATAGGTACCCAGAAAATACCAGTTTCCTTCAAATAGGCATGGGAAATAGTTACAGTATCAAGGCAGGGTTTACAGGAGCTAAGCTCACAGGAACATTCAGTGAGACTGAGAATTGTATCTCTCTTTTACACCAGAGAAGCCCCAAGGTTGGGAACCAGGGCTGGTCCGGCAGCTGTTCCACCACCGCAGACCTGAGCTCCAGCCTGACTCTTTCAACCGCGGCTTCCGTCACCAGGGTGACTTCCGTCCCCAGGGTGACTTCCTTCTCCAGGGTTACTTCCTTCTCCAGGGTTACTTCCATCCCCAGGGTGACTTCCTTCTCCAGGGTTACTTCCTTCTCCAGGGTGACTTCCTTCTCCAGGGTTACTTCCTTCTCCAGGGTGACTTCCGTCCCCAGGGTGACTTCCTTCTCCAGGGTGACTTCCGTCCCCAGGGTGACTTCCTTCTCCAGGGTTACTTCCTTCTCCAGGGTGACTTCCGTCACCAGGGTGACTTCCTTCTCCAGGGTGACTTCCGTCCCCAGGGTTACTTCCTTCTCCAGGGTGACTTCCGTCCCCAGGGTGACTTCCTTCTCCAGGGTGACTTCCGTCCCCAGGGTGACTTCCTTCTCCAGGGTTACTTCCTTCTCCAGGGTGACTTCCGTCCCCAGGGTGACTTCCTTCTCCAGGGTGACTTCCTTCTCCAGGGTTACTTCCTTCTCCAGGGTGACTTCCATCCCCAGGGTGACTTCCTTCTCCAGGGTGACTTCCGTCCCCAGGGTGACTTCCTTCTCCAGGGTTACTTCCTTCTCCAGGGTGACTTCCGTCCCCAGGGTGACTTCCTTCTCCAGGGTGACTTCCGTCCCCAGGGTTACTTCCTTCTCCAGGGTTACTTCCTTCTCCAGGGTGACTTCCTTCTCCAGGGTTACTTCCTTCTCCAGGGTTACTTCCTTCTCCAGGGTTACTTCCATCCCCAGGGTTACTTCCTTCTCCAGGGTTACTTCCTTCTCCAGGGTGACTTCCTTCTCCAGGGTTACTTCCTTCTCCAGGGTTACTTCCGTCCCCAGGGTTACTTCCTTCTCCAGGATGACTTGCTTCTCCAGGGTGACTTCCGTCCCCAGGGTGACTTCCTTCTCCAGGGTGACTTCCATCCCCAGGGTTACTTCCTTCTCCAGGGTTACTTCCTTCTCCAGGGTGACTTCCTTCTCCAGGGTTACTTCCATCATCAGGGTGACTTCTGTGCCCAGGGTGACTTCCTTCTCCAGGGTTACTTCCTTCTCCAGGGTGACTTCCTTCTCCAGGGTTACTTCCTTCTCCAGGGTGACTTCCTTCTCCAGGGTTACTTCCTTCTCCAGGGTTACTTCCATCATCAGGGTTACTTCCTTCTCCAGGGTGACTTCCTTCTCCAGGGTGACTTCCTTCTCCAGGGTTATTTCTGTCCCCAGGTTGACTTCCTTCTCCAGGGTTACTTCTGTCCCCAGGGTGACTTCCTTCTCCAGGGTTACTTCCTTCTCCAGGGTTACTTCCTTCTCCAGGGTTACTTCCGTCCCCAGGGCTACTTCCGTCCCCAGGGTGACTTCCTTCTCCAGGGTTACTTCCTTCTCCAGGGTTACTTCCTTCTCCAGGGTGACTTCCGTCCCCAGGGTGACTTCCTTCTCCAGGGTGACTTCCGTCCCCAGGGTTACTTCCTTCTCCAGGGTTACTTCCTTCTCCAGGGTGACTTCCTTCTCCAGGGTTACTTCCTTCTCCAGGGTTACTTCCTTCTCCAGGGTTACTTCCATCCCCAGGGTTACTTCCTTCTCCAGGGTTACTTCCTTCTCCAGGGTGACTTCCTTCTCCAGGGTTACTTCCTTCTCCAGGGTTACTTCCGTCCCCAGGGTTACTTCCTTCTCCAGGATGACTTGCTTCTCCAGGGTGACTTCCGTCCCCAGGGTGACTTCCTTCTCCAGGGTGACTTCCGTCCCCAGGGTTACTTCCTTCTCCAGGGTTACTTCCTTCTCCAGGGTGACTTCCTTCTCCAGGGTTACTTCCATCATCAGGGTGACTTCTGTGCCCAGGGTGACTTCCTTCTCCAGGGTTACTTCCTTCTCCAGGGTGACTTCCTTCTCCAGGGTTACTTCCTTCTCCAGGGTGACTTCCTTCTCCAGGGTTACTTCCTTCTCCAGGGTTACTTCCATCATCAGGGTTACTTCCTTCTCCAGGGTGACTTCCTTCTCCAGGGTTACTTCCATCATCAGGGTGACTTCTGTGCCCAGGGTGACTTCCTTCTCCAGGGTTACTTCCTTCTCCAGGGTGACTTCCTTCTCCAGGGTTACTTCCTTCTCCAGGGTGACTTCCTTCTCCAGGGTTACTTCCATCCCCAGGATGACTTCCTTCTCCAGGGTGACTTCCTTCTCCAGGGTGACTTCCTTCCCCAGGGTTACTTCCATCACCAGGGTTACTTCCATCCCCAGGGTGACTTCCTTCTCCAGGGTGACTTCCTTCTCCAGGGTGACTTCCTTCCCCAGGGTTACTTCCTTCTCCAGGGTTACTTCCTTCTCCAAGGTTACTTCCTTCTCCAGGGTGACTTCCTTCTCCAGGGTTACTTCCTTCTCCAGGGTGACTTCCTTCTCCAGGGTTACTTCCATCACCAGGGTGACTTCCTTCTCCAGGGTGACTTCCTTCTCCAGGGTTACTTCCTTCTCCAGGGTGACTTCCTTCTCCAGGGTTACTTCCATCCCCAGGATGACTTCCTTCTCCAGGGTGACTTCCTTCTCCAGGGTGACTTCCTTCCCCAGGGTTACTTCCATCACCAGGGTTACTTCCATCCCCAGGGTGACTTCCTTCTCCAGGGTGACTTCCTTCTCCAGGGTGACTTCCTTCCCCAGGGTTACTTCCTTCTCCAGGGTTACTTCCTTCTCCAAGGTTACTTCCTTCTCCAGGGTGACTTCCTTCTCCAGGGTTACTTCCTTCTCCAGGGTGACTTCCTTCCAGGGTTACTTCCGTCACCAGGGTGTCTTCCTGTCCAGGGTGACTTCCTTCTCCAGGGTTACTTCCTTCTCCAGGGTGACTTCCTTCTCCAGGGTGACTTCCTTCTCCAGGGTGACTTCCATCACCAGGGTGACTTCCTTCTCCAGGGTGACTTCCTTCTCCAGGGTTACTTCCTTCTCCAGGGTTACTTCCGTCCCCAGGGTGACTTCCTTCTCCAGGGTTACTTCCTTCTCCAGGGTGACTTCCATCACCAGGGTGACTTCCTTCTCCAGGGTTACTTCCTTCTCCAGGGTGACTTCCTTCTCCAGGGTTACTTCCATCATCAGGGTGACTTCCATCCTCAGGGTGACTTCTTTCTCCAGGGTGACTTCCTTCTCCAGGGTTACTTCCTTCTCCAGGGTTACTTCCTTCTCCAGGGTGACTTCCATCCCCAGGGTTACTTCCTTCTCCAGGGTGACTTCCATCCCCAGGGTTACTTCCTTCTCCAGGGTTACTTCCTTCTCCAGGGTGACTTCCTTCTCCAGGGTGACTTCCTTCTCCAGGGTTACTTCCTTCTCCAGGGTGACTTCCTTCTCCAGGGTGACTTCCTTCTCCAGGGTTACTTCCTTCTCCAGGGTGACTTCCTTCTCCAGGGTTACTTCCGTCACCAGGGTGACTTCCTGTCCAGGGTGACTTCCTTCTCCAGGGTTACTTCCTTCTTTAGGGTGACTTCCTTCTCCAGGGTGACTTCCTTCTCCAGGGTTACTTCTGTCACCAGGGTGACTTCCTTGTCCAGGACGGCTGTCGGAGCGCTCATGACGATGTCCACATTCCAGGAGAAATGAGGAAGAAGAGGCAGAGAGCTGAAAGAGGGTGTGCTTTTAAAGAAACAATACGGAAGACCCACTGCCCCCAAAATGATCGCTTTCATGTCCCAAATAACTGAACCAAAAAAAAAAAAAAAAGCCTGGATACTTAATATTTTACTGATTCAACCTGGACTGAACTAAGGGTCCCCTTCGTAAGGTGAGGCAGAGAACAGAGATGATCTGACGACTGGAATCTCTTCCCAGACGTAGGAATTGGATCATCCAGTTATCCGTGTGCAGCTAAAGATATCGCGGCATTCCTGTCAGGAGGGGGAAGAGGCGGGCTGGAAGGTCAGGCCGGTCCATTCGAGAAGGGCTGGCGGCAGGTGGGCCGGTGGACGTGGCCAGGAACCACTCCCACGCGAAACAGGTGGCCGCAGCCAGAGGAAGGAGAGCGGAGGTCAAAGCCAACCAGTCAAGCAGGGCACAGGCGGACAGAGGTGCCAGCATGCGGCGTGGCAAGGACACAAAAGCAAGACAGCCAGGCCAGGTCGAGGCTCACGGAGGACTAACCGGGATACGTGGGCAGAGCTGAAAATAATTCCACCATAACCGAGCTCCTGCATCTCAGCCTGCCGCCGTCTTATACTGAATAATTCTTCGTGACGAGGGCTTCCCTGCATTGCAGCATCCTGAGCCTCCCCCGGAGATTGCCTTGTCTCCTGACCCCAGCAATGCTACGCACATGCACACACACACACACACGTGCTCACACACACACACACTGAGTACCGCCGCGCTAGAAGCCTGCTGCTGTGCTCACAGGTTTGCTAGTCCCAACCTTGCAAACCCCTGAAGATGTTGAGTCACCGCTTACATGTCACACGTCTTATCTCAGGAGCTGTGACTCTCAAAGGCACGGATGGTGGCCCCAGGGAGTGGCAGGTGACCTAAGAGATGACCCGGGTGGGTGACTAGGGCAGGGGTCCATCAAGTGGTGTGGGTGCATGCTCCGGGGTCCTAGGCAGCCGTGAGAGCGAGGACCCAGATGGATAGAAGCCGTCAGCAGGATGACTTTGAAGTAGTTTTTCGTTTCAAAAAGTGGAAAGAGATCTACAGGGTAATGTGTATAGAAATTCAAAGTCGATACACAATGACCCTGCGGATTTGTTCAAAGAGACAGGTCTACTGAAGGACATATGCCACACATCTTAGAGGGAATGAATACCCAGGTAGAAAAGACTGGAATGGGGGAGGGGGCACTTGGTCTGACGCGAGTGCAGAAGAAGTCTGTAAAAACCCTAAAATCAGGCCCTGGCCGGTTGGCTCAGCGGTAGAGCGTCGGCCTGGCGTGCGGGGGACCCGGGTTCGATTCCCGGCCAGGGCACACAGGAGAAGCGCCCATTTGCTTCTCTACCCCCCCCTCCTTCCTCTCTGTCTCTCTCTTCCCCTCCCGCAGCCAAGGCTCCATTGGAGCAAAGATGGCCCGGGCGCTGGGGATGGCTCCTTGGCCTCTGCCCCAGGCGCTAGAGTGGCTCTGGTCGCGGCAGAGCGACGCCCCAGAGGGGCAGAGCATCGCCCCCTGGGTGGGCAGAGCGTCGCCCCTGGTGGGCGTGCCGGGTGGATCCCGGTCGGGCGCATGCGGGAATCTGTCTGACTGTCTCTCCCCGTTTCCAGCTTCAGAAAAATACAAAAAAAAAAAAAATTCCTAAAAAAAAAAAAAGCAAACCTAAAATCATAGAAAAATGTACGTGTGCATACAGAATGTGAAATTTCTCTAAAGGAAGGGGGGGGGCATTAGGTTCTAAAAAGGTTCCTAAGGGCAACTGTCACGTAGAATGATGGTTCTCAACTTTTCCAGTACCCAGTCTTCTCTTGACTTCTGGCAGAGGACAGAAATGTCAGAGTAATGACTCATGATCCAATTTTCATCTCACCGAGGACTCAGCAGGTGGCCGTGTCACCACGTTTGAGGAAGAGATGACCTTCATCTTCCTCAGTCAGCCGCACGGCGGGGGCTGGACCAGCCGTCCTGGACACTGAGCCACAGGCCCGTTGTTGAGGACAGGAAAGTAAATTGGAAGAAGCCGGTGTCCTTCGAGGACCGCGGAAGTGACATTCTAGTTACAGAATGACTCGGTTTGTAGAAGGGAGAAATCAATGACTACCTTGTCAAAGTCGTAGTTTTCTGCCATTTCCCGCTGAATCTAATCCCAACCAAGCCAGCGTCCACACCCCCACAAAGACGGTAAGAGGTCCTGAAACTCATCAATGAATCTAATCCCAACCAAGCCAGCGTCCACACCCCCACAAAGATGGTAAGAGGTCCTGAAACTCATCAATGAATCGAATCCCAACCAAGCCAGCGTCCACACCCCCACAAAGACGGTAAGAGGTCCTGAAACTCATCAATGAATCTAATCCCAACCAAGCCAGCGTCCACACCCCCACAAAGATGGTAAGAGGTCCTGAAACTCATCAATGAATCGAATCCCAACCAAGCCAGCGTCCACACCCCCACAAAGATGGTAAGAGGTCCTGAAACTCATCAATGAATCTAATCCCAACCAAGCCAGCGTCCACACCCCCACAAAGACGGTAAGAGTTCCTGAAACTCATCGAATGGGTCAACTTGCCCTCAGAACTGTGTCCTATTCATACTGACTGTCACTGTACCTGACACCTGTTTGAAACGAAACGTGTGGGGTTTTAATTTTTTCATTTTATTTAGAAATTAAATTTAATGGGGTGACATTGATCAATAAGAGCACATAGGTCTCAGGTGAACGTCTCTATAGCATTTGAACTGTTGATTGTGTTGTGTGCCCATCACCCAAAATCAGATCATTTTCCGTCACCTTGTTTGTCCCTTTTTAATCTGCCCCCTTCACCCCTTTCCCTGGTAACCACTGCACTTTTATCCATGAGTCTCAGTTTTATGTTCCGCTTATGTGTGAAATCATGCAGTTTTTCTGAATTTCTTCTTTCGCTCAGTGTAACGTTCTCAGGGTCCATCCGTGTTCTCGTAAATGCCACTATGTCATCATTTCTTATGTCTGAGTCGTATCCCATTGTATATATGTCCCACCTCTCCTTTATTCAATCCTCTGTTGAGGGGCACATTGTTCTTTTAAAATTTTTGTGACAGAGACAGAGAGAGTCAGAGAGGGATAGATAAGAACAGACAGACAGGAAGGGAGAGAGATGAGAATCATCAATTCTTTGTTGCAACTCCTTAGTTGTTCATTGGTTGCTTTCTCATAGGTGCATTGACCGTGGGGCTACAAGCAAAGCGAGTGACCCCTTGCTCAAGCCGGCGACCTTGGGCTCAAGCTGGTGAGCCTTGCTCAAACCAGAGGAGCCCGTGCTCAAGCTGGCGACCTCGGGGTTTTAAACCTGGGTCCTCTGTGTCCCAGTCCGATGCTCTATCCACTGCGCCACCACCTGGTCAGGTGAGGGACACTTTGGTAGTGTCCATGTCTTGGCCACCGTGAGTAATGCTGCGATGGGCGGTAACTGCCCGAGCCCCGAACATTCTCAGGGCTGCAAAATTCTGCTCCTACCTTTCTAATTTGTTTCTAAATTGAACCAAAGCCTCACAGCCTATAAATCCCAGGATGCAACATTTTTATTTATTTTTCTTGTTTGTTTGTTTGTTTTTGTCATCGAACTGCTGACTGTATCCCCGGATATTTGTCTTAACCTCAGAACCTGATCTGGTTCCAAGACTGCTTCCGAGCTGATAGAAACTGTACAGACGACCCAGCTTTTCAAAATGAAATTGCCTTTCTATCCCAGGATCGGGGCTCCCGCCGTCGAATCTCCGTGAGGGCGCTCAGCAGAGGACAAGCGGCCGGTCCCCGTCAAGTCTCCGTGAGGGCGCTCAGCAGAGGACAAGCAGGGGTCCCAGTGGAGTCTCCGTGAGGGCGCTCAGCAGAGGACAAGCGGAGGTCCCAGTGGAATCTCCGTGAGGGCGCTCAGCAGAGGACAAGCGGAGGTCCCAGTGGAATCTCCGCGAGGGCGCTCAGCAGAGGACAAGCAGTCTGTCCCAGTGGAATCTCCGTGAGGGCGCTCAGCAGAGGACAAGCAGTCTGTCCCAGTGGAGTCTCCGTGAGGGCGCTCAGCAGAGGACAAGCAGTCTGTCCCAGTGGAATCTCCGTGAGGGCGCTCAGCAGAGGACAAGCGGCCTGTCCCAGTGGAGTCTCCGTGAGGGCGCTCAGCAGAGGACAAGCAGTCTGTCCCAGTGGAGTCTCTGTGAGGGCGCTCAGCAGAGGACAAGCGGGGGTCCCAGTGGAGTCTCCGTGAGGGCGCTCAGCAGAGGACAAGCGGTCTGTCCCAGTGGAATCTCCGTGAGGGCGCTCAGCAGAGGACAAGCGGCCTGTCCCAGTGGAGTCTCCGTGAGGGCGCTCAGCAGAGGACAAGCGGTCTGTCCCAGTGGAATCTCCGTGAGGGCGCTCAGCAGAGGACAAGCGGTCCCAGTCGAATCTCCGTGAGGGCGCTCAGCAGAGGACAAGCGGGGGTCCCAGTGGAATCTCCGTGAGGGCACTCAGCAGAGGACAGGCGGGGGTCCCAGTGGAATCTCCGTGAGGGCGCTCAGCAGAGGACAAGCGGCCTGTCCCAGTGGAGTCTCCGTGAGGGCGCTCAGCAGAGGACAAGCGGGGGTCCCAGTGGAATATCCGTGAGGGCGCTCAGCAGAGGACAGGTGGCCGGTCCCAGTGGAATCTCCGTGAGGGCGCTCAGCAGAGGACAAGCGGAGGGTCCCAGGGGAATCTCCGTGAGGGCGCTCAGCAGAGGACAAGCGGTCCCAGTGGAATCTCCGTGAGGGCGCTCAGCAGAGGACAAGCGGCCTGTCCCAGTGGAATCTCCGCGAGGGCGCTCAGCAGAGGACAAGCGGTCTGTCCCAGTGGAATCTCCGTGAGGGCGCTCAGCAGAGGACAAGCGGTCCCAGTGGAATCTCCGTGAGGGCGCTCAGCAGAGGACAAGCGGGGGTCCCAGTGGAATCTCCGCGAGGGCACTCAGCAGAGGACAAGCGGGGGTCCCAGTGGAATCTCCGTGAGGGCGCTCAGCAGAGGACAAGCGGTCCCAGTGGAGTCTCCGCGAGGGCGCTCAGCAGAGGACAAGCGGCCTGTCCCAGTGGAGTCTCCGTGAGGGCGCTCAGCAGAGGACAAGCGGAGGGTCCCAGTGGAATCTCCGTGAGGGCGCTCAGCAGAGGACAAGCGGGGGTCCCAGTGGAATCTCCGTGAGGGCGCTCAGCAGAGGACAAGCGGTCCCAGTGGAATCTCCGTGAGGGCGCTCAGCAGAGGACAAGCGGTCTGTCCCAGTGGAATCTCCGTGAGGGCACTCAGCAGAGGACAAGCGGTCTGTCCCAGTGGAATCTCCGTGAGGGCGCTCAGCAGAGGACAAGCGGGGGTCCCAGTGGAATCTCCGTGAGGGCGCTCAGCAGAGGACAAGCGGTCTGTCCCAGTGGAATCTCCGTGAGGGCGCTCAGCAGAGGACAAGCGGGGGTCCCAGTGGAATCTCCGTGAGGGCGCTCAGCAGAGGACAAGCGGGGGTCCCAGTGGAATCTCCGCGAGGGCACTCAGCAGAGGACAAGCGGGGGTCCCAGTGGAATCTCCGTGAGGGCGCTCAGCAGAGGACAAGCGGTCCCAGTGGAGTCTCCGCGAGGGCGCTCAGCAGAGGACAAGCGGGGGTCCCAGTGGAATCTCCGCGAGGGCGCTCAGCAGAGGACAAGCGGGGGTCCCAGTGGAATCTCCGTGAGGGCGCTCAGCAGAGGACAAGCGGTCCCAGTGGAGTCTCCGTGAGGGCGCTCAGCAGAGGACAAGCGGGGGTCCCAGTGGAATCTCCGTGAGGGCGCTCAGCAGAGGACAAGCGGAGGGTCCCAGTGGAATCTCCGTGAGGGCGCTCAGCAGAGGACAAGCGGTCCCAGTGGAGTCTCCGTGAGGGCACTCAGCAGAGGACAAGCGGGGGTCCCAGTGGAATCTCCGTGAGGGCGCTCAGCAGAGGACAAGCGGTCCCAGTGGAATCTCCGTGAGGGCGCTCAGCAGAGGACAAGCGGTCCCAGTGGAATCTCCGTGAGGGCGCTCAGCAGAGGACAAGCGGAGGGTCCCAGTGGAATCTCCGTGAGGGCGCTCAGCAGAGGACAAGCGGTCCCAGTGGAATCTCCGTGAGGGCGCTCAGCAGAGGACAAGCGGAGGGTCCCAGGGGAATCTCCGTGAGGGCGCTCAGCAGAGGACAAGCGGGGGTCCCAGTGGAGTCTCCGTGAGGGCGCTCAGCAGAGGACAAGCGACCGGTCCCAGTGGAATCTCCGCGAGGGCGCTCAGCAGAGGACAAGCGGTCCCAGTGGAATCTCCGTGAGGGTGCTCAGCAGAGGACAAGCGGTCCCAGTGGAATCTCCGCGAGGGCGCTCAGCAGAGGACAAGCGACCGGTCCCAGTGGAATCTCCGTGAGGGCGCTCAGCAGAGGACAAGCGGTCCCAGTGGAGTCTCCGTGAGGGCACTCAGCAGAGGACAAGCGGGGGTCCCAGTGGAATCTCCGTGAGGGCGCTCAGCAGAGGACAAGCGGCCGGTCCCAGTGGAATCTCCGTGAGGGCGCTCAGCAGAGGACAAGCGGGGGTCCCAGTGGAATCTCCGTGAGGGCGCTCAGCAGAGGACAAGCGGGGGTCCCAGTGGAATCTCCGTGAGGGCGCTCAGCAGAGGACAAGCGGAGGGTCCCAGTGGAGTCTCCGTGAGGGCGCTCAGCAGAGGACAAGCGGGGGTCCCAGTGGAATCTCCGTGAGGACGCTCAGCAGAGGACAAGCGGAGGGTCCCAGTGGAGTCTCCGTGAGGGCGCTCAGCAGAGGACAAGCGGGGGTCCCAGTGGAATCTCCGTGAGGGCGCTCAGCAGAGGACAAGCGGGGGTCCCAGTGGAATCTCCGCGAGGGCGCTCAGCAGAGGACAAGCGGTCCCAGTGGAGTCTCCGTGAGGGCACTCAGCAGAGGACAAGCGGGGGTCCCAGTGGAATCTCCGTGAGGGCGCTCAGCAGAGGACAAGCGGTCCCAGTGGAATCTCCGTGAGGGCGCTCAGCAGAGGACAAGCGGGGGTCCCAGTGGAATCTCCGTGAGGGCGCTCAGCAGAGGACAAGCGGGGGTCCCAGTGGAATCTCCGTGAGGGCCCTCAGCAGAGGGCAAGCGGCCGGTCCCAGTGGAATCTCCGTGAGGGCACTCAGTAGAGGACAAGCGGGGGTCCCAGTGGAATCTCCGTGAGGGCGCTCAGCAGAGGACAAGCGGAGGGTCCCAGTGGAGTCTCCGTGAGGGCGCTCAGCAGAGGACAAGCGGGGGTCCCAGTGGAATCTCCGTGAGGGCGCTCAGCAGAGGACAAGCGGGGGTCCCAGTGGAATCTCCGTGAGGACGCTCAGCAGAGGACAAGCGGAGGGTCCCAGTGGAGTCTCCGTGAGGGCGCTCAGCAGAGGACAAGCGGGGGTCCCAGTGGAATCTCCGTGAGGGCGCTCAGCAGAGGACAAGCGGTCCCAGTGGAATCTCCGTGAGGGCGCTCAGCAGAGGACAAGCGGGGGTCCCAGTGGAATCCCCGTGAGGGCGCTCAGCAGAGGACAAGCGGGGGTCCCAGTGGAATCTCCGTGAGGGCGCTCAGCAGAGGACAAGCAGCCTGTCCCAGTGGAATCTCCGTGAGGGCGCTCAGCAGAGGACAAGCGGGGGTCCCAGTGGAGTCTCCGTGAGGGCGCTCAGCAGAGGACAAGCGGGGGTCCCAGTGGAATCTCCGCGAGGGCGCTCAGCAGAGGACAAGTGGTCGGTCCCCGGCCGGGGCTTCGGCTGGGAAATTGCTGCACATTTTCCAACGTCCCCTTTGCACACTGCCCAGTCGCCGCAGCCCAGGACTTCACAAGAGCTGGCAGTGGCTGTGTCATGACCATCAGGACAAAGAGTGGGTCCAGGTCCTCTTCCCCGTGTGGAGTCCACCCACAGCTCATCCCCACAGCTCCCTGCCTCCCACCACGGACCCACTCTCGGTGTCACTGGGGGTATAAAACCTCCCGTTTTCCCTGCGGAGTCCCCCCTGCACCCCTCCACCCCCTCCACCCCCTCCCCCGCCTCCACGGCACTGAGATAAAAACAAGCTCCTTACAAACCCGGAGGCCCTGGCTCGGGTCTCGGAGGGAACGTCTGAGATGCCAGTGAAGCAGCCACTCCCGCAGGCGCTTTGGACACGAGAGCTTCTCCCTTTTACAGCATGGTATCCCCATCGGGTCCCTGGTCCCCGGTAAGTCCGAACAACCCCTGAGCCACGTTCGTACTTGCTTCCAATCTGGGACGAGCGGGGTCACCCGAGGATGCGGGTTTAACACTCGAAGTGCCCTCGCTCTCTCCAGGATAAACTACAACCCGGCCAGAGGCACAAAGCCCCAGGGACAACACCCCCACGTGTGCATGCCCCTCAGGGCCACCCTGGCCACCGCCTCAGAGGCCTCCCGAGTCTGACGAGCCGTGTCAGCAAAGCCACACGACTGTCCCCTGCCTGTCCGTGCTGACTCCGCCCGGGGAGGCCAGCGGGGCAGACGTCCCAGACCGGCCCGGTCAGGCAGCACACGGGCTGTGGTGTGCCCTGAGCCGGCACGGACACGAAGAGGGGTCAGCCGGGCCGTGTCCTGGGGCCGCTCACCCACACCGGGGCGCAGAGCTCACCGCAGGACGCCTCGTGCTCCAGGCGACATTTTTAAGAGAGAGGGAGGACGTGGGTCGGAGCTCCTCCTGCAGTCACTCAGCGTGGGGCCAGTCGGGCGGGGACCCCCCAGCCCTGTGGTGATGCCCTGTGTGCCCACCGTGGGCTCTGGGGACCCTCCAGCCCTGTGGTGATGCCCCGTGTGCCCACCGTGGGCTCCGGGGACCCCCCAGCCCTGTGGTGATGCCCTGTGTGCCCACCGTGGGCTCCAGGGACCCCCCAGCCCTGTCCTGATGCCCCGTGTGCCCACCGTGCGCTCTAGGGACCCCCCAGCCCTGTGGTGATGCCCTGTGTGCCCACCGTGGGCTCCAGGGACCCCCCAGCCCTGTCCTGATGCCCCGTGTGCCCACCGTGCGCTCTAGGGACCCCCCAGCCCTGTGGTGATGCCCTGTGTGCCCACGTGGGCTCCCGGCCCCGCCCGCCTCACCTCCCAGATCCCTAAGCTGAGGGGCACAGGACCCAATCTCAGCACGCCTCCGAGGACCAAAGGAGTTAACATTTATTTGTAAAGCACTTGGAACAGTGCCTGGCACATGGTAAGAATTAAAGAAATTGTGTGTCATATACATTTTTTTTCTTTTTTTTAGGGGGGGGGTTCAAGTCTCACCCACGAAATGATCCATCCAAGTTCTTGTTTCTTACAGAGAAATGGGCCTTGAAATTCAAGGCCCATGGACATCTTCCCACGGGATTTCAGCCTCGTTTCTGCTTTCTGAGGTAAACCTCGCCCCACGTACATAAGATTCTACGGGGCTCACCTCAGTGACTCGCAGGGGTCCAGCGGCAGAGGAGCGGCTCGCTACAGCCCCGGGGTCTCCCTCCCTCCCTCCCGCAACTGTGGGCTGTGGGACAAGGCCGACAATACTGTATTTGAAAGTTGCTAAGAGAGAGGAGCTTACATGTGCTCACCACACACGCACATACACGCACACACACACGCACACGCGCGCACACACACGCACACGCGCGCACACACACGCACACACAAGCACACACATGAAAAGGTGATTATGTGCTAACTGTGAGCAAACCATATTCTGTTAACTAACCCTAGTGGGTCGTTAACTACGTAACCGTATCCTGGAGATCATTTCTCAACAAAATGCACGTATCCAGTCTTCGTGCTGTGCGTCTTAAGTTACAAAATGTTACCTGTTCGTCACCTCTCAGTAAAACGAGAAGGGGGGCGGGGGAGACACCCGCGGAGCGACAACCAGCGCGAAGATCAGCAAAACCGTGAGAACATGTCTGGCCGGAGGGACCCCTTTCCCTGGAAGCAATGGGCACGCGCTGGTTCTCAGACGTCCCTGTGAGTGAGTGGGGGCCCACAGAGGGGGTCGTGCGCGTCGACACGGAGCTCCGCCCGGAGACCCCGCTGCTGGTTTGTCTTTGATGGACGTTCCAGGACGCTGACATTTTTAAAAACCACGTTCTCAGTAGCTGCCTCGCACCAGCCAACACCCCAGGACAGCTGCAGTGGCTAGGCTGACCCCCCGAGGACAGTTCGCAACATGGAGGTCTTGAGAACAATTATACATATATATATATATATACACACACACACATATACGTACATGTACATACATACATACATATACACACATACATATACATACACACATATACATATACACACATACATATACATACACGCCACAGGGAAGGGCAGTTCACAACATGGAGATCTTGATAACAATAATATATATATATATATATATATATATATATATATATATATATCCCACAGGAAACCTCATTTATTACCCGCCAGCCAAACTTTGTTTCTAGGTTGCTCTTCCGAGAAAATAGTCACATTTTCTATTTCCTTGCCAAAAATAAAGGTATTTCCCATCGGATACGAATCGTTATTTCAATCTGTCCAGTACCTGCTTATTGTCAAGTTTTTCTTACGGTGAATACTAGAAAGAAACTTCACTGAGTCTGACCCTTCAGATCGGTCCACATTCCTAGTTATAGAAATCTAAATTAATGCGCTTCCCTCCCACCTCCCCTCCCCCCAAACAAGGTATCATTCACAGCGAGTACAAAGGCGTGGCATTTAAAAGTCTTCGTCTCAGTCTGCGCGAGAATCGGAGACCCGGCAGTCGCGAACTGTCCTACCCGACTGCTTGTGTCTTTGGATTCAGCTTGTTTGTAACTTGTTAACGTGGCCGTCTGCCTCTTCGGGGACCCGCCTGGAACTCTAACGTTCATGGAAGAACCGACTGAAAAGCCATTGCCTGTCCGTCCTGAGCAGAGCCCTGCGAGTTACTCGGAGAGCCCTCCCAGCCGCAGCCTCCCCTGGGAACTTGTTAAAAATGCAAATTAAGCCCTGGCCCCTGGAGCTCCCAGGGTCCTTTAGGGTAGTTGGGGTGCTCCCTAGAGTGTGACAGGCACCACCCACCACCATCCAGGGTCTCCCTCCTGCCTTTTCGGAAACAAGCTCCGCCCACCACTCTGCCTCTCCCAACCCTTTCTGCTGTCAGCTCCCTTCTCTCTGACGCTCAGTTTAATACCTTATTAGAGTTCATCCCCGTTAGCTGTGGAAGGAGCCTCTTCATGGCCTCCCTGGCTTGAGTCTTGCTGCCTCCCTCACCCACCTTTGGCAGACGGCCCAGAGTTCTTTTAAACGTTCATTTGCGCAGGGATTCTCCTGACTCCAATCCGTCAAATGTCTACAGGACAAAATCGAAACATCTTGTAACGTGCTGTCACGAAAGCCCTTCGCTATCTGGTCCTCTTGCCAGACTTCGTGTCTTGGCAAGCAACACCCCTTTCCCCTCTTGAATGCCTCTTGTTCTTTGCATGTGCTGATTCCTCTGCCTGGAACGAGCTGTGTACACCTGAGACTTTGAAGTAAAAAAAAAAAAAAAAAAATAGTTCTCTTTTATTCACTGAAACAGAGTTTCTCCTCTTTAATCTTCTCCACTTCAACCACGGCCCTCATCTCATGCACACACTGTAGCAAAAGTAAATCCCGACTTATTCTTGTAGACTCGATGATAGTTTGCCACCTCCAGGCAGCCTCCCATGATCACTCCTGGCAGATGCAGTTGTTCTGTGCTTCAGAGCACTCTGGAAAAGAGCTATCCTAGGGCCTCTCGTGGACTGTTACAATTTATAAATAAGATGCTCTTTCTACTGAGGACAAAGAAAGTGTTTCATTCCATTCTAGAGTCTTTGATTGGTAGAACAGATGAATGAATGAAGGAGTAAACAGAGATCAACTAATAGCTGGTCGGGAAGAAGCCTGGTCTATACAGCTATTTGCAGCCTCAGGGTTTTTTTTTTTTTATTTGACCACATTACTTTCCAGGTTGCAAACCAGTGACCAGCAATCCCACCCTCTCTCTCTCGGGACATGTCTTACCTGGCCAGCACCATGTTGAAAATCTTTGACAATGACTTCTATTGAGGCGTGTACCCTCTGTCCAGCATCCAGTCCCCTTCCAGCCACAGTCACCTTGTGGCCACCAGGCTCACATACTCACATCACCATCTGGGCTCAGGAGGGCATGGGGGTCAGCCAGCAGCCTGGCCCGGACCATGGTCCTCGGCTCCTGTTTCTCAGCCATGGCTACCGCACGCCTTCCGTGTGCCGCCTGGGACCTCCCCTCCCCTCCCCTCCCCTCCCCTCCCCTCCCCTCCCCTCCCTTTCCCTCCCCTCCCCTCCCCTCCCCTCCCCTCCCCTCCCCTCCCCTCCCCTCCCCTCCCCTCCCCTCCCTTCCCTCCCACCAGCATCCTTAGATGCCGAAGTGTAGACAGTCCAGAGCTCTCCGCACCCCTCCTCAGCACTCCCCGTGGGCTCCTCTGGCTGAGTTTGAAACCCACTGCTTTTCTAGATTGGAACCTTCTCGTGGTCCCAGCTCAGGGTCCTCCTTTCTCCCCGGGGCTGGCAGGGTGGCTGTGAAGGCACAAACACCAGTAATGACACATTCAAAACGTGCGACCTTGTTAGACTCTCCGTTTCTAAGCCTCAGTCTCCTTAGCTGTACATAGGATGTCATACGTTCCTGAATCTGTTAGAAGTACTAAAGAAAACGAGTAAGTGAAAACGTATCGTGTGGTTTTGGCAAACTAGTAGGTCCTTGTTAAATTCTACCTCGTCCAAGTTGGCTAAGGCAACGCTATTCCAGGAATGGGAATGAAGCATGATTTAATAGTGAACTTCTGGCCCTGGCCAGTGGCTCAGTAGATAGAGCATCAACTGAGCATATGGATATCCTGGGTTCAATCCCCAGTCAGGGCACACAGGAGAAGCAACCATCTGCTTCTCTCTCTCTCCATCTCCCTCTTCTCTCTCTTCTCTCCTACAGCCAGTGGCTTGATTTGTTTGAGAGTGGTCCCAGGTGCTGAGGATAGCTCATTGGAGTGTATCAGCCTCAGACACTAAAAATAGCTCAGTACTTGAGCATCGGCCCCAGATGGTGTTGCCGGGTGGATCCCGGTCAGGATACATGCGGGAGTTGGTCTCTCTATCTCCCCTCCTCTCACTTAAAAAAACAATAAACCTGTGAGCTTCTGCTACGTGTCAGTCTTTCAAATACATGATTTAATGATTCGTTACAGAAGGACAGCCACAGATTGTGAATTAGCTATGATTCTTCTCATTTCACATGAAAGGAAGTTGAAGCTCAGAAGTGTTAAGACATTTGCCCACCTTAATAAATGTCACACATCTGTAAGGAATGTGTTTGACTACAAGCAGTGAGAGTATTTTTTATCATGTTACAAGCCATTAGGAACCTGATAACCCCGGGGTTGGGTCGGTGACTCGATCGGGGAGGGGCACGAGGTTGCAGTCCAGCCGTCCACCTGTCCTCCCCGGCTTGGTCACCAGATAACTGCAATCCTTCTATCAATTTACAGATTCAATACAGGCCGATGCCCGATGGTGGCAAAATAAATAAACAAATAAACAAACAAACAAACAAACAAATACATAAAGACTGTCTCCTTGTGTTCTGTCTTTTTCAGGGGAAGAATTCTTGGAGGCGTCCCCTAAGAGTGTGGGGGGCAGCACTGGTCACCCAGGGGGGGGAGGCCGGGGAAAGGCGGAGTCTCACTGCCTGCCCCCCTCTGAGGAAAGTCGGGGAGCGAGGAAGCTGAGAAGGGGTGTAGGCAGACGGGAAAGCCGGACCCCGGTACCCGCCTGTCCAACGTCAGAGACCACAGCCCTTTTCCACGGCTCCGTCTCCTAAACGCAGATTAATTTATAGGGATTGACTGCATTAGCCAAAAATTAATAATAATGATAATTCCAAACTAACATTTCTATTTTCATTCTCAGCTCTTTCCACAGAAAGCCTGGTTTCTCTCTCTCTGGCGACGCACCATAGAGTAGCAGATATAAATAAACCATTTACCTGCGAGGAACTGGGATGTTACCAACTCTCTTGAAAATACATTTTCCCTTTGATATCAAGAAATGTGAGTGATGTTATAATGCAGGAGTCCTCAAATTGGCGGCCGACTTCAGATATATTTAAATTGGTGGAGGATGGATTACATGCTTTTAGAAGATCCATTTTATATCTTTGATAACGAATTCATGTAACCTAGGTAACGTGTTTCCACTACATCTTTCAACCAAATATGTCTTCAGCATCTTCAGATTTCGAGCCGGAATCTTATTCCGAAGGATTTTTGTGTTCACGTAGAGACGAAAGTCAGGTTCCCAACTTATTTTCGTAATCGACTGATCCTTATCCGAATGGGAATGTACAAAACACTAGACTATTCCCATCAAAAAGACTTAAAGGTATTTACTTATTCAATTAACTTGACTGTCGAAATGAAATTCAGATCCAAGTTTTTTTTCAAAGTTAAAATAGACAGTTATGCAGTTTTGTAAGAAATAATTATATTTGCTTTTATTAAAGGGAAAGGGGAAATGAATATCAGTTCAACTGGATATTAGCAAGAAGGTTAATAGCTTTATCGAGGGCATCAGTGAAAGAATAATCCCCTCTCTTCATCTAAAAAAAAAAATCTCTGTCATTAACTATCCTACTTGCCCACGATGGAGTAGTTTCTCCGCTTGAATATTTCATATTTTGACTTCTGGAATCACATCTTCTCGGTTACCAATATATACGGGAGGGGTCGATGATAAACAGTGTGCTCACACTTTTCATATAAAAACAAGGCATTTATTTAAGGAAAACACAAACCATTTAAGCAACATTACCTGTAAGGTGCTAAAATATCTCCTCCATTAAAAGAAACAATAAAAAAAACCAACCTTCAAGGATCTGAGAAAAAGAGAACTAATTCTGGAGCAGGTCATAAAATATTGATACTATCCCGAACGCCCAGCAGGGCTTTCACCGGCCCGTGAGCAGCCCCAGGTGAAGGCGGCATTCGTTGGAATCGCATTCAGCTCTCTGCAGCAGAAGGCCAGCTGAGAGCAGGAGCCTCTCTGTAGACACGGCAAAGACCTTGAGAAGAGGCGGTCCAGTCCAGGGCGGTGGGGCAGCTCAGGGATGTCACCCGGGCCCCAGCTCTGCCAGTCCCAGCGAGCAGTCCCCTCACCTCATGGTCCCCGGGTGTCACCTCACAGTCCCCAGGTGGAGCAGCTCAGGGATGTCACCGAGACCCAGCTCTGCAAGTCCCAGCGAGCAGTCCCCTCACCTCACGGTCCCCGGGTGTCACCTCACGGTCCCCGGGTGCAGCAGCTCAGGGATGTCACCGAGATCCAGCTCTGCAAGTCCCAGCCAGCAGTCCCTCATCCTCATGGTCCCCGGGTAGCAGCTGCCCCTGCCAGGTAATCAGCCCCGTTCCAGGGGAGATGGAAAAGGAAGGGAGGTGTGAGGTCTGGCCCCTCGTCCCGGAAACACCGCCCTGAAACTTCACGGCATCGCTGGAGCGGCACCGACGCTAGCTGGCCCCCCTCGTTGTCACGCGAAACGGCTGAAACACCATGAGGTCCACGGGCTTCCTCCAGGCAGCCCATCTATTCAGAAGAAGAAGACTCAGTCCTGTCAGTCCCCGGGCTGGTGTCACGGCTGCGCGCCCACCGCGTCCCGGCTGTCGGGGGGGCTTCCTTGGGAAGAGCCAGAGTGAGGGCCCTGGGTGCCTCCCCTCCCCCGCAGGGCGGGTCACTGGCTCACAGGGACCGGGGCAGGATGGGCCGCAGACCCGTGAGGCTCCCGTTACCAGAACCCCATCCTTCTCTGTCATCCACAGGGCCAGCTCTCGGGTCCTTGGCATCCTCGGGCCAGCCACGTAAAGCGACCTCAGTGAGGAGGGTAGAGGTCGCAGCTCTGATGGCCATGGGGCTGAGTGGGGGTGAGGCTGCCTGGTGCAGGGAGTGGGTGGTGAGGGTTTTGAGTGGAAAAAAAGAGAATCAAAATGAATGGTAACACAGGGAGGGCCTTGCTAGCTTCTTCTCAGTTTTGGTCACCACGTCAAAGTACAAAGACAAACACGAAGGTCTTGTTTTTCTTTTTGGTTAGAAGGCAGGAGACAGTGAGGCAGACTGCCGCATGCCCCCCGACCAGGATCCACCTGGCAACCACGTGTGGGGCCGATGGTCAAGTACCAAGCTATTTTTAACACCTGAGGCTGATGCACTTCAACGGAGCCATCCTCAGCTCCTGGGGCTGATGCTCAAGCCAGTCGAGCCCCTGGCTGTGGGAGGGGAAGAGGGAGAGCAGGGGAGGGGAAGAGAAGCAGATGTCCACTTCTCACGTGTGCCCTGACCGCAAACCGAACCCGGGACATTCATACGCGGGAATGACGCTTTACCCACTGAGCCACCGGCCAGGGCCACGAGGGTCTTCTATGACATCCCAGCGCTACGTGAAAGGAGAAGACAGCTCATCACCACCATCCAAACCAGAGAGATGGCCTGGCACTTAAACCACCTCCAAGCAGCTCACAGGGTTCTGGTTTGACAGAGACCAGAACCAAATGCCTGGTATCCAAGCAAGTGGGTCATGCAGCTCAGGAAGCTGACGTCGCTGGAGAGAGGAGCCAGGCAGCTGGTCAGAACCGTCAGGGAGGGAACCGGGACGCACCCCCTGCGTGTGTGGGCAGATGGGCTCCGCCCGCCTCCACGCTTGGTCAAGACGGTCCGGATCCATGCCCAACGGAGCAGGTGGCCACCAGGGCTGCGTGACTTCCTCCAAAAGTCACCGAGTGACTGGAAAGTACGGATTGTCTCAGCATGTTGCAATCTCCAGGGTGCTTTTAAATAATAATAATAATAATAATAATAATTGTAGTCTTTAGGCGAGTGAAGATGAGGACCTAACCTTTCCTCTCTTGGTGTCTATGAAAGACTCCACAGAACACTGAAGAGAGATGGCTCCCTCACGGACTCGCTGGACCAGAGTAATTCGGAAGTAGGACAATGACCCCACCTTTAAAGAGAAATTCATTAAACCTGAAGAGTAGTTCGTTACCATGACGTAGAGGCATTTGTTTATATTTGCTGGCATACAGAGGCGTCTCCCCGGTGTGAAGCCTGCACCCACATGTTGGCGAGAGGAAGGGGCACTGGGCGTGTAAATTATTCTAAACCAAACGCTGTTTCCCTCCTGGGTCCCGGCTGTGCAGCCCAGGATATCACCGTGGGGACCAGATAGGCGACAGTATTCCTGAAGCTTCCGGGAGGAACGGCCCTAACAGCCCTCCCGGTCCGCACTGGTATTTCTGTCAAGCAGTGAGAATACCAGCGTCGTAAGTGAAGAGCCTTACACTTATTAACCACGGTTATTAAAACGTCACGATGCTATTCAGCAGCAGCAGAATGGCTTTCCCATCCCGTTATGATGTGCCCGCATTAGGGGAAGCCGTTTGAAAATGAAATCCCATTGAATTGCATCCTGGTGTTTAAACAGTGGGTCTAGCCGACGAAGAACAGAAAAGCCTAATCCCTTCACTAATGAAAATCGCCTTCCTGCGATCTGAACTAATTTACTCTGAACTGTTCACTCTGCGGAAGGGGCAGTCGGGAGAGGGGAGTCTCATCCCAAGGGCGGGAGGGAAACAGCAGGCTTATCGTTCGGCCGCATCTGGTGCCCGAAATTCACGACCCCCGTGAGACTCTGGATTGACCCCTCATGGCTCTCAGCCAGTGGCAGCCTCCCCCCACCCCCCACCCCCCACTTTTTATTTCAATAAATTCTGCAGCAGCCAAACAATAGGACAAATAAGCTCGACCCGGCAAAGTGTCCGAGATAAATACAGACTCAGCCCCCGGGGGCTGCGAGACAGACCCTTAGGGAGCAGCTGCTGGTCATCCTGGGGGACGTGCGTGAGGTTGAAGTTCAGGAGGGGGCAGGTCGGGGACGGAAGGACAGAGCCTGTCTCTCCCAGGTGCCACCGGACAGGTGAGGTCTGTCCATCCGGACGCCGTCGGCTCGCCTCTGCAGAAATAAACGCGTCCGTTTGGCGCTGAATCCCGCACGCCGTCTCAGAGGAGCCGGCCCGGGCTCTGTTTCCTGTGAGGTCTCAAATGTGTCCCCCCCTTTCTCCCCGAGCAGTCTCCTCCATGCCCCCCGTGAAAGCAGCCCCTGTTTGGGGTTCAGAAACCGGACCTTGGAAGCAGAGCTGGGAATCAAATAATTTAACAACCAGTTCTCTACCCCCGTGACCATTGGAAGTACAAAAAAAAAATGATATGGCGAGAGGCAGCTGATTATTTCATGCATTTCCTACTTAAATAAGAACCATAAAAGAGGTACACCAAACTGGATGATGGGATAAGAAAGAGTTTTAAAATATTCATGACAGCCCGACCAGGTGGTGGTGCAGTGGATAGAGCGTCGGACTGGGATGTGGAGGACCCGGATTTGAGAGCCCGAGGTCGCCAGCTTGAGCGCGGGCTCATCTGATTCGAGCAAAAACTCACCAGCTTGGACCCAAAGTCACTGCCTCGAGCAAGGGGTTACTCGGTCTGCTGAAGGCCGGCGGTCAAGGCACATATGAGAAAGCAATCAGTGAACAACTAAGGTGTTGCAACAAAAAACCGATGATTGATACTTCTCATCTCTCTGTTCCTGTCTGTCTGTCCTTATCTATCCCTCTCTCTGACTCTCTCTCTCTGTCTCTGTAAATAAATAAATAAATAAATAAATAAATAAAGTATTCATGACAAAAATAGTACATAATACCTGATTAAAAAAACTCACAAAAACAATAAAACCATTATTTAAGATATTTCCATATGGCTTCTTGAGTGGCGTCCTCACTTGCAATTATTTTCACCCGTGGACGGCGTGACCATGACCACGGGCGCTTAGGAGACTCTGTTGCGCAGGTGAACATCAGAAAAGAGTGAGGGATGTCCATGTGTGATTTCCACGTCGGGCAGCTGCCAGGCGCCCACGTTAGAAAGAGCCCAGAGGACAAGTGCCGTTTTAACCGCTGGTTCGCCAAACTCAACAAAAAGGTAGGTCTCGGTTCTGCCGAACTGGTGCGAACCGGCTGCGTCCCACCCCGGAGCAGACCCCACAGGTGAGTGAGACCCTAAGGGACGTGTCCCTCTCTGGCTGGCTCCGTTCCCGCGGCTCCCCACGCCCCATCTCAGAGCTTAGCCCGTGACACAGGCAATTAGAAGACAGAAAGAAAGAAACACCCGTTTGGCCAGATGGTAGCAGGCGATTTCCTCTTCATTGGCTTCCCAATGTCACGTGGACGGAAGGACGACCCACGAAAGTCACAGCTAAAGCTCCCCCAACGCCTAGACCTTCCATGAAGCATCCTGTGGAGCCAGTAGCCACCGCGGCCACCATCACAGCCGCCTGGCTCTTGCAGGTTCACATTGGATGCGGACAGACGGTAAGGAAACAGCGGAGCCAAAACCTGGTGATCCATTCTCCTTTATTCTAGACTCGCACTCGGCAGGCGAGTAAAAACACACAGCGGGAAACACCTCCCTTTCCATTCAGGGCTGATCCTGAGCAAGGTGGCGAGGCCTCACTCATTCAAGGGACTGATTTTATTCTTTTTAAGCGAAAAGGGTTTCTAACAGTTTAACAGAAGAAAAAAAAACCCTGGAAGCATGCAGTTTCTTCATTAAAAAACAAGCAAAAAAAATTAACCTTGAATCTGTAGCATTGTGATTTAATAAGCAGTGATAATACTTGTCCAAAATATACAAGATCAGAAAAGTATCATATGGGGGGTGGGGGAGGTAGAAGAGGGTAATGAGGGGTCCATGGTGAGGGAAGGAGACGTGACTTGGGGTGGGGAACACACACACACAATACACAGATGAGGTATTATAGAATCGTGCACCTGAGACCTCTATAATTCTATTAACCTATGTCAACCTAGTAAATTCAATAACAAAGAAAAGAAAGAGCATCAGATCACACTACAGGCCCCCATGTGTTCAATTAATAAGAAATTTAATTCACCCAAATTTCAGGGCTTCTAGACTTAAAGAAATCACTATTACTTTGCGTTTCTATGGACTTAGACATCTATGGGAAGATTCTGCTTTAAACAAATATCTAATTATTCTTAGCAGATTAAAAATATCAGTTAAGCCACACACACACACAAGTACCATATGGCTTGGTTATATTCAGTAATTAGATGGATTATAATCAGTAATTAGATGGAACTGGGAAGAAACGGAGTCACAGGATTATAGACCTGGAATTTCTTCTAACCTCTCTAGCTTCTTCCTCCCGATGACCCCAACCCTTTTCTCCTCACACACATTTTATAGATGCCACAACTGAGTCCTAGAAGAACTAAATTCTTTTACCCAGGCTGAACATTTAAATATTATAAACCGAAAGTCAGTATTTTCAATTCAAAATACAGAAAAAGACAAAAGACATCCTAGCGGAAATCATACTCTAGAACCCACATTTGCATTATCTGAGATGAAGAGGCTAATATCATAATTAGGTAAAGAATTCCCCACTAACATTGCAAAGGTTAAGCAGCCCCAAGGAGAAATAGAGGAAGGGACAGTAATGGGCACTTTAAAAAAAGAATTCATAGGAATTCTCGATAAATGGTCAGTCTTAAAAGAAAACAAAGGAATACAGACTGACACAGTAAACTCTTATGTTCACCTATCCACTGAAAAATATTTTAAAAGGTTAATATTTCGTATTGCTGAAGCTTAGAAAATGGATCCTTTTATAGATGCTGCTAATATTGATGAAAACCTATATACTTTCTGAATAGCAGTTTAGCAATATGTCAAAAGGCTGTAAGAAAATGCATGTCCTTTGACCTACTACTCACTTAATTTCTAACCATTTATCCTAAGAAAGTAATTAAAGATATCCACCAATAATTAGGTAAAAAGGATATTTACTGCGATGTTATAGGAGTAAAAGGTGCACTCGATCTAAACGACCAATAATAGAGACAGCATACGTACTTTCGTACATTTTATTCAATTAACTGCTACCCCATTGTAAGGTCATACGGCAAAGCCAATTTAGTGCCACAAAAATGATTCTAAAATATTAAGTTGAAAAAAAGAAGATGCAGTGTGATTTAATAAGATAATCTACCAATAAAAACACACATATAAGTGAAAAATAATCACCAAAATGTAAAGTAGTTGCACTGAGCGATGTTTTGTTTTTTTTTTATTCTTTTCCTGGCACTTTTTAATTTAATTTAAATTTTTTTTTTTTACCAGCGAACATGTATTCCCTAAGGCAGCACCTAAACAATTGAAATAACAAGAAAGAACCCAGTAAGATAAGCCTCGTTCACAGCTTGGAGGAGAAGTTTACCATCTCCTGGAACCCTTCCAAGAGTATCATCCTCTTGTTCAAACCTGACCCGTCAGAAAATCATCCGCTGTTGAATTCAGCCTCACTGAGAATAAGACACGTGATAGTGCACAGGCACGCATGCGTGTGCACACATGCGCGCGCACACACAAACACACACACAGTAAATTATATACTGCATTTAAACTTTGGAGGTGTTGGGGGTGGGGGTTAGGGACTTCGTGTCTCTTTCAATCTTGCGTCACTTTGTAACTTTATAGCTGATACAGGGTGACTGGTCTAAGTACGCTTTTAGGGACAGATTAGTTAGTTAGTTAATAATCAGGGCAGAATTAGACGATGTCTCTGCTCCAATGCTGGGGATTATCATTCCTGACACAGAACTCAACTTCTGGCAGGCAGGAGCCACACTGCTGTTCCTGTGCTCCTCTGTGCCGGGTCCAAATTCATTGCCAGGGTCTGTAGAAAAAAAAAAAAAAAAAGAGAAAAAGAAAAAGAGTCCTAGTGAAGATTTTACCCGTAACAGCCTCTTCTTGGCGTTGTTCTTTCTTCCCTTCCCTTCCCTTCCCTTCCCTTCCCTTCCCTTCCCTTCCCTTCCCTTCCCTTCCCTTCCCTTCCCTTCCTTCCTCTCCCCTCCCCTCCCCTCCCCTCCCCTTCCCTTCCCTCCCCTTCCCTTCCCTTTCCTTTCCTTCCACTGGCTCTCTGCATTCACAGGGGATATCATTGATTACTGATGAAAGCAAATTTACATTTTGGAAGAACTAGTATGAGCTGAGGTCTAAAAGATCAAGCACTTTTTAAACAATTGTCATGATTACACAAAGAAAAAGTGGAGGAGGTTTTGAAAAGACTACTGATTGTCCTGTGAGAAAGAGTCTCCGCAGAGCACAGCAAAGATGTGAGCAGCTGGTTTCCCCCTTTCCAATCTTGAGCGTTGTGCCCGCGATCAGACGTGGGTACGAACCCGCCCAAAGCCACGGTGGGTCCAGCTCCTGTTCATTTAGGATCCCTTCAGGAAAACACCTGTAATAAATAAAGCAACGGCCATTCATGTTCAGAGTGCAGGTAACCAAACCGCCAACAGTAGATCCAGTTTTTCCACTAATAAATAAACACACACACACACACACACACACACACACACACACACACAGAAAATCTTCACATTCCTTCCAATGAAAGGGTGGACACAGACATGCATTCATGAGTCAGCAGGCCAACCAGGAAACACACAGGCACCTCCAGGGTGCGGCGGGGACGCTGGATCCCATGGGTGGTCTGACTGGTGGTGAACCCCTAGAGCGAGGTCCCCTGCTAGTCATGGCACGCGACCTTCTGTGCCCCCCTCCTTGGCACCGACTGTCTGCCTCCTGAGTAGAATCCTTGGCTATGGGGAGCCAGGCTGAAGAAGCGTCTGAGGATTCTGTGACCCCAAGTTCCTTAACAAGAGTGTGTCTGTCTCCCGTAAATGACCGTCCCTCCTGTCTTTCAGACGCTTGGGAGAGCGAAGGCAGAATGTGTGACACGGAAAGCGATGTCTCAAGGCTCAGAAACGACACAAAGTGAGTCCCGGGTCAGAGCCGCAGGGCGCCGGGGCAGAGGCCGCGCAGGTGCCTGGTGACAGTGGCCACGTGCTCACAGGCAGCGCAGTCACGCAGCGCCCGGGTGGAGACATGCCCTCCGAGGAGGGTGAGGACACGATTCACGGGTTTCCTCGAAATCTGGCGTGGTAGGAATAAGGGTCGTTCTTGCAAAATGCTCAGAAGGTTGCTAGAAAGAACTTCCGGATGTTAGATTAGTGTAGAAAGGAAGCTATCGGAGATGGACTACGGTAGGCAATCCGGATGTCCCCGTGGGTGCAGTCATGTGACTATTTTTGGTCCATGCATTGAGTCACATGATCAAGTGAAGTGTGTCATTTCCAGACTGGAGCATTTACATTTGTTTAATGTTTATTTTATTGATTTTAGAGAGAGAGGAAGAGAGAGGGACAGACAGACAGAAATATCAATCTGTTCCTGTATGTGCCCTGACCGGGGATCGAACCAGCAACCTCTGTGCTTTGGGATGACATTATAACCAATGGAGCTATTTGGCCAGGTCTGGACAGGAGCATTTAGCGGTCTGTGGGAGACACTCAAGCTTCCTGTTGGCTTCTGACATGGCGGTTGGCCACCTTCTAAATGACAGCTACTCTCTCAGCCTGTGTCCCTCAGGAGTTATGATGAACCAAACCCCTGGGAGACCCACATACACATTATTGGATGACAAATAAAAATTGGTTATTTGAAGCCACAGATATTTAGAGTTGTTACCCAGCATAACCCAATATTCTGACTGATATAAATATATATATTGACTTCCAAGTAGATAAAGCCTAATGATAAAGCTTTTACTAGCCATTCAAGAAATCAGATACACATTATAAAAGTCATAAAAGGGTACAAAGGCCATAAAAATCTTAGAACACTGAGAAGTGATCGATGGAAACCATCAAAAGACAGAAAAGCATCTTTGACCTGAGGGTGTATTTCAGGGGGAAAGTATCTGTTGGAGGAAGGGGCATGGTGAATGAAGGGTTACAAGCATAAAGCCAATAAACAGAAGTGTCCTTATGCTTGCTACAATTCTCCAGACAAAGTAACAGCCGCCCACAGAATGATGAGCTTTTCATAAGCACTTAAACACCACTTCCTCACTCTTGGCATTATTCTATCCATAAAATGCGTCATTTCATTATTCTGACTGTGCTGTCATCGTCCCTGTGAATTGCCACCTGCAAGCTATAGGATCATGTTTTGGGGTTTTTTTTATTCTTATTATTATCCAAACAAAATAAACACATTGCCAACTAGTGTATCTTCCATCCCGGAACCAACTCATTTCTCTACAAAACGTGACATTAAAAAATAAAGTTAAGACCGTGTGAAGGGTATCAATTTCCGTAAAACATTTGTTTCTGTTTTTCCGTTGTTAATAACAAAACGTCTCTATAGACCCTGAGAGGCAGATCCGTGCTACTCAAATGTTGTGCCTTCAGCATGCAAGTCTATAAAACCATGAGAGCTAGAACATTCTCATTTTATACATAACGTGAGTAGCCTCATAAAGCCAACTAAAATACATCTTTTTTGGGGGGAGGGGGTCTATCTTTTAGTAGTATTCAAAGTTTCTCAAATACTTGACATTCGTTTGGTCATTTGGTACATACATAATGAGCAAGACTCACCCTAATGGCAACCATCAATGAGTAATTAAGACAGAATGAAAACCCTGGACTCCAAGCAGAAGGAGTTGAGGGGGGTGTAGTTTACAAAGAGCCACGTAACCGTGGGCAGGGGACCGGGGAGGGCTTTCTGGTCGTGATGTCTAAAATGAGACCCAACGAAAGGATCTTAGAACATCAATCTTCCAGAAGAATTAAAAAAGAGAGAACCCCCCCTCAAAAAAAAAAAAAAAAAGACCCAAAGCAAAAGAGAGCACACTGGACATCCGGTCAGTGGGTTGGGGTCCTCAGAGCAAACTGAGCGTGGCCAAAGATGAAGCCCGAGAGGTTCGCTGACCGCATTCAGACCCGAGGCCCCTGCTGGTCCACATGGACGGAGCTGTATTTTGGGTTCAAAACCACTCAGCCATCGAAGGCATGGAGGCAGAGAAACTACCACGATTGTATCGGAGGTTCAGTGGGGGTCAGTGTGTGGTCCTGGACAAGGGACCGGACAGGGTCAGCCTGGAACAGAGAGGCCGATCGGGAAGCACTTTAAACACTCCTCGTGAGATAAGTGTCCCCCAAGCTGGGACAGTGGCAGCAGGGCAGAGAAAAGGGCCCAGTGTGAGAGAAGGAAGTCATGGTCACCCCGGTCACGGTCACCCCTCCCCCCCAGCGATTCAGGGCTCCCACGCCCGACTCGGGGTCCTGGCTCCACCCACTACTATTCAGTGAGCCTGAGAACCTGTCCCAACCCCTCTTGCAATAGTTTCCTCATGAAACAAATAGAGATAAACATCGCCCTTGCCTTACAGGCTGACATGCGGCGAGCCCGGTCCGTTAGCACCTAACACGCGGTAAGCGCTCAGTAAGTATGAGCGAGAAGGCTGCAGAGGACACTGAGTAGCCTCGGGGGTGAAAAGCATCCGCTGACTGAGTGAATCTGGGGGAAATAGCTCCATCTGGGAGCTACCAGAGGGTGAGAGGTGAAATCCTACTGCAGGAACCAAAGGAGAGGAAGGTAAGGGAGAGAAACCCCATGTGGAACCGTCATGGGAGAAGGAGAGACAGAGGCAAACGGTTCCCGGAGGGAAATAGGAGAGCAAGGAAGGACTGTTTTATAATTTAAGAAAAAAAAAAAAAAAGGTGATATTTGTGTGTGATTAAGAGCTGATGGAAAGTCTTGGCCAATTAACTCGGTTAAGAGCGTCATGAAATGACAAGGTTGCGGGTTCAATCCCCGCTCAGGGCACACACCAGAAGCAACCAACGAACGCACGACTGAGGGAAACAACAAATGAACGCTTCCCTTCCCCCTCCCCCTCCCTCCCTTCCTCTTCCTGTCTCTATAAAAAATAAAAAAATAAAAAATTAAGTAATTAATTAATTAAGCACTGGCCAGATAGCTCAGTTGGTTGGAGCGTTGTCCCAGAGGGTGGAGGTTGCTGGTTCAATTCCCCGGGCAGGGCGCCTACAGGAGCAGCTCCGTGTTTCTGTCGGTCTCTCTCTCTCCAAAAAATAAAAATAAATAAAAAAATTACTGACAGGAAATAGACAATAGAGAGAATGACCTTGAAGGTCAGGAGAGCAAGGTCACACGCAATACTCAAGCTCTAGACAGAAGGAGAAAGTGAGGCTCAGAGGGAGGCCCCCTCGGGTCTGGGGGAGTCTCCGTGCCCTTTCGCAGACACACCGCTCCCACGGGGCGGGGTGGGGAGGCGAGGGGGTTTCCGGCGGTTCCCGTGGGCAACGATACAATAACTAACAAAGAAACAGGAGAACAGACTCTGTTTCCCGGACTCCCCACTGCGAACCTACGTGGGCCCACCCTGCATGGGATCGGCCCGCAGACCCCGTTGTTGACTCTGATCACAGCAAAGAGGGCGCTGAGACACAGAGCACAGGTGACAACCAATTAAAAAAATCACATAAATGTTGAGCCAAGGGAATAAACCAGGATTGTAGCTTTTTTCTTGTTCTTGGCTCCGGGCTGCCACCCTCTACCCTGGCCTTCAGCACGTCAGCGACAGAGCCACAGGAGGGCACTGCGGAGAGAGCCCCCCGTGAGGTCAGGGAGAAGGGATGGTGATGGACGGCTGAGCCCCCAGGAGGGTGCAGCCATTCATCCAAGCTGCCTCCAGACACTACACTCCCAGGGCGAGGATTGATGTTAGCAAGAGAAGAAAGGACAGGAACCCAGGTGGATTCTTGTACAAAAAGATTTATCTGTGTGGAAAAGTTCCATCTACAACCCGCCCCCAAAAATAATAATAATAAATTTCTACCAGGCCCCAGTACAAAAGCCAAAGCTCTTGGATTCACAGTGCTTTCCAGGGTCAACAGTCTATCAGGGAAGCTATTAACTGAGACTCCGGGGTGGTCACCGGCAACCCTGTTGGCAATGTAGCAATATGAGAGCCATGATGTGCAATTGATTTTCAAGACCACAGGAGACATAGGTCGAACCCCATCCTCTTGTGTGGGACTGTTTCTGACTCTTCCATAATACAACATGTGGAAATGCACTTGGTTTATATGTTGCAGATTTTTCCTTTCTCTCTCTCTCTCTCTCTCTCTTTATTCAGTGAGAGGGGGGGAGGCAGAGAGACTCCCGCATGCACCTCAACCAGGATCCGCCCAGCAAGCCCACTAGAGGGCGATGCTCTGCCCGTCTGGGGTGTTACTCTGTTGCTCAGCAACCAAGCTCTTTCGTAGCACCTGAGGCAGAGATCATGGAGCCATCCTCAGTGCCCAAGGCTAACTCGCTGTAATCGAGCTATGGCTGTGGGAGGGGGGGGAAGAAAGACAGAGAGAGAAACAAGGAGGGGGTGGAGAAGCAAATCAGTGCCTCTCCTGTGTGCCCTGATCAGGAATTGAACCCGGGACCTCTACATGCCAGGACAATGCTCTATTACTGAGCCAACCCGCCAGGGTCTTGTAGATATTTTTCTGATTGATCACTCCTTAAAAACATGAGAGGAGATGCAAAATAACGTCCTTTAAAATGATAACAGCCCAAAAAGAATAATCCTGCTGGAATTTTAAAAAGACCAAAGAGATATCTGATTAGACCCATCGAAGTGTTATAGGTGATTTTCTTGGTATATTAGGTACTTATAACTGCAAAAAGTAAAATAAAATAAAACTGAAATCAAGTTAATGATATGTCTGCTAAATGTTTAGGGACGAAGCCCACTACCGTCTGCAACTTCCTTTGACATGATTCAAGAAAATACTGTGCTTTGAGAGGCGGAGGGAAAGGTGGGTGCCGAGGTGTGCGGCAACATGTTAATTACGGAACGCAGGCGATAGAGGCATGGTGGCTGACTTCCCCGTTTTTACCATTACTACATGGTTTAACGTTTTTATGCTGAAATGGAGGGGGGGGGGCTCTTATGACCAATCATTTCACTCAAGTTCTTGGTTTCATCAGAGAGAGAGAATGAGTGTGCGTGTGTGTGGGTGTGTTGAAAACAGAAACGCATCCCAGTTAGCCTTGGAGAAGACATGTTTGTACGGCTCCCAGCAGGTTACAGAAACATGCCTCAGCTCGACCCAGTGAAATGGAGAACTTGCTCTCCTGACTCAGCTGCAGGGCTGGGGGGTGGGGGTGGGGGGGTCTCTGGAAGCTTCAGGCGTCACGGGATCCAGGAGCTCCGGTCATAATCGACCAACTGCCTTTGTCTGTCTGGCTGCCCTTCTTGTTCCTATGTTGCTGTTCTTTTCATCAACTGTAAGAGTATTTGAAAATCAGTTGTGGCCCTGGCTGGTTGGCTCAACGGTAGAGCACTGGCCTGGCATGTGGATGTTCCAGGTTTGATCCCTGGTCAAGCCACAAAGGAGAAGCGCCCATCCGCTTCTCCACCCCTCCCCCTCTCCTTCTCTCCTTCTCTCTCTCTCTCTCTCTCTCTCTCTCTCTCTCCCTCCCCTCCCCTCTTGCAGTCATGGCGCAATTAGAGCGAGGTGGCCCCAGATGCTGAGGACGGCTCCATGGCCTCTGCCTCAGGTGCTAGAATGGCTCTGGTTGCAATGGAGAGACGCCCCAGATGGGCAGAGCATCACCCCCTGGTGGGCATGCCGGGTGGATCCCGGTCGGGCGCATGTGGGAGTCTGTCTGACTGCCTCCCCTTCTCTCACTAAATAAAAATAAAAAATATAAATAAATAGGTGTTCTCAAGAAGCACAAAGCAGAAATAAGTGAGACAGGGAATGGAGAAATGCTGACAGAAAGGTACGAATCAAGAAGGCCCTCAGCAATCGTCACGTGGACTGTGACAACAGCCCCCGAATGGGCTGCCTCGCCTGGGTCCTGTCTCTCTAGCTGCACCCCTCCACGGGGATCCCCCCGATGTGCAGTCAGGGGGATCAGCACAGATCTGACACCCTCCCCAAGGAACGTCGTCTCCTGTCTCCAGATCCTGCCAGGTACAGTCGGTCTCCTGGGCACACAGCTCAAGACGTCCTCCGTGTCACCCTCCTTAGCCTTTCTTGTTGCTTCTCCCCTGGCCTCCCCGGTCCCTGTGGCTTCCAGGACTCGGCTGCTCCAGCCAGACTGCGCTCTTTCCCCACCGCCTCGCCTTTGCCCGGGTCCGTCCCTGTGCCCACGCCCTCTTCGCACGCTCTGCGCCTGAAACATCACCCACAGCCCTCGTGCCGGCACCAGCCAGCCTCCTCCACGTCCCAGCGCCCCTTGAGCAAACCTTCGCCCTGGCATCCTCTCGGGCTAGGAGAGCCACACAGTCTGTTCCCTTGGCGATGCCCCGTGCCTGGCCATACGGACCTGGAAGGCGAGGTCATTTATTATTGGGAAGGCAAAGGAATATTGGACTCAACTCAACACGATCTCACGATGACTTGGCTGGCTACTCTAAATTCCAGGATGAACATGGATGACAGTTTCTTTCTTGTGGACATAAGAGTCACAGGAGCTATTTACTGAAGGATGAAGAAGACAGACAAACCAGCCAGGAGGTCTGTGTCCTTCTGTGTCGGGGTACGTGGGAGCCCGCCAACGGCCCACGGCCTCGGAGCTGCGGCGGGTGAGGCGGGGTGGGCAGCCATCCCGCTCGCTGGGCGCACCTGGGCACCCGCCTGGGTGAACTCACTCGAGTTGCCAAGACCCGGAACTGGCTTTGAGCCAGCCCCGAGGCCGAAGGGCTGCCTCCACAGATGGACACCACAAACTGACACCGCCTGACCGGAAGTCAGCTTCTCCCGCCGTCCGGGACCGGGTCTGACTCGTCGAGATTTGTCGAGATTCTCCGAGGAGTCTGTGAGTAGAGAACGTTGTCATCAATATTCCTGCAGCTGAGACTTTATTTCAGATAAATTTTTTTGAAAAATAAAACACCTACACATTATAAATATTAAATGATTGGCCCTGGCCGGTTGGCTCAGTGGTAGAGCGTCCGCCTGGTGTGCGGAAGTCCCGGGTTCGATTCCCAGCCAGGGCTCACAGGAGAAGTGCCCATCTGCTTCTCCACCCCCCTCCTTCCTCTCTGTCTCTCTCTTCCCCTCCCGCAGCCAAGGCTCCATTGGAGCAAAGATGGCCCGGGCACTGGGGATGGTTCTGTGGCCTCTGCCCCAGGCGCTAGAGTGGCTCTGGTCGCGACAGAGCGACGCCCAGATGGGCAGAGCATCGCCCCCTTGTGGGCGTGCCGGGTGGATCCCGGTCAGGCACATGCGGGAGTCTGTCTGACTGCCTCCCCGTTTCCAGCTTCAGAAAAAAAAAATGATAAAAAAAAAACCTTTTTTTAAAATGGATTGCTACGAGCTAAAATAGTATTCTTCCGTGATGGGAATGTTTTGTATCCATGCCATAGACCCTGTCTGTATGTGGGTGTGAAGGTTTGACATGTGGTCAGTACAGCCGAGGGTCAGAATATTTTCTTTTATTTCATTTTAATTAAGTGAGATGTCAATAACAACCTGTGATGAGCAACCCTCATTCGATCACACAAGACAGGTAGTAACACTGTCTTTCTCTGCGTCTCCCTCAGACTCCAGTATCCTCTCCTGGGGTTACCCCTTGTCCTCGGAGTCGTGAGCACATTTCCGGTGATGTTCTGTGCAGTGACAGACACCGGCGTTCATGGGCACGCCCAAACAGCGGCGCAGAAGTTACACAAACCGCCCGCGTCCTGGTTTTTGCCTTAAGAAGGTAGAGTCAGTATTCCCCTAGCAGAACGTAGGATGGCCTCACACTGGGGCGCCCCGGGCTATTCCTTGGCATGTGGGTGCCATACTAACCCCCCTGTTCACGGGTATTGGGTTTGCTCTCATATGTTGCTGTGAGGAGGGTTTATAAGGAACGTTCTACAAGTCCCCGCGCCCGTGGACACATTTCCTGACTCATCAGGGGGGCTCCCGGGTCTCAGGACACGGTCAAGGTCACGGTCAGCCTTCGCCCAGCTGAAGGAAGGATCCGTGGTGGAGCAGCAGGCGGGCCCGGCCCCCAGCGCGGTGTGGAGAAAGCCACCAGCTCCCGGAGTTGTCTTCCTCCGGGGTGGGGACACCCAGAGCCCGTTCATTCCTTCTGCAGCCCAAACAGACTGGCACGTGCAATGTTTCTACCCGGGAGCCCGCGGGAGGCTCAGAGCCCAAGGTGTTGTTGTCGACTGGTCACGCGGCTCCTCCCTGCCGAGCAAGGGGCCAAACCCCTGAATTTCCAGAAGGAAAGCGACTGTTCAGCACCCGCGTGGGCACGACAGCCTCACCAGTTAGAAAAGTTTCATACCCGGGCAGGGAGCTATTTCCCCACCGAGTCTCCAGATTTCAAGCAAGAGCCGGCCTTGTGAGCAAGCCCTCCTGCTAAACACAGCCCTCTGGAACTTGCTGGGTTAACCCTTTCCTGCCCGACGAGCATTTCTTCACGCGCCTGATTTTTCTCATGGACCATTCTCTCTGTCGCATGAACATCTGGACGTGGAAACGCATCGGAGAACGAACATCTCTGACGTTAACAGACCCTGTGGACCCACAGCCCTGTGACACTTTCACCTGCCCTGGGGGGGGGCGCTATTTCTCTGAATCTGCACAAATGCCACCAAATGAATGTCTTTGAATAGCTGCCACGGAAAGGCGATGTTCTAGGTGCTGGGAACGTGGTGGTCCCGGGAAGCTTCCTAAGCACGGCGGAGGTCCCGGCCCGTGTTCTACGGGATGGAAAGCAGAAATCAGTAAGCCAACGAGTGAGTGAGCCAAGTAGCTTCAGATGATGGTAACTCCGAGGGAGAGAGCAGAGTGAGGGCACACGGCGCGTGTGGGGGCAGAGGGGACCCCTTTGGATGCAGCAGTCAAGGGCGTTTTCTCTGATGAAATGAGCTTCCAGGTGACAACTCTCCCAGGTCTGGGGACAGAGCCCTGTCAGATACGACTGAGGAATTATCCACAGGTCCCCAAGGCAGGACCACAGTCAAGGTCCCTATGGCCAGAACACAGTAATGGATCAAAGAGAGCAGGTCAAGTTGAAGTCAGATGTCAGTGCAAGGAGTTTGGCTCCGTTCCGAGCACCGTGGGGAAAGGCGGCCCCGTGGATGCAGTCCTTCGAGCCCCGGTAGCCATGTGAGAATGGACCAGGGTCTGGAACCCCCCCCCCCACACCGAGGACTAAAGAGCCCTCCCAACCTCACAGCCTGAGCCGGGCTTGTCCCCTCGTGTGGGGGCACCTCGCCCTGTCTCAGACTCACCACGCAGTCCTGTGTCAGCCTGAGCACACGTGTGTGTCCCTCAGTGTCCGTCAGCTCCGCTGTGCTCTCTGCCTCGGGTGCGGGCTCTGTGACGGCCCAGGGAAGGTGTGTCAGACGCCGGGGGGGGGGACTTGCCGGCGAGGGGGGGCCAAGCCCGTTGTCGGAGCTGGTCTGGCTCTGTCCCTTCTCCGTGCGGGTGGAGGTGGAGGGCTGGTCTGTCCCTTCTCCGTGCGGGTGGAGGTGGAGGGCTGGTCTGTCCCTTCTCCGTGCGGGTGGAGGTGGAGGGCTGGTCTGTCCCTTCTCCATGGGGGTGGAGGTGGAGGGCTGGTCTGTCCCTTCTCCATGGGGGTGGAGGTGGAGGGCTGGTCTGTCCCTTCTCCATGGGGGTGGAGGTGGAGGGCTGGTCTGTCCCTTCTCCGTGCGGGTGGAGGTGGAGGGCTGGTCTGTCCCTTCTCCGTGCGGGTGGAGGTGGAGGGCTGGTCTATCCCTTCTCCATGCGGGCGAAGGGCTGCTCCTTCCTGGGACGACCGTGCTGTTTCCCTCGGTGGCTCCACTTCCTACAGGCAGGCTCCGGTTTCTGCTCCTGGTGGCGGGTGACGCATGCCACATGCCTGACAGGTACAATGTCCCGCTTTGGGGAGCTTGTCTGGAGGTCCGAGCAGGGGAGCACAGCTCCTCGTACACGCTTGACCGAAGAGCCGTCCTCTCCTCTCTCCGGGAAGGTCGGGGAAGGTCGTCCGCTTCCACCGAGCAGGCAGCCACAGGAGGGACACACACGGGGTGGTGAGGGAGGAGGCGGACACCCGCCTGGCCAGCCAGGTCACCCCGCTCCATCCGCCCTGGGGGTCAGTGGGGTGACAGACGTCGCAGCCAGATCACCCTCACACCCACAACGTCCGACTTTTGGAAGGTTCTACGTAGGGGCCCAAAGGGAGGTGCAGCAAGGGGTCTGAGAAAGAAAAACCAAAGGAAGGCAGTTCCGACGTGGAGGGATGAAGGCGTTCCCGGCGGGCGGGGCCGGGGACAGAACTAGACAGATCATCAGCCACAGGGACGCAGGGACGCAGGACGGACGACCGGCCGGAGGGGCTGAGGGTCTGGGTGTGGGCAGACGGGGGGGGGGGGGGTGGAAACAGCACACTGTCCATCCCTGGGGGGGCCCGGTCCTGGGACCAGGCCTGTTCTCCTGTCCCACGTCCCTCAGGAACCAGAACAAGCATGAAATCACTCTGCTCCGGCTGGAGGAAACAGTCGCTCCTTCAAAGGCAAGAGCCTGGAACCAACTAAACACACAGTTTCCTCCTCAGAACTGACGGGCTCCTTATCGCAGCCTCGACCCATCAACTGACCCAAAGTTCCGCTGTAAACTCTTGTCTCACCTCAAAGAGTGTCTACCCTCCTAAGACCCACCGAAAACATGACTCCACCCCGGGCCGCAAACCCTGTATGTCAGTGGTCCCTAACCCCCGGGCCACAGACCAGTACCGGTACTGTGGGCCATTTGGTACCGGTCCGCAGAGAAAGAATAAATAACTTACATTATTTCCGTTTTATTTATATTTACGTCTGAACGATGTTTTATTTTTAAAAAAATGACCAGATTCCCTCTGTTACATCCGTCTAAGACTCACTCTTGACGCTTGTCTCGGTCACGTGATACATTTATCCTTCCCACCCTAAAGGCCGGTCCGTGAAAATATTTACTGACATTAAACCTGTCTGTGGCCCAAAAAAGGTTGGGGACCACTGCTGTATGTGATCCCCTCCCCAACCTCCCCTTTGGAGAAGCCGGTCAGACTGCAATGGTGGTTCTCGCCATGATGGCAGAAGGGCTCTGGACACAGCCCCGCTTGGTCGTCCGGCTACCCACAGTGCCTTCTGTTGAGTGGGAAGTCCAGGGTGTGCGCAGGAAGGGAGAAGGAAGCAAGGGGCGTGGCAGGGAAGAGGGGGATCCCTCCCCAATCCTGGCGACGATTCTGCAATCCTGGCAGGGAAGAGGGGGATCCCTCCCCAATCCTGGTGACGATTCCGCAGTCCTGGCAGGGAAGAGGGGGATCCCTCCCCAATCCTGGTGAGGATTCCGCAATCCTGGCAGGGAGGAGGGGGATCCCTCCCCAATCCTGGTGAGGATTCCGCAATCCTGGCAGGGAGGAGGGAGATCCCTCCCCAATCCTGGCGACGATTCGCAATCCTGGCAGGGAAGAGGGGGATCCCTCCCCAATCCTGGTGAGGATTCCGCAATCCTGGCAGGGAAGAGGGGGATCCCTCCCCAATCCTGGTGAGGATTCTGCAATCCTGGCAGGGAAGAGGGGGATCCCTCCCCAATCCTGGTGAGGATTCCGCAATCCTGGCAGGGAAGAGGGGGATCCCTCCCCAATCCTGGTGATGATTCCACAATCCTGGCAGGGAGGAGGGGGATCCCTCCCCAATCCTGGTGAGGATTCCGCAATCCTGGCAGGGAAGAGGGGGATCGCTCCCCAATCCTGGTGAGGATTCCGCAATCCTGGCAGGGAGGAGGGGGATCGCTCCCCAATCCTGGTGAGGATTCCGCAATCCTGGCAGGGAAGAGGGGGATCCCTCCTCAATCCTGGTGAGGATTCCGCAATCCTGGCAGGGAAGAGGGGGATCGCTCCCCAATCCTGGTGAGGATTCCGCAATCCTGGCAGGGAAGAGGGGGATCCCTCCCCAATCCTGGTGGAGTCAGTCCTGGGATGAAATGCAAAATGCTTGGTCTTTGGCAAAGCTGTTGGCTCAAACCTCTCAGTGCCTGAAGATACTATTCTACTAAATCATGTAAAGATAAAAATATTCAAACTTCTGGCCCAGCTGGAGGTGGCGCAGCAGATAGAGTGTGGACCTGGGACGTTGAGGATCTAGATTCAAACCCTGAAGGTCACCGGCTGGAGCACGGGCTCATCCAGCTTGAGCGCGGGGTCACCGGCTTGAGCGTGGGATCATGGACATGACCCCACGGTCGCTGGCTGGAGCCCAAGGTTGCCTGTCAAGGCACGTATGAGAAGCAACCAATGAACAGGTAAAAGTGTCACAACTACGATTTGATGCTTCTCATTTCTCTCCTTGTCTGTCTGTCTGTCTGTATCTCTCTTGCAAAAAGAAAAGAAATGCATATTAAACTCTGGTCTACCTCAAAAATACAAATATAAAATCATATTGGTAAAGCATTGAGGTGCTTGCGGGGAAATCTGAGCTTCCTAAAGTAAAGGAAGTTATGTTCTGATCGGACTGAAACTCGTAACTCACAACAACAGCCGTCCGCCCCTTCCAAGGCCCCGAGGAGATGTTCCGACCCCTCAGGAAGGGCCTGGGAGCCAGCCAGTCACGCTTTTCGTGACGTGAGTGTCCACTGAGGTGGACGAGGGAACCAGCACCCAGTGCTCATCTTCCTTCAAACGGTGGGAAGCGGACAATCGTCCCAGAGCCGGGGGCGCCGTGGAGCTGGACGCAGCCCTACCTTACACGTCCCAGAGCTGAGGGCGCCGTGGAGCTGGACGCAGCCCTACCTTACACGTCCCAGAGCTGAGGGCGCCGTGGAGCTGGACGCAGCCCTTCCTTACACGTCCCAGAGCCGGGGGCGCCGTGGAGCTGGACGCAGCCCTACCTTACACGTCCCAGAGCTGAGGGCGCCGTGGAGCTGGACGCAGCCCTACCTTACACGTCCCAGAGCCCCCGGCACCGTGGAGCTGGACACAGCCCTTCCTTACACGTCCCAGAGCCGGGGGCGCCGTGGAGCTGGACGCAGCCCTACCTTACACGGAGTCACCACACCGAACACCAAGAGCACGCCCCCTACTGGAGGACAGCCACGCAAGGCTTCACCCAGGGTGTGCACCTCCCGTTTAACATGTCACAGTTTCCTGTTGTCTTTGTTCTTGTTTTTCTTCAAAAGAACCCACCGTGCTTCTTATTGCAGATCTAGCCAGATTGCGCTGACTCTGAAAGGCACAGAATTTATTTATTTTATTTATTTATTTATTATTATTATTATTATTATTATTATTATTTGCAAAGAAATGCTCTCTGCTTTGACCGTGTTTTGAGTGAGTCTGTTCTCGTCACCTCTGTGCGATGTCCCTTCGACACTGGGTGGGCCAGGTGTTAGAACGCAGCGGGAGGAACCTTCCCAGGGAAAACGCAGGGGACCCTCAGCCAAACGGGGGTCCGTGGACCGCGCCCTGTGGTGCAGCGTCTTGTAAGAGAGCCTCACGCCGTGCGGGGTCAGCGTCTTCACTGACTGGCGCTGCTGGCCGCCCTGGCAGGGGCTGCTGCTGAGCTTCCCTCCCCCTGAGCACGCTCACCACCTGCCACCCCGTCTGACCTCTCCAGTCTCCGCTCTGCAGTTCCAGATCAGAAGCAGGGAGGGGGGACCTGGCAGCCCATCTGCCAAGTGCAGTCACGCAGGGAACCAAATGCCTTCGGCATCCGAGAGCCGGTTATTTATAGACCTGTAATTAGTGCTTAGAACCCCGGGGAAGACCTAGTTTTCCTTCTGACCTCCGAGTCCTCCCGGCGTCCGCGGACTCTCCCACGGACTGGGATGCTGCCCACCTCGGCCACTGATCGGGAAACAGCCAAGTAGTGATTGTGGCGAATGTGCCCCTCGCCATGAGCCTGTCCGGTTTCCCGTGTGTCCTTCGGGACCAGTTGTTCCTTCAAAACAGTAAAAAATAAAAAAAAATTCAGGCCCTAGATCACTGGCATGAGCCCAAGGTCACTGGTTTGAACATGGGGTCACTCGCTCTGCTGTAGCTCCACAGTCAAGGCACATATGAGAAATCAATCAATGAACAACTAAGGAGCCGCAACAAAGAAGTGATGCTTCTCATCTCTCTCCCTGTCTGTCTGTCTCTATCTGTCCCTCTCTCTGACTCTCTGTCTCTGTCAAAAAAAAAAAAAAGCAAAATAAAAACCACATCAGTTCCTAATGTTCTAGGGTCAACCGTCGGATAATTCAACAGCACTTCGCCACGTATACATGAGGAGATACTTCAGAATTGGAAGCGTTAGAATGAGGGGTTAAGTTTCCGACATACCTGGTGACATTTAAGAAATGAGGGTCCAAACAGGCAGACAGTCCAGCATACATACGGCATGACCGCAGACGTAGGAACTGATAAGTAACTTAGGTTAAACGTATACTTCTTTATTGTTCATTGTTTGGAATAGCTCGCTAGTTAATGATGATACATTTGCTTAAATAAAATGCATTCAAGACAAACAGCATTGAAATTTTCAATCTTGCATTGAAAACATAGAAATCAGAAAACAAACAAACAAACAAAAAATGATTAAAGATCGCAGGCACAGAATTTCAAGTAACTGACATAGACCCTCTACCTTCAAGAAGGGGAGCCTGACTCCAGCTATTTACGTGTGGGCTGCACGTGTGACCTCCTTCCAAAGGGGACAGCATAGGACGGGGGACCCAGAGGGGACCCTGCCGGTGGGAAAGCGGACACCAGCTCGGCCAGGTGACCGAGTCAGGACCAGCAGTGACAATGTCTGCTGACAGTACGTATCCTTGGTGTGTTGTGATGAGAGGCACACTTCACTCCGGGTGGAATTGCACCCCCCACAGCCGTCACCCCAGGCTCATTCATTATGAGAAAAGCAGCAGACAAATCCCACTGGTGAGGCAGCCTACAAAACTCTTCAAACACAATACAAGCCCGAAAAAACTG